>NC_081382.1:21203616-21532366 GCF_030684315.1 Stegostoma tigrinum
AGGATGGCAGCTTCCTTCCCTAAAGGATGTCAGTGAACCAGATGTCCTCCCCTCCCCAAAACATTCGACAATGGATTCACAGTAATCATTAGACTCTTAATTTCAAATGTTTATTAAATTCAAATTTCACCATCTGCTGTGGGGGAATTCGAACCCAAGTCCCCAGGACATTTGCCTCCCCAGGCTATGGTGCTATGGTCAGTTTGCTAATCCTTCCTTCAGTCCTTGTTCTCATCCACTTAAGGAGCGAGAATCTCAAACCTGTTCAACAAACTCAAGAGCTAATGCTTCTTCAGTACTATCTCCTGGATCCTTCTACTTGCCTCGTTCCTAGTCATAACCACCTGTTCACGACTTAATTTGAGATGGTTAATCTAAAGGGAACGGGGGTGACTGCCTTCTGAAATAGCATCGAGGTAACTCACCTGCTCTCTGATGTGCCATAACTTTCGAAGCTCAGACTTCAGCTCATCATTTCTGAGCCAGAGTTCCTTTATGCAACTAACACTTGCTACAAATGTGATTGCTTTGAACCATAGTGGGAGCTGGCAGCTCCCATATCATGCAAGTACAGCACATTGTCTGGCACTGCAGCTCTACTATATTTACTTTAGTCCTTAATTTCATTTTGAAAAATTTCCTACTGGTCTTTTAGTTTGTAATCTGTAAACACGTTACCAATTTACTTTTTAATCAGAAAGTAACCTATAATAAGCAAATTAGTAGCTATCCCTAAATAATGAACTCTGTTTTCCTGTGATGGCACTCTTTTTTTATGCTAGTTCCTTATCCCAAGCTTCAATTTATCCTACTTAAAAAGTCGTTACAAGCTAAGAGCAAAAAAAAGCAAGCAGATAGGATCTCTTCCCCTCTGCATCGATTTCCCATGTTGTCTTTGAATACCCGAACTGTATCCTCACTGCTGATCTGCTTTAACTGAATCATTGCAAACTTTAAAAACAGTCTATATGAACTACCTCAATCAATAGGCAGACCTGTTGGTTGTGAAATGTTGTTTAAAGAAGGAAGTGGTACACCATGTTATATACTGTAAAAATTCTATCAATGAGCAGCCTCACATGATCACGCTCCAAGTGTTTTAATGAAAGACAGCCCGAGGCCAGTTAAATTCAGTGGAGTTCTGCAGACATGATACTGATGCCCTTTTAATATGCTACTTTAGTGTACCTAGCAGGAATCAGCTGTGACAGTATTGACCTAGGAATAGACACTCTTCTCTGTGGCCGGGGTCAAGAGTCCATAAGGCTTTTTCCCCTGCCTGGTACCCGTATTCAGGATATCTAATCTGGGCTGCAGAGGTACTTGGAATGGAAGGGAAAGATCCAGTTGTTGTGGACCATGTAAGTACCAACTATGTAGTTAGAAATATGTTCTGCTGAGGAAATATTAGCAGCTCGGAGCTAAATTGTAAAGCAGAACCAAAAAGGTAATATTTTCTGGATGATTATCTGAACCATGAGCAAATTGACAGAGTCAACAGGATTAACAAGGTAAACATTTAGCTCTTGGATTGTTGTGGGAGAAATGGGTTGGAATTTATGGCATCTTGGCATCTGTACTATGGAAGTAGGGAGCTGTTCTGTTGGGACTGACTCCACTGGAATCATGCTGGGACCAGAATCCTGTTAGGATTTCATAACTAGGCTGTGAATAGGGCTTTGAACTAATCAGTGGGGAGGGTGGGTTCAGTCGCATGGAAAGTTATGGAAAAAATTAAAGGTAGGGAGGGCTCAGCAGAGGTTATTAAAGTTTGCAAAGCAAGTACTAGGACAGAGATATGGTAGAACTCAAGAATTTAACTTCACAGCAAATAAGGGGACATCTATGAGATAAAGGGCAGTCAACGCAGGACTGAGGTGTTTGTACTTTAAATGCACACTTTTTTATTCCTTATTCATTCGTGGAATGAAGGGCATTGCTGGCTAGCCAGCAATTATTGCTCACCCCTAATTGCCCAGAGAACTGTTAAGTCAGCCACATTGCTGGGGTCTTGAGTTATATGTAAGCTAGACCAAGTAAGGATGGCAGTGTCCTTCCCTAAAGGATATTAATGAACCAGATGGGTTTACACGACAATCGACAATGGATTCAGGGCCATTGTTGGATTCAAATTCCTCCATCCACTATGGCAGGATTAGAACTCCGGTCCTGAGAAATTATCTGGGTCTTTGAATTAACAGGTGAGTAATAATACTGCTAGGCTATTATATGTATACAAAACAAGGAAAATGTACTTGTAGCTCAGATTGAAATTCAAATTGATGGCGACAATAATCTTGGATATGGATGTCAGGGGATCAAGACTGAGTACTACATACCCAAGGGCATATGATCTATTCAAAGGACAGTCAGATGGGCAGAGAGCATGGGGTTGCCTTGTTAGTAAGAAACTAAATTAAGTCAATATTAAGATATGATACAGGGGCCGGCAGGCATAGAATTAAGAGTAGAGTTCTCCACAAAGGGGAGAAAAAGGTCCTGATGGGAGTTGTGTACTGGCCTATTAGTGAGAGTCAGGATGTGGGGAAGAAAATAAATCAGGAGACAGAAAATGCACGTAAGAAAGGTCCTATCGCAGTAATCATGGGGAACTTCAATAAGCATATGGAATAGGAAAATTAGGATGCTAGCCAATCTCAAGAAAGGGAATTCGTGGCATGTCTGCAAAATGGATTATTTTGGAGCTGCTTCTAGTAGACCCTAGTAGGGAAAGGCAATACTGGATTTGGTGATGTGTAATGTGGCATACTTGATTAGGGAGTTAAAGTTGAAGGTGCTCCTAGGGACTTGAAACAGGGAATTGAAATCAGATGGAACAGTATTGTAAATAAGGAAAGTAACTGCAGAAACATGAGGGAGGAGCTGGCCAGAATTGATTGGAAGGGGAGCCTAGCAAAGAAGATAGTGGAGCAGCAATGGCAAGAATTTCTGGGGGTAATTCAGGAGGCATAGCAGAAATTCATCCAAAGAAAGGGGAAAAAAAAAACATATTGAAAGGAGAACAAGGCAAGCATGCTGACAAGGGAAGTTGGGGACAGCATTTACGCAAAGGAACGAACATACAATGTGGTGAAGATTAGTGGGAGGCCTTTCAATAACCAGAAGATAGTAACTAAAAAGGCAATAAGTGGAGGAGAAGATAAATTGAGGGTAATCTAACAACTAATATAAAAGAAGATGCAAGAATATTTTTAGATATCTAAAAGTGAAGAGAGACCAGAGTGGGCATTGGACTGTTGGAAAATGAGACTGGAGAAGTACTAATGGAGAAACAAAGAAGTGGCAAAGTAACCGAATAGTTACTTTGAAACTTTGAGAGCCAGGGGTCAGAGTGCATCACGAAGGAGAAGGTGTTGGGGAAGCTGAAAGGCCTGAAAGTGGAAATATCATCCAGACCAGTTGGAGTATACCTCAGAGTTCTGAAGGAGATAACTGTGGAGATTATAGAGGCATTGGTGATGATCTTTCGGGAATTTTTCCACTGAAGTCAGATTGTTCCAAAGTACTGGCAAATGGCTAATCTAACATGCCTGTTTAAGAAGGGATGGAAGCAAAAGACAGGAAATTACAGGCTAGTTAGCCTCTCCTCCGTTGATAAGATTGTGGAGTCCATTATTAAGAATGAGATTGTAGGGCGCTCGAAAGTGCATGGTAAACTGGGCTGAGTTTCAGGCATGATAGAATGGCAGAGCAGAAGCGGTGAACCAAATGGCCAAATTCTGCTGCAGTATCTTATGGTCTTTTCTTTAAGCAGATTAAATGCTACTTTTATTCTAAATTATTGACAAAGGTGCCTTGGAAATAGTCCTTAAAATGCTTAGCAATGTGTTTCTGTAAACCTGTAGAGCGTGCAGTTCAATAGTCAACTGGCTTGCAGCAGTCTTGAATTTTAGTCTGTTATTTCCATTCAGAGTTGGCTTAGATTTTGTTTTATACAGATCTATTAACTTTGTTCCTATAGCATTTGATTTACAGTGAGCAGTGTTGCGGAAACATTGTGCTTTGTAAGACAGAAATTAGTTTCTTTAAATCTGGTCTTCTTGAATGAATAGTACAGTCAGTTGGAATGCAGACTGCAGCCCAGATTGTAAATATTAAAGCAGATAGTTTTTGTTGAGAAGGATGTCACATAAACTGCAATATATACTCCCGGAAGAATGTAAGTTATGGTATTTACAAATTAGTTTTTTGTTGTTTGTTTAAAAAGTTTGTATTTTGTATTTTTATTTACAACTACTAAAGGTCTTGGAGTATACCAGCAGGAAACAGTCCTTTCGGTCAAACCAGTTCATGCCGACCGTAATCCCAAACTCGAGTAGTCTTGCTTGGCCCGTATTCCTCCAAACATTTCTTATTCGTCTACTTATCCAAATGTCTTTAAACATTGTAACTGTACCCACATCCACCTCATCCACCACTTCTGCTGGACGTTCATTCCACAGGCAAACCACTGTGTGTAAAAATGTTGCCCCTCCATGTATTTTTAAAATCTTTCTCCTGTCACCTTTAAAAGTATGTCTTGAAACCCCCCATCCTGTGGAAAGGATCTGTCTACTCCTCATGATTTTACAAACTTGTATTAGGTAACCCCTCAACCTCCCACACCCAGTGGGGAAAATCCCACCATACCCAGCCTTTCCTTTATAACTGAAACCCACCAGTCCTGGCTATGCCCAGGTAAACCATTTCTGAATACTATCCTTACTATATCAGGGTGACCAGAACTAGACACAGTGCTCCAGAAGAAGCTTCTCCAACATCCTGTACAGCCTCACCATCCAACACAAGAAAAACTAAGTGGAATCAAAAGGAGACTGGTTGAGACCCAAGGGATAAAGAAATCAGGAGATCAAGGGTGGATATTGAGAATAATTTAGAAAGGCAAGAATCTAAATCATTAGGAACCCTATCACAGTGAAAATAATTTTGAGGCTGATATCAGTTATGGGGGGAGAAAAAGCTTGGAGCAGACCCAGACATCTTGAAGTTTTGGAATGGTTAGAATTCAGACAAATAGATGTGAGATTTAGAAGGTTAATGAGATTCATACAAAGATTGTTAAACAAGGGAGAAGACTTGCCTTTAACTATGTCGCAATTATCTATTTGCAAATGTGAAAAGCTAAGCAACACTTTGAGATTTGTGTAGCTGTATTTTCTGCTTTTGTTTGCATTTTCTTGCAATTGAACAAAATTATTGTCAGTTTTGTTTGTTCAGCAGTTGGGTGGACATCTCTGTTTCAGTTTCTACCATAACATTAATTATTATGTGAAGAGCATTCTTTTTGTCTGAGTTTTTGTGTAAGTCCTTACTGTCAAAGGCTGAGTTAAAAAGTGGGGTACTTAATAACTATAACTGCTAGAATGTGTTTGACTTGTGCGGTCCAATAAAATATAATCCAATACTTAAGAAATTGTTAACTTGCCTGGAGCTAAAATGTAGATGGGTTCTGTAATCTGGCTTCTGAACTCCCCCTCTGATCCTTCTGCATCTTTGTGTACCTAACAGAAATAAATTGATTCCATGTTAACAACGTATAGAACTGGATGAACACAGCAGGCCAAGCAGCATCAGAGGAGTAGGAACACTGACGTTTCGGGCCTAGACCCTTCTTCACAGTGTTCATCCAGCTCTACTTCTTGTTATCTCAGATTCTCCAGCATCTGCAGTTCCTGCTATCTCTAAATTGAATCTGTTACAAGATCTGTTCTTGTTGCATGGTGAAATTGGGTATTTCAGTGAAGTCTGGTAAAACTGCCATAATTTTGTAGAGCAGTAATTAATTTATATGATTTTTACCTATTTTACATTTTACTTGTCAGGATGACTGATACCTATATTGTCAATTGCACCAGAAAAATCTATAAAACTAGGTGCTGGATGTGAAATTGACTAAGGACCGCTGTTTTTTGATCTGAAGGTTAAACGCATGATTCTGTGCACCTGTCATAATCTACCTTGTTTAGTGATTTGGAACATTGAGTTGGACGTTTATTGTGCTGTACAACACTACTTATTATCATTTTATAATTACTTCGGTTACGTCATGTCAGGAAATACCTTTGGTGCATTCAAGCCCAAAAATGCTTCAGAATTTAATATGTAGAATGCATGAACATGAATGAAAATACTTTCAGATTTGAGTACTGAGGTCAAATATGTGACTCAACAATGTAAGTAAACTTCATATTTTCAAAGTCTTTTCTAAATTTCTCATTGGATGCTTGTATAGAGGAAATGATTTTTGATCCTGGATTAAAGCAGAAAGTGTGGAGAACTCTGGTGTCTCACCGCTCGTGGAGAGAGACTAACTCTTCAGAGTTGAAATAGAGCTCTGATGAAGAGTCGTAACAAATTTGAAATATTAACTCTGTTTCACTCTCCATCAATGCTGCCAGACCCGTTGAGTTTCTTCAGCACTTCCAGTTTTCACTTCTGATTTCCAACATCTGCAGTATTTTTGCTTTTATTCCAACCCAGGATGTTGATTGCATTATGTGTAATTTATCACCCGTTCCTGATTTGTAGGCATGCTTTTAGACATTAAGCAGGGCGGTTGCCTTTCCTGTGATACTATCACCCAACAGTTAAGGTGCTTTGGTGTAGCTCCCTGGAAGTTTACGCGAATAAAATTGGCACAGACTATCAGTCATCATTTCTATGTAGGTTATGCATTTTCTATGTTTAAACCTCAAGCTGTGGTCAAACATGAATTTGAGTTCTCAGATTTTTATGGATCCTTAATTATAAAACTCTGATCCTAAATTTTAAATTGTATTATGAAAAAAAATCTATTTTGATAAATTTCATGAAATTGAAAGGGTAATCCAGAATCCTGGCAGATTATCACATTGTAGCTGATGTGCAGTGAAGGAACATGAACTTGCATTGAGGCAGTTTCAATGAACCTGCTGCTCAGTTTTCTGTTGTGTTTAGTATATGCAGCTAAAGCTAATGGTGATTGATTGTTGTCTTTGAAAATTGTTATTGAGGCTGATGCTTTGAATTTTTTAACTTTGTACGGAGTGATATGTTAGACCTTGCATTTTAATCGCTTATAATGTGAAAAGTTGTTTTCCAAAGCATCCACAGTAGTTTGGAAATTTGTTTTCGGATTGATATTAAGAAAATATTGAGTGCTAATTGGATAAATAAAGACAGATAAGTAATTTCAACATTATTTTACCACCAGTATCTAAAATATCAGCACTAGCCACACTTTTTTTATATTTTATTTTTCTCAGACTATTGTAGGTTATTTTAAACTTTTTTGATTTTGTGCCCATCACTGCATTGGGTGAGCAGCTTGAGCCCCTAGATCTTGATGCTACTTTTAATTAGTGGCATCATTCTACCTCATTTAGATTAGTTTTTTTTCTGAAAAGGGCAACAGTAAGCCTCACCTGGTGTAGTTCAGGAGCCCTGTTTGGGCATTACAGGCTCGGCAACATTTGTTGCAGAAGCCAGTGAGTTGCAAAGGTACATAATTCTGTTAGCCTTTGTTTTCTCTGGGATCTTTTCTTGACCAACTAAACATTTTCATATACATTTACATACTCATATGCTCCAAGCAGTGACCCTTCAGAGGTCACAGTCATCAGTGATATTTCCATAGTTTTTACTGCTAATGTCTATCATCTTCAAATATCGCAGGTGTCCTTGTAGCAGGAGTATGGATGCTCAGGAAGCTGTGACCCAATGGCATATGCCACCTTCGCTCATATAGTTGTACCCAAAGACGAAGGCATATATACCCATCATTCATCTGATGAATGTGACCAAGCCAGTGCAGATGTTAGTGGCTTAACAATGAGTACCTGCCACTGGAATTAGTTGAATTAGTGACTTTGTCCTGCTAATGTATGGCATGGATGTGCCTATTATAAAAAAGGCGAATACTGTTCGGTCCCCAGCAGCACTCCCCCAGCTGATGTTATTAGGCTGTAGGCTTGATCTACTGAATTATTGCTGTAATTCTTCCGTGTGTGTGTGTGTGTCTCTGTCTGCCTCCTCTCTCTCTCTCTCTCTCTCTCTCTCTCTCTCTCTCTCTCTCTCTCTCTCTCTCTCTCTCTCTCTCTCTCTCTCTCTCTCTCTCTCTCTCTTCCCTCTCTTCCCTCTCCCTCGCACACGCTCTCTTTCTTGTTTCTTCTCCCTCCACCTGGGTGTGTGATATTGGTGATTATGTGGCCTGGAAATTTTATGATATCACCAGTATTATGTTGTCAATGCTGATAGATGGTGATATGCTAACATTCCAGCCTCTGACATTTGTCTCCCTGATGCTGATGTCAAACCAAACTATTACAGGTATGAAAAGCTAGTTGCAGCTTTTTCTCATTGTGGACCATTAGAGTGCAGCATGTTACAGTACAGTCTGAGAATTTGACACTCATTTGCCTTGGGTCTTGTGTGAGCAATGCTGACAGCTATCCATCAGTTTTGGTATGTAAGTAGACACCATGTGTAGATACCCTGAAATCATATGGCAGCAGCAAAGAGAAGAATGTACCATAGAATTTAATTGACACAATGCAATGCTATTTAACCCCAGTGATTTTCTTGTAGGGTCCTGATGTTCCGTATTATTGTTAATTTGTAGTCATTATGTTGCCAAAGAATGGAGATGACACTGGAGAACTTGCACCAGGTAGACAGTTTTCTTCAGTATCTTAAATTGACTGCTTCTGCTCACATGATCAAACTCATTGGAGAAATTGAAGGAGACTACTATATATGGTATTTATTGTCCATGGCATTCCTCTTGGCAGCTGCCAGAATCATATTAATTCGAGTGCTTCCAGTTTTAAACTGACTGGGATTCGGGGTGCATATGTTCAGCCAAGATCTGGAATTGAACCAGGACAACACTGACTCATTTTTTTCCCACAATTCTGAGCAGTAAGCTTCCTTGGAGGTTGTTGTAATTACTGCAGTTAGCCTTCCAAGATCGTGATCTTAGCATCAAATGCATTTCAAGACACTACGTAATCACTCAAACAGAAACAGAAAAGTTTATGCAGACGCTGTAGGCATGCCACGTGCAGCATCAGCACCCGGAACTTTACATGTGACAAGGGAAGAAATCATGTGACACCAGGTATTAGTCCAACAGGTTTATTTGAGAACATAAGCTTTGGGAGCCTTATTACTCCTTCAGCATTATGACAAAGGAATCAGGGTAGTTTTAAATTCCTCTACTCTAGATTAATGTTCATATTTGCTGTGACAGACAGGCTTGTCATGGTGTTTAGAGCTTCATAGATAACTTGCCATAGTGTTTCACCCATTTCTCCAACTGTTGTATTTGGCGATTGCCTCTGTTTTCATGGATCTGTTGTGTTTTTGATCCCCTCACACATGCACCTGGCTTCCCCTGTCTCAAAGAACATCTGGATGTTCTGGCAGAGTTATAACCGGCCATAATGCCCTAACACCTGTCATTTGCAGGATTTCTTTTATTTTTAAAGGAATTTGTTTCAGAAACAAATGTTTCTCTTTGCTTTTTATGCAAATTGAGGGAGTTCTCTCTTAACTCTGAGCAAGATTGAGAGACTGTTTAATATATGCTAGATGTGCATAGTTTCTGTTTGGTAATTGCATGTTAAGCTTCTCACTGCTAGTTAGTGGGGGAAAAAGGAGACCAGAATCAATCATTACTCCATTTCAGATTTATTCACAACGTGAAACATTACGAATCTACTGCACTCAACTTTACACACTTGCGACATCTTCAGAATAATGTTATATGATTTATGTACCAGGACACACACATTTCTCTTTGGCACTGACCTCTGTGTTCCTTCTCCAGTCACATAATTTACTGCTGTTTTATCCTTTCCCCAAAACACAAACTTTCCATAACCCGCATTGTACTGTTTTATTTGCAATGCCGAAAGTTTGCTCATTATCGTCCCCTGTCTGTAGCCCATTGTAGATGCCCTGCCTCCACTTGACATCTTATTGGATGACTATGCTGGTGTACTAGCTCCAATCCTATCAGCCCTTGATCCAAACTGGAATTCTAGTTTGTAAGCTGTTCATGACCTCACACTGATCCCTAAAGAATTCTGACAGTTGAAGCTTTCCAAACTGAAAGTAAGTAACTATCTTTACTATGCATTTCCTGTTTGCTACACAGCAAGCCCTGGTTAGCTGCTGAAAAAGGTTGCACGGCCTCTCCTGGGATGTATAGCTGGTTATCGGGGTGTTTCTGAGCTCAGAAACACCACCATTAAGTTTATTTGTTGTCACATCTTCAGGTAGAGGTTGTACTGTCAATGATTCTGATCCTTGAGCATTTTAAAAAAACAAGCACAGAATATAGACTGACATTTGAGTAGAATGTTGCATGGTCAAAAACGCTATTTTTCAGATGCAGCTATATATCTAGTCTGCCCTCTCAATCAGGTGCTCAGTTTTCCATGGACACATTTTTGAGGAGGAGGGGAGATTTCCTAGACCCTCTCTGATGTGTTCATCCAGCCTCACATTTTATTATCTTGGATTCTCCAGCATCTGCAGTTCCCATTATCGCTGAGATTTCCTATCAGCCTGGTTAACATTTGTCACTTTAACAATGCCACAAATACAGATAATCTTTATGATTTATTTAATTTTTGCCTGTGGGTGCTGTGTGGAAAAATTGCCACAATTGGCACACGATAAAATAAAAATGTCTTTGATGAGTGACCTTACAGACGTTTGCAAAGTCATAAGGGGCACAGATGTGTAAACAATCAAGGCCTTTTACCTGGGGTGGGGGGAGTCCAAAACAAGAGGGCATAGCTTTAAGGAGAGAGGGGAACAATTTAAAAGAGACTTGAGAGGCAATATTTTTATGCAGAGGTTAGTATGTTTATGGAATGAGCTGCCAGAGGAAGTAGTGGAGGCTGGTAGAACATTTAAAAGGCATTGGGGTGAGTATATGTTTGGAAAGGCTTTAGAGAGGTATGGACCAAATGCTGGCAAATGGGCATCGATTTATTTTTGATATCTGGGCGGCGTGGACGAGTTAGACCAAAGAGACGTACAGCATGGAAACAGACCCTATGTCTCACTACTGATGTCCCTAATTATTTCATAAGTTCTTTTTGGCCCGTTTGGCTGTGTTATGAGTCACTTCCATCAGCCATTATTTACTTAGATGGGACTTGAGCCCATTTCTTCTGGGCCAGATATAGGCACATTACTGCTGCACCATGTGATCCTCCATTTGTACTGAGGTGTTTTAAAACATTCCTTATTTTAAAAAAAGTTGGAAACTGCTCCTAAGGGGCCCTACAACAAAAAAGAAACATTCAAAGGAAACTTAGTACTTGTAAGACATTGTTTTGGGTGGTGATGATGATGCATTTCATCCCCTGTAATGCCCACTGGTCATGGAAGACCAGTTTCCTTGAAGACAGCATACAGTATCCGAAAGTGTCCTTTCGGGTCTTCCATGATCAGTGCACACTACGTTGGATGTCACTCGTCAGAGTCAGCATGGGAGCTTTTAATTGTTTAGAAAGTACGGTTGCAACTTAGAAATAAGATGGAAAGCAGTTATTTTCAAGAGAATATTGAAGATTTCCTCTCAACATAATTCCAGAAAATAGGAAGCCCTTGGATCCATTAGAAAACCAGGTGTGCTCCAGGGTTCGCGGCATGAGGATATACCGATCCACAGAATTAGAATTGCTAAATTAGAGGGGTACAACCTGTACTTCATTTGAAGTACTTAGGTTGTATTGTCAATGATCAGAAGTGTGTGGCAGTCCTGTTGCTAACCAGAAAGCATTCTGTTTCCATGAGATCAAGAAGATAATCAATTTCAAATATTCCAATGACCTGGATAACACTTTGAAGTAGTTTTCAGTACTCACAAAAATAACCAGAGTTGATAAATTTTGGATCAGCACTCTTAAAAGGAATATCTTAAATTGACTGCAATGTATTACATGGTATAGACCTTAGACTACCTGTGGACAATGTCTTAGAGCACTTTGTCGAAGATAATTGTCGATGTTTATTTTAAGTAGCATCCAGAGTAAAACGGAATTGTTTACCTAGCATAAGATTATTCTATAAGCAGCAATTGTGACTTTAAATTACTAGTTGGATGTTGTGAAGATCTGTATGAGACAGCCCTCTCTTGGAAGCAGGTATGATATATCTTGTTTATCATTCATTATTGGGGTTAAAAATCTGTTCAGTAGCTTTAGCTGATGTACATGGTTGCGATGCCACTAGGAATGTATTTCTTGGCAAAGGTGTGTCATTTTCTTTATTCATTTAAAACATATGTGTATTATGTGTATGCTGCTTAGGCCTCAAAAGTGGTGGTGATCCATTTTCATGAACTATTGAAGTGGCGTAACTGCTCGTAGTAATCAGAAGGAAAAGCTGTTTTCATTAGAGAGAAGAATGTTGAGAGGTGACCTAATTGAAACATAAAATAATCAGAGGGTTAGATAGGGTGGTTAGGGAGAGCCTTTTTCCTAGAATGGTGACGGTGAGCACGAGGGGGCATAGCTTTAAATTGAGGGCTGAAAGATATAGGACAGATGTCAGAGGTAGTTTCTTTACTCAGAGAGTAGTAAGGGAATGGAATGCTTTGCCTGCAACGGTAGTAGATTCGCCAACTTTAGGTACATTTAAGTCATGATTGGACAAGCATATGGACGTGCATGTAATAGTGTAGGTTAGATGGGCTTCAGGTCGGCGCAACATCGAGGGTCGAAGGGCCTGTACTGTGCTATTATGTTCTATGAAATCCCAGCATTTTGAAACAGTGACAGTGGAGAAACAGTGATATGGTTCTAGGTCAGAATGTTGCGTGCCTTGGAGGGAAACTTGCAGGTTATAGTGTCCATCTAAATCTATTGCCCTAGCTCTTCTAGGTGTTGGAAATCACAAGCTTTGGGAGGTGCTGTCAAAGCAGCCTTGGTGAGTTGCCATCAAACATCTTGAACGTGGTACACAAACGCTGCGGACGTGTTGATGAAGGGAGTGAATATGTAAGGTGTTGGATGTGGACTACAGGTTGAATGATCTCTGATCTGTTCTAAATTGATTGAATATTGTCCAGATTTTGTGTGAAAAGTTGAAGCCTGGGATTCCATTCTTTGGTCATTTACCAGGTTGCAGTTGGTATTTGCAGTCAACCAGAAGGTGCAGCAAAAGAATTTGGGAGTTGTCATTAATTAAAGATAATGGATGTGGTCTGTGGGGGTTTTGAAATTTCAGATAGGTGCTTGGGCTATATTTAATGAAGTCTTGAGTCAGTGCAAGTGCTTTGTTAGCTTTCAGCTAACCTCTTGGAAGTTGTTTCTCTGCAGTCATTCAGGAGGTTCAGTGCATATTGACATAGAAAGCTTTGTTGATTTCACAATTCTATAAATGATCCTTGTGACTGTTTGGAGGTGGATATTTACCACAATTATGTAGTGCTCTGTGAAGGATCAACCGTCTGTTAACCCAAGTTTTTCTTAAACTCGTAAACCTAGAAAATTGATGGTGGCAAAACCCAGACTTCCAGGCTCCTGGCCTAAGCAATAAGTGATGTATGAGAAGTGAAGTAGTTTCATGAGCTTTCACCAGCTTTTGTTGAGCATTGCCCAATAGAGATACAACTCATTTATATTAAAAACTGAAAGAACTGCAGATTTTGTAAATGAGGAACGAAAACAGAAGTTGCTGAAAGGCTCAGCAGATCTGGCAGCACCTGTGAAGAAAAATCAGGAGTTAACATTTTGGTTCCATTCTGAGGAAGGGTCACCAAACTCAAAATATTAACTCCTGATTTTAGTGCACAGATGCTGCTAGATCTGCTGAGCTTTTCCAGCAACTTGTGCTTTTGTTCCACAATTCATTTAAAGTTGGATTTTGACTAATTTTACAAGAAAAATCAAAATTAAATTTGAATTAGAAGGCACTGTTAATAGTGTGCTTCTATGTTTTGCTCTTTCAAGATGCACAAATGTTTGTCCAAAGTTTACATGCTTGTATGTTAATATTAAGGATATAGTTATGAAAGATTTACTACCAAGACAATTTCATTGCTATTAGACATCAATAGCTTTACAATCCAACATTAGTTTCTAGTCCCTATATCACTAGTTTCATAACTGTAGGAAGGAAACTAGTGTTCGTGGATATGATGGTGTGGACGTTTACTATTTCTGATGAGAAACTTGGTCCTTTTTAATATGTTGACGTCGTCAAAATAATGGCCTGTCAAATGTACGTAATAAACTCAGTGTAAAACTTGTTAATGTATCCCCCAACATTGCTTTATCATTTTTCCTTCATGGGTCTGCGGTGATTAGATGTGAACTTTTGATTTGAAAATGTTAGAATAGTTACTTGTGAGTCACATGAAAAACTTGCCTCGAGCAGGCAACTCGCTGATGAGTGTTCTATTGTTCTAAACTGCCCTCTGCTGTAAGGCAGTTTTTCTTCACGCAGTTCAACATGTTTGCATTTGTGCATTAACTGAATAAAATGCATGTGAAATGGGTTACTCGCTGCACTTTAGAGCCTGTGAAAATTTGCCTGTAATCACACTAGTTGAGTTTTATTCTTCTCTGATCTATTAAGACTTGGAGAAAACAACATTGTGTCTGTTTGGATTCAAATAGGTTCTTTCTTTAAAACATTTAGATTTGTTTATAAAGGTGAGACTGATAATCAGGACATTAAAATTAGGGTACTTTGCGTCTTAAATCAGAGGTACATCGTGCACCTCCATATTAGAAGACCATGGTGTCAAACTGCTCACCTAACACTCCAGTAAAATACTGAGAGAGTGCTGTGAGAAGTAGTGTCTTTTGAGATATCCACTTGACACTCCATTTAGTCTCTCAGATGATATGAAACATTCCATGGCACTTGAGCAGAAGAGTTCTCCTGATGGCCTGGCTAACGTTTATCCTTGAATTTAATTATATGGTCCTTTGTCAAATGACTATTGCAGTGTGTAAATTAGCTGCAGCAATGACTGCTGATGCCTTGAAATATCCTGAGAAAAGACATTTCCAGCTCCACAATAGCGTATGAACATCTCATAACAGATTGATTAGAAAATATCTGTAAAAACAAACAAACTCCTTTTCCTTATCTATGCTGTCTTTATGAAGACCTAGATATAATCAAACAGGAAAGTTGTTTCAGATTTTTGAAGGAGTGGCACGTACAAATAAATGTTGAAAATAAATGTAGGCCTTTTGTTTTTGGGACCTTTTTAGTTACTTCAAGCTGTTTCAAAGCATTTTCTATACAATAATGTTCCTTTTTAAGCAGTAGTCATCCTTATCTTCCTTCTATTATAACAATCAATTTGCACCCAAACAGCTGCCACAAATAGTAATTGCAAGGTCACTCGCTTTAAAAATATTGATTGAGCTATAATTCGGACAAAGAGTAAATATAAGCATCCCTGCTGTTCTCAAAAATGATGCTTAGGATCCTGTACATCTACCCAAAAGGGTAGAGATCTTTTATATTAATGCCCTAACCATTAGAAGGTATCTCCCATAAGGCAGGAGTAGAATAAAATTCTGTCTGCATTTCGTACTGCAGCCCCTAAAGTAGAATATTATGTACTTTGATAGAATTCTAATCGCATTTTGGCAGGTATGATGGAAAGTATACCGAAATGATTTTGAAAAGACATTAATGGTAACTAGTAACTATCACTGCAATCTGTATACCAGATATCCGGCAATAATATTGCTAAAGGAAATGCACTGTTTCGCTCAACATGAAGATGAAAAACAACCTAAGCGTTATAGCTTTCCAACCAGACCAAAACAAACACTTCGAACAATTCTTAAAAGCATTACTGTAGTTACCTATTCTTCTCACTAAAACATAAAATTAGTCAGAAAGGTAAATGTAGACATTAATATATATTTTTCCCCTAACAGAAATTGAACAGTGCAAAGGATTGTTGCAGTGACTCCTCCGCCTGATTCTGCCCAAAATTTTAAGAAGTACTGGATAAAGGCCAACACAATGAGTTCCCTTCATGCAGCAATAAAGACTGAAAGTAGAGATGATGAGAGTGAAGTGCATGCTGAGTTGTGGCAAGATGAACCTAAAGATCACAAGATCAACAGTAACGTCCGTGAGGTAGCGGAGATCTGTGTTGTGATTGGTGAGGATGGGGCTCAACGGTGTTCTGAACAGGATCAACCCATTAATCAATCCAGTGGTAAATATTAACATTTCAAGTCTACCTGTATAT
The DNA here is from genome assembly GCF_030684315.1 of Stegostoma tigrinum. NCBI lineage: Eukaryota > Metazoa > Chordata > Chondrichthyes > Orectolobiformes > Stegostomatidae > Stegostoma > Stegostoma tigrinum. The sequence continues at coordinate 21,219,866 of NC_081382.1, forward strand.
TTCTTATTTTAAACTAAAATATATTTATTTTATTCACTTCCAAAACACTAATTGGATCAAATTGCCTTTTTATATAGTAGGCTTTACGAAATTCCATGCTAAACCTACTTCCTGTTATAATCTTATAATTGAAGACCCATTGCAGCAGTTTCAATGAAAAACTCAATGCAAATAGTTGATAATAGGAAAATCCAAAATAAGTACTTTGCAATCAATAATTTAACTAATCACTTAATTTCAAATTTTACAATGACATTAGTACATGAGTAGGGAAAACAGGTATGAGATGGTGCAAATGAGGGTGCATACATGAGGATCAATGGTCGGCACAACATCGTGGGCTGATGGGCCTGTTCTGTGCTGTACTGTTCTATGTTCTATAACTGGTGCAGGCATATCTGGCCAATTGACCTTCTTTTGTGCTGATTCTGTGATTAAACCGCCATTTATTCTTTGCCTTTTAATACCTTTAATTAAATGTTTTATTTGGAGCTGTCAGCTTCTTGCCAAATAGATATGGTCTGAAGTTTTTTTTCTCTCCCAAGCAAGCTGGTTGTGTGACTGGAAGAATCCCTCGAACTCTGGTCAAATGTATTGTGAAAAATTCTCGGGCATCAGTAGCATCTAAGTTGAATTATATGTATAATGGAATGCATCTCTTTTAGCCTCTTACAAGTCTATTAAATTGTTTGCCAAATCTGAGGAAGAAATTTTGGAATATAGATTTCAAGAGCTGTATGACTCTCTGCATTATATACTTATTGAACATAATTTAAAGTAAGACCCATAGTTCAGCAGGTATATCTCCATAAGCTGGAGCAGGTTTTCATTTGAATTTTAAGGGATGAAAGATGGCTGTGTGACAGAGGGAGTGAATTAGATAGAGAGGCAGTGAGGAAGTCTTTTTTTTGAAAACAATTAAATCAGTTGAACTTTGAAAATGGGAGTTAAAGAACATTATGTATGTTGGTGACCCTGATGTTACAGTATAAGTTACCTCGGTATTGGAGTATGATATTTTTGCCAGCTGACGTAAAGAATACAATAATATCCGCAGCATTAAATAGAAGAGTTAGTTAGTACAGGTTTTATTATGCGCAGTATGGCTATCACTGACCACAGTTGGTGGATATATTTATTAGTTTGTTTGGAAGCCTGTTGGACAGAAAGGTTCTACACATTCTTTCCATTATTTTTGTTTCAAACAATGTCATTCTCAAGGTACTTTAATCAACTCATTGTAAGTGTTTTTAATTTTTACATAATGAGAACAGTTAAACATCAAAGCATCAGTTATTTTTCATACATTAAAAAGTGCATTTTTTATAGTATTTGTACTATACTGTTTCTCTTCCTACAACAAAGAAGAGAAGATGGAGTTTTTTTTCCAAAAACCTCTATTTAGAGAGGTGATGCAGTGGTTTGGCTTGCAGAGTGACTGACATGATCAGGGAATTTGAAAAATTGTGTTAGCTGAGGTCAGATTGAAGTTTTACCTCTTCTTTTGCTTCATCCAAAGCATATTCCACCAGGCAATGTAACTCTCATTTATTTTTAATCAGCCTGCTCAAATATGTTATGGCAGGCATGCGTTGAGCCTCAAAATTCTAGACCAAAGGTTGGGATATGAACATTGAGCAAGAGTCCTAAATTATCAACAAGGATGGGATTTGCTCCAGTGCCTGCAGGGCATAACGGATTAACCTCTTTGTCATTTCAGATTTAGCTCCCAAGTGGAGATCTAAGAAGAGCCTGTGTACACATCAGTCTCTGATCTCTACATTTGCTTGGTCCAGGGCCTCCCTCTGTTATGCACAGTAAGTCAACTGACTGGCTTGCACCCTCTGCATAACAAAAGAGTTGTTGCTTTTAGAAAAGTTAATTTGCCTTTTTGTCACCATATAACAGTGCCTGCCCCACATGCACCTTTGAAATATGGGTGTTTGGTACAAGGCATAATGCCAGCTTCTGGGGCACTGCAGCATTTTATTGTCTGTCCTGAAATATCTTAAATGGACGGATGATACCAATAAGAACTAAAGTTGGACAGGACCAAGCATCAGCATTGATCTCCTCTCTGATTCGCTCAGTTACAGCAATCAGGACGTGCTGTGACCAATGGTAACTGCAGATGACATTGAGCTACATAGTGAGTGTGATGAGAACATGACTGAGTATCCGGAGAACTGCAGATTGAACACTGGAAGATAAGGCTATAAAGATCACTAGACCAAAGACCCAATTTATGGATTGCAGTTTTGAACATAAGGAAGAGGATCATGGTGAAAATGTAAAGAATATGTGTGAAGACCTGGATAAAATGTAAAAGTACCTGGGAAAATTGATGCAGAAGATGGAGGAATATAAATTATGCAATGGATGAACTGCAGTTAAAGTAATTGGAAGAAATACAATGGAGTATAATGTAGTAGAAGTATGTATTTACAAGATAGCTGTGAAACCAACCATTTTATTTAGTGTTTAAATTGGAGAAAAATCAAAACTAGAGGAGTAACAGCTGGATACTGGCGATGCAGATGCTGAGATAGTTGTGTGGAGTGACAATAAATGACCAGATTTGGAACAAAAACAAGTGTTCTGAGGAAAGGTCATCAGACCCGAAATGTTAACTCTGATTTTCTCTTCTCAGGTGCTGCCAGACCTGCTGAGGATTTCCAGCAGCTTCTGTTTTTGTTCCTGATTTACAGCATCTGCAGTTCTTTCGGTTTTTATGATTGGATCAGGAATCAGTAAGTCAGGTGAAAATAGTAAATGCAATAAAGAAAGTAGCTGACAAGCGATTGAAATTTTATAGACATAAATTGCAAAGAGAGACAGAGAGAGAGAGAACATACAAGACCATAAGACCTAGGAGAGGAAGTAAGGCCATTCGGCCCAACAAGTCCACTCCGCCGTTTAAATCATGCCTGATGGGCATTTCAACTCCACTTCCCTGCACTCTCCCCGTAGCCCTTGATGCCCTAGATGTGTGGAGATGATTGGTAGAATGAGACTGCAGGAAGAAGTAGGAGGTGACTGAAGAATGGAAAGATGTCGTGGTGAGTTACTTACTTGCAGTGGGATTGGAAAATGGATGGGTGACTGATAGGAGAAGATGAAAAGGATGACCAACCAGTGTTATGGTGACTCCAAGTAAAATGATAAAAGCTAAAAAGGGGAAGAGGTTTTAATTTCACCTTGTTTGTTTCTTTAGCTTAAACGTGCAATCCTTGGTTCACAGAAGATTTTGAATGGGAACTTTAGCCTAAACATAACAATTTTCCACTGTTTTCAATACTATATGTCCTTTCAATAGTATTTGTAATAATTCGGTGCTTTTAAATGCAAGCTTTAGGAATGTAGTCTTAACCATGAACTACTGCCTATTTTGGACCATGTATTTTGCAGTTGATCAATGTGCTTTACAAAGAAAGTGAATGGTTTTTGTGATATTTTGGTACCATGATGCAACTATTTGCTCTTAGCATTTGTTAACTAGATTCTTAGCAGTTGCTGGAGAAAACAAATCTAGATATTAAAAAGAAAAATCTTGTTCCACTATTCATATCTTAAAGTATGCTAGTGTAATGTGACCTAACTGAAAGACAAATCTAGGATTGTTGAAGATTTCAGTTTTTCAAGGAAAAAAAAATACTGCCACCAGTAAGTAAAGAACTCAGAGTCATAGAGATATACAGCATGGAAACAGACTCTTTGTCCAACTTGTCCATATCAACCAGATCCTGAATAAATCTAGTCTCATTTGTCCGCATTTGGCCCATACCCCTCTAAAAGTTGTAATTGTACCTGCCTCCACTACTTTCTCTGGCAGCTAATTCTATAAATGCACCACGCTCTGCATGGGAAAAAGTTGTTTCTTGGATCCTTTTTAAATCTTCCCCTCTCATGTTAAACCTATGCCTTGTAGTTTGAATACCCCACCCCAGGGAAAAGGCCTTGTCTGTTTACCCTATCCATGCTCCTTATGATTTTAGAAACATCTACAAGGTCACCCCTCAACCTCTGATGCACCAGCCTGTTCAGCCTTTCCCTATTGCTCAAACCTCCAACCCTGTCAGCAGCATTGTAAATCTTTTCTGAACCCTTTCAAGTTTCAAAACATCCTTCCTATTGCAGGAAGACCTGAGCTGCATGCGGTATTCCAGTAGTGGCATAACCGATTGTACTGTACTGCTACAGCATGGCCTCCCAACTCCTATATTCAGTACACTGACCAATAAAGGCAAGCATACCAAATGCCTTGTTCGCTGTCCTATCGACCTGTGATTTCACTTTCAAGGAACTGTGAACCTGCACTCTGAGTCCCTTTCTTCTGCAACACTCCCCAGGACCTTACCATTAAGTGTATATGCCCTCCTCTCCAAGAGGACTCGACGGGCCAAATAACCTGCTTCCACATTATGGGGATTCTATGATTCTAAAAAGTTGTAATTTTTCTTTTTCAACTGTTGTCATCAGCTGCTTAACAGTGGAATTTTTTTTGGTTTCAATTTGATTTATTGTTGTCACATATACCAGGTACAGTGACAAGTTTATTTTTCGTTTTGCGTATAGTGCAACAAATCATATAAAATAAAGTGTGTCAGGTCATAAAAGGAATACAGCTGCAGAGAAAGTGCAAAAAGAGCACATCAGCATTTAAACTTAAAATTCTAGTATATATTCCCTGATTTCTCATCCCTTCCTTGCCTTTCCAAATGCTGTGCTTCACATGTATCTAAATTAAACTCCATTTGCCTCTCTTCGGCCCAATGGCCCATCTGATCAAGATCCCATTGTACTCTCAGGTAACCACCTTTGCTGTCCACTACACCACCAATTTTGGTGTCTGTTGCGAACTTACTAACCTTACCTCCTGTGTTCGCATCCAATTCTCTTATATAAATGAGGAAAAGGAGTGGGCCCAGCACCAATCCTTGTGGCCCTAGTAAGCCATTCAGTTGTACCAAAGAAATGAAACTGGATGGATCGCCCAGCATCAACCTAGACACTGGAAGAGACAATGGCAGAAACAGCCCTGTCGACCGTGCAAACTCCTCCTCGCTAACATCTGGGGGTTCGTGTCAAAATGAGAAGAGCTGTCTCGCAGAATAGTCAAGCAACAGCCTGACACAGTCATACTCACAGAATCATACCTTACAAAAAATGTCCCAGACACTACTGTTGCCATCCCTGGATATGTCCTGTCCCACTGGCAGGACAGACCCAGCAGTGAGGGCAGCACAGCAGTATACAGCCAGGACGGTGTTGCTCTAGGAGTCTTCAACATTGACTCAGGACTCCCTGAACTCTTATGGCTTCAAGTTAAATGTGGGCAAGGAAACCTCCTGCTGAATACCACATACTGTCCTCCCTCAAGCTGATGAATCAGTACTCCTCCATATTGAGCAACACTTGGAGGAAGCGCTGAGGATGGCAAGGGCACAAAATGAACTCTGGTTGGAGGATTTCAATGCCCACTGCCAAGAGTGGCTCAGCAGCAGTAGTACTGATTGAGCTGGTCGGGTCCTCAAGGACGTAACTGCTAGACTGTGTCTGCGGCAGGTGGTGAGGGAACCAACAAGAGGGGAAGAACATACTTGACCTCATCCTTACTAATCTGTCAGCTGTGGTTGCATCTGTCCGTGACAGTATCAGTAAGAGTGACCACCACACAGTCCTTGCGGCGATGAAGTCCTGCCTTCACATTGAGAACAGCCTCCATCGTGTTGTGTGGCACTATCACCGTGCGAAATGGGACCGACTTCACGTAGATCGAGCAGCTCTAGATTGGGCATCCATGAGATGCTGTGGGCCATCAACGGCAGCAGAATTCTACTCTAGCACAATCTGTAACCTCATGGCCCGGCGTATGCCCCACTCAACCACTACCGTCAAGCCAGGGGATCAACCCTGGCTCAACGGAGAGTGGAGGCAGGCATGCCAGGAGCAGCACCAGGCATACCTGAAGATGAGGTATTCACCTGGTGAAGCCACCAAACAGGACTACTTGCATGCCAAGCAGCAAGTGATAGGCAGAGCTAAGCGATCCCACAACCAAAGTTCTGCAGTCTTGCCACATCCAGTCATGAATGGTGGTGGACAGTTAAACAACTGACTGGAGGAGGAGGGTCCACTAATATCTCCATCCTCAATGATGGAAGAGCCCAGCACATCAGTGCAAAAGATAAGGCTAAAATTTTTAGAGAAATCTTGAGGCAGAAGTGCTGAGTGGATGATCCATCTTTATCTCCTCCAGTGGGCCCAGGCATTACAGATACCAGTATTCAGCCAATTAGATTCACTCCACATGATATCAAGAAATGGTTGGCGACACTGGATGCTGCAAAGGCTATGGGCCCTGACAACATTCCGGGCATAGTACTGAAAACTTGTGCTCCAGAACATGTCGCTCTCCTAGCTAAACTGTTCCAGTACAGTTACAACTGTATATGCCCAACAATGTGGAAAATTGTCCAAGTATGTCCTGTACAGACAAAGCAGGACAAATCCAACCCAGCCAATTACTGCCCCATCAGTCTACTCTCTATCATCAGTAAAGTGATGGAAAGTGTCATCAACAGTAAGCACGCGCTTAGAAATAACCTGTTCAGTAAAGTCCAGTTTGGGTTCCATCAGAGCCACTCAGCCCTGGTTCAAACATGGACAAAAGAGCTCAATTCCAGACGTGAGGTGAGAGTTACAGCCCATAATGTCAAGGCTGCATTTGACTGAGTGTGGTATCAAGGAGCCCTAGCAAAACTGGAATCAATGGGTATTGGGGGCAAAAACTCTGGTAGTTGGAGTCTTACGTGATATTTAGGAAGATGGCGATGGTTGTGGGAGGTCAATCATCTCAGCTCCAGGACATCTCTGCAGGAGTTCTCCAGGGTAGTATCCTAGGCCCAACCATCTTCGGCTGCTTCATCAATGACTGTCCCTCTATCATATGGTCAGAATTGGGGATGTGCAATCATCAGTAAACAATGATCAGTACCATTTGTGATTGCTTAGACGATGAAACAGTCCATGTTCACATGCAACAAGATCTGGACGGTATCCAGGCTTGGGCTGACAAGTGGCAAGTGACATTCGCACCACATGAATGCCATACTATAACCATCACCAATAAGAAACAATCTAATCACTGTCCCTTGACGTTCAGTGGTATTACCATCACTGAATCCCCCACTGTCAACATCCTGGGGACTACCATTGACGAGAAACTCACCTGGACTCACCACATTAACAGAGTGGCTGCAAGAGCAGGTCAGAAGCTAGGAATACTGTGGCGACTAACTCACCTCCTGACTCCTCAAAGTCTGTCTGCCATCTACAAGGCACAAGTGAGGAGTGTGATGCAATTCCCCACTTGTTTGGATGAGTGCAGCCCCAACAACACTCAAGAAGCTTGACTCCATCCAGGACAGAGCCCGCTTGATTGGCACTGCATCTGCTCCCTCCACCACCGGTGCTCAGTAGTCGCAGTGTGTACTACCTACAAGATGCACTGCAGAAATTCACCAGAGATCCTCAGACAGCACCTTCCAAACCCACAACCACTTCCTTTTAGAAGGACAAGGGCATCAGACACATGGGAACACCACCACCTCCAAAGTTCCACTCCAAGCCACTCCCCATCCTGACTTGGAAATGGATTGCCATTACTTTACTGTCGCTGGGTCAAAATCCTGGAATTCTCTCCTTAATGACATTGTGGGTCACCCCACAGCAGGAGGACTGCAGTGGTTCAAGAAGGCAGCTCACCACCACCTTCTGAAGGGCAACTAGGGATGGGCAAGAAATGCTGGCCAGCCAACAAAGCTCACATCCCACAAATGAATATAAAATAAAAGTAAGAAATGTTAAAGGAAAAGTGTCCTAATTGTATATTTGAGGTTGTGCAGTACCATCTGAACTGGAATTGTAAATTTTTTTTCAGTTCTGAAAAGGCAAATGCTTAAATAATCAGAATTCAGGCTAAAAAGCCTTTGGTGAAGGAAGCTGGGAAATGGTGCCTACTGCACATTACAGATTTTGTGTGTAGTAATTATTTGCAAAATTCTAAAGTCTGCAAATAAAAAAAGTGACCTCAATTTGAAAGTGCTATTTAATTTGGCACGTTAGTGGCACATGGAAAGCACCAAGATCCTAGGTACATTTTTATAGTGGTGTATACTTTTGACCACAGACTTTAGACAATGATGTAATAGAATTTTTTTCATAATTTATGTTGAACTTTGACAAATAATTGGAGTGGGGAAAAGATGGAAAACTGATGTCAAGCTTTCATCTTTAGAATTTAAAGAAGGAGCATTTAGCTAGGTGGTGTTCAGCAGAAGTATCATGTGATCTCACATGCACCTGTATCCAGTCTCAGTCACAACTTTATTTAGATTGTGATGGGTTTCTTGAATAGGAAATCTTTAGGCATGTAGGGTTTTCATGCGTGTCAAAACTGGGTGACCAAAAGAGTTTTGGATTTTATTGCTTCAGCATAACCAGTCCCGCACCTCACGACTAACTTCTTTCAATTGTGAGCAAGAAGTTATCCATGCAATTACATTCTTTTCCTGACATTTTCCATGTGCGACAAAATTTGTTACTTTAAAACACTCGGTTTTGAGAGTTTTGTCATTTCTCTTTAAAATAAAGTTTTGTGTGATAATAGTTCTGAACGCAAAAGGACACAGACATCACCCATTTTGGCCATAGTTGTCTTTGTGAGTTAGAAGTCTCATGAGAATTGTTGGATAATAATAGAAGTGATTACTGTCTCTTTTTGAGATGTTAAACAGAAGATATGGTACACAAATGCTGACTAAAAGATCAATTTATCTGGTATAGTAGGAACTGCAGATGCTGGAGAATCTGAGATAACAAGGTGTAGAGCTGCATGAACACAGAAGGCCAAGCAGCATCAGAGCAGCAGGAAGGCTGATGTTTCGGGCCAAGATCCTCCTTTAGAAATGGGGGAGGGGAAGGGGATTCTGAAATAAATAGGGAGAGAGGGGGAGGCGGTTAGAAGGTGGATAGAGGAGAAGATAGGTGGAGAGGAGACAAACACGTCAAGGAGGTGGGGATGGAGCCAGTAAAGGTGAGTGTAGGTGGGGAGTTAAGGAGGGGATAGGTCAGTCCAGGGAGGACAAGCAGGTCAAGGGGGTGGGATGAGGTTAGTAGGTAGGGGTGGGGCTTGAGGTGGGAGGCGGGTTCCTTTATCCCTCAAATCTCGTTGATATATCAGACATTAATGTCTGCATTGAATATGACCAATCAAGGCAGCATAGTGGTTAGCCTGTCAGCATCAAGGACCTGGGTTCGATTTCTGCGTTGAGTTTGCACATTCTCCCTGTGTCTGCATAGGTTTCCTCCCACCAGTCCAAAGAAGTGCAGGTTAGGTGGATTGGCCATGCTAGATTGCCTGCAGTGTTTAGGGATTAGCTATAGGAAATGCAGGGTTACAAGGATGGGGTGGGTCGAGGTGGAATACTCAGAGTTGGTGTTGGCTCGATGGGCCAAATAACCTGCTTCCACATTATGGGGATTCGATAATTCTAAAAAGTTGTGATTTTTTTTTTCTTTTTCAACTGTTTCCATCAGCTTCTTAACAGTAGATTTTGTTTTTTCGTTTTGATTTGATTTTATTATTGTCACATATATCTAGGTACAGTGAAAAGTTTTGTTTTGCATGTAGTGCAAACAGATCATATAATGTAAAGTGTGTCAAGTAATAGAATAAAGCATACAATACTACACCTGCAGAGAAGGTGCAAAAGAGCACGCCAATGTTAAACTTAAAATTCTAGTATGTATTCCCTGATTAATCGTGGCTTCCTTGCTTGAATGGTGGAATTGCATTTGCTACTTTACTTTTTCTTTTCAGTACATGCGAGAATGGTCCCTAAAAAGTGTAATGTCTCCATTATTGCTGCAGACTTTTTGTTTAGACTTATGGAATGCAGACCTCAGGAAATGTATATTTCAGGATTGAATGTTTGTGTATTTCTTGCCGTCCAATCTCAATCAAGCTCAACCAACCTGCTGTTCTATTTCTGTAATTTTACTTTAAATTTGGAACCTCAGTTTTAGACTTACATTAATTCTAAAAGTAATATCATTATAGTTTAGTATTATTTCACTCTCTTTCAAAGATTAATTTGTCGTAAGACTGAATTCGCCCTGCCTCATTACATACAAGATCTAAAATAATTTATTTCTGTTAATCTTGTTTTTGCCTTTCTGTTTACTTTTTGGGACCTGCCATCATGTGATAAGTAAATATCAATGAGCGCAAGAGAATTTTAGAGATGATTTAGAAAATGAACACACACAGAAACGAACGGCAAATGTATGTTTTGCTTTCTCTATGGTTGCCAAGGTCGGCTTTCCCTTCAATGACAAAATATTGTCTTTTGCCACTCGTAACTCCGTCCCCTGGCTGTACAGGTATTCAGATTTTAGCAGGAATAACTAAATAATGAACAAATGTTATTCCTTGAAGATTATTTGCTTTAGCTCCTTGTGTTTTTAGTTTGGAATTATTTCAGACCATTTTGCAGTTTTCAACCAAACCTCAGACACTAATTTCTTTGTTACTTCCCACCAGATTTTGATGGGCAACCTGGCAAACCAAACAAAATGAATGACCGAGAAGAGAATATGGAGTGGAAACCACAGCAGCAGGCTTCACTAAGTGAGTGAAAAGAATCAAAAGTTTATAATTGCAACTAAAAGAAAAATGTTCAGTGTTTAACTTGGGATGTGAGAAAGTGAAGGAACTTGGAAAAATGCCACAGCATTCACGTGCTTTAGCATTCATCTTTTTGAGTTTTCTAAAATTTAGTGCCCAGTTTGCCTTGCAATTTTTAAAACTTCTTTCGAAGCAATCGTATTTCCTTTGGTGAGCCCCATATAAAAGAGGACTGTAAGAATGGTCCTGTTGTTATATTGTTTTCTTGGTGAGATTTGTAATGTATAGGTCATCGTCACAACTATCAATTTCAGTAGCACACGTACTGAGTAACTATATAGTCTATTGATTCTACACGTAGAGCAGAAACATTGCTTTTCATTAGAGTATTTTACTGAAACTTATATTGTTCAACCACAAAATGTTGAAATTGTAGTTCATAGCTGTAATTTACACTAATGGTTTCTTTAGATTGATGCTCGGCATCAACCTATTATTGAAAGGTATTGATCTTTGCCTTTCTCTTTAAACTGATGAAGACTGGCTTTTATACACTTTTGTAGAGAAATATTTCCTTTTATACACTTTTGTAGAGAAATATTTCCTGTGTGATTTGATTTTTGAAGTATATTTGAGTGTGGCAAGATCTCATAAAGCAGCACCGATCCATAAAATAAATCCTGGGCACAGTGGGCAGTTTTCTTTTTTATTTTGCATAATTTCTGAGCCAGAATGACAGCATGCAAGTCTGCTCCTTGGCTGGGTCATACAAAATGAGAATGTCCAAAGTTCAGTTTCCTCTCTGTATTTAGTAAGTTTATTTCAAAGCCTGGTGGTAAGCAGGGTTTTAGTTTGATCTCAGAGTTTGTCTTTGCAGGCAGCTGGAGTGATCCCAAATGGGTTTTCTGCTTCACACTGCTCCTGATCGTTTCTTTGTGTCTTGTTGGGAGTATGGATGTGTGTGGACCTCTGATCAGGGCCAGTATTGGGCTTTTTTTATGATATTGGTTTCATGTGAGTGCTGCACAATGCAGCGGCACTTAGGAATTTATTTACTGCTCATTCTTGAAATTAAGAATAATGCCACATACAATTGTGCTGTAACCTTGGGGAAGAAAAAATGAACAACCTGCACAATGCAATGCATGTTCACTGAGCACAGAACAAAATTGATTGTTGAGTTTTTGGAAGAGTCTGCTGGACTGTCAGTCATTCTAGACAAAGAATGCAGTTTAAAGGTGAGATCTCAAAGGGAACATAATTTAGATATGCTTCAAAAATTAATTAGATTGATCAATTGCTGTTTAGACTGAAAGTTTTGGATAGGATGCTTTTTAAAGCAGCAAGTTGCTTCTAAACGGCATGCTTTGACATAATCAAGGATTATTTCAAAAATATCTTAAAGTAGGTATGGATATAAAATATCTTGGCTGCAACTTGACTATTCCAAAGAAAACGAGCAGCATGGATCACATCAATGTAATATTGTCAGTTTTTGGTTATTCTTTCCTTTGACAACTTTGCTAAAATAAAGCAGTAACTGTGTTGTGAAGAACGATTTTCATTTTCAGTTTCAGGTCAGGATTTTTGGTGATATTATTCTGCAGCACAGTATTTTGATCTGAAATAACTTAATCACAGTATGACGATGGATAGTTAACCCTCTGAGTACTGAATGTCCTTTTGTCACTTTCTAAACACCCTTGCTCCAAAACTGTATGCTTATACAACTAACAGATTTTCATTAGAAACAATCCTTGAAGCATAGAACATTTCTGAATAAAGAACTAGTAATATGTTTTCATACTTGGTGCAGAAATGCTGGTATATTCCTAATAGATCAGACATATCTGTTCTTGAGAAATGAACATCTGCAGCAGGGGTAGCTTTGCTCCACTGATCACTAATTCTCAACTCGGAGCACATCACTATTTACAGAGAAATTAAGGTCCTTTCAGCAGACTTTTTATGGTTTCTTTAGTAATAAAGAAAGAATGAACAATGCCTGACATTTTAGGATAAGTTTCAATTTTACTTATCATTTTTTTTGTACTGAGTTATTTTATGATTTAACATATTAGAATTAAGGATGAGTTTGTCTGAGGCATAGCACTAAACTAAGGAGAGTTTTAACTAAATTGATGCAATTTGCTTATCTGGTTCACATATTCATAGTTACTGTGATAATAAAATCATCTTTGGAGAAAGATAAGATGTAGTTCAGCATAAAACTCATCATCCTACCACCAAAGGAAGGGAACAAACTTGAATAGATCTGAGTAGAGCGGAAGGGAGAGTAAAACCATGAGGAAGTATGTCATATAGTGTGCCTAAAAACAAAGTGTAATGATATATTTACAACAGATGATGGAATGAAGCTTATTAGGAGAAATTTTGAGATATAATGTCAACTCAGTGAGACAGCCCAAAGTAAATCCAGTCTAAAATAGAAGCTTGACAAACGAGGTGAGGTTTACCTGGTAATAATGTGCTTAGATAAAAAGTCTAAATCCTCTCTTTCCCAATCTTATTTGATGTCTCCACTGTGGAGGAATCGGAACTTTTAAATTTGTGTACTACATCAGAGGATGTACTTCCAAACTTAATACACTGTTTTTGCTGCACTGTGCAACTCCCACTCACTTGAGAAGACTGAACATTGATTTTAAGTTACCGTTTGCCAAATGCTTCCCATTTGTCTTGCACGTGTAATCCTGAGCTGTCGGCTCCTTGTTACTTGAATTCTCCGCCTTGCTGCCATTTTGACCTACTGCACTGTTCTCTGCAAGCTCAAGGAAGAACTCTTTAACCCTCAATTTTCATAATTTTAAACATTTTCCATATCTGATATAGCTAGTTGCCTAACATAAATTTTGGGATGGGTTTGTTGAGGGTGATGGTGCTTAAATTGCATTTTTCTTTTGAGTTGTTCAATCCTGCTATTTTGACAGCTGTCCTGTCTTGTCCATTTTTCATCCCCTCTTAATCCTTGTTGTACAAAACAGCATTTGCCAGTGAATTACACCTCTCATTTCTACTGATTTTGGCATGCATCTTTACTGCAGCATTGTGCTGTATCTGCAGCTGTAATACATATTTCATTTTTCTCCTCTTTTTGGCACTGTTGAATTTGTTTATATTGGAAAAGGAAAAATTGTGCTCAGAGCTCTAGTAAGAGCCAGTGGTATGTTGCTTAAGATTAACATAAGGTACTTCATGAAGTTAGTGGCTGGTATTTTTCAAAAATAAATGAAACTCTTGTTACTTGGCCATTTTTAATAAGAATTTTTTTTTAATCTTATCTTGCTGCACCTGAATAGTGAACAGCCACTGCATATAGTCTGACTCCTTCTTTGTTTCAGGGGCCTATATATGTGGTGCCTGTGGGAAGAAATACAAGTACTACAGCTGTTTCCGGGCACATGTGAGAGCACACCTAGGTACATGTTTAATTTTTTTAAGCATTTATTGGTTTAACCCTTTGAGTAGTGACATTTTTCTTTACAACTTTCTAAATGTGCGCATACAGTACTTTGTCATCTAACATCTCAAGCTTTGGCATTCAAATCCTAAATGCTATAAAGTAGAATTAGATGAATCTATGGAACCTGACAGCATTTCTTCTTTTGCACTGTTTATTTAATAAAATTAAAATGTTATAAGCCTTTTGCACATTTTGAAGCAAAACTGCTCCTCTAGTACTCAAAGGGTTAACTGCGATAATAGTGTAGCTTTGATATCCATCAGCCAGACTGTGTCAACATGGCATGCTGCAAGACATTTATTGTTCAGTTGTAAACATGCTGTATTTAAGTAGCTGTTACTCAGTACGTGCAATATCTTTTTATACATTTGTGAATATTGTTTGATGTAATGAATTATTGAGTATATTACTTATGGACAGTTTTTAGGCACACTATATGACTTTCAAATATTTCCTTTTCTAAAATTTCCTTTTCACAGAAAATGAAACTTCCTCTGCATCTGCTGAGAGCTCCCCACAAGCAAGTAAGTACTCCAAGTATCACATCTTCTTTGCTTATGGACCAAAGGGCCTGTTTCTGTGCTATTTAACTCCATGTTGATTTGTCACTACCATTTAAATATGAATAACTGACAGTATGGGAGGGTGGAGGAAATTGTCATGTCAGCTACAGTAATGTGTAAGGCCTTGGGCTTAAGGACAAGGAGCATTTAAAAAGTAGACATTTATGGGTGAATGCTGGAAGAAATTTTTTTGAATTTGCTGTTTACTTTAAAATAGGACTCAATCAACCAGATATTAACATAAATCCACTGAGCTTTGTAGAGTATCGGAAAAGTGGAAGACAGCACAAAGGACAAACCATTTCAGCAAATAATAGGACTGAAAGCAAGGAAGAGCCATGTATTTTTCAAAAGAAATAGTTCACAAAGCTGCAACATATGCACAGTCATTCAACCAAAACGGTTTTTGAGTTGGCTTTACTCTCCACTCAAACAAATAGCTCTAATTATATTTACCAACACTGCTGTTATATCCCTTAAACCGCTTTCTCTCAATCCATCTATTTGATTCAATTATTAATGTAGTTTCAAATTCAACCACTGAGCCTGGAAATGAAGGTCTCTGCCTCTGTGGAAATTTTGAATTTTAATCTTGTCTGGCCTTGTAAACCAGAGCCTTCAATTACAGAAAATAGTTTGCTTCTATCTCCTATCTAATATTTTAGTTTTAAACATTTTTACATCATGCTGATTTGGATGTGACATCGGGGATGCTTCTGCAGATGATACCAAAATAAGTGATGCAGTGGACAGCAAAGAGTACAACGGGACCTTGGTCAGATTGGCAAATGAGCCAAGAAGTGCAGTTAGAGTTTGTTTAAGATAAATGTGAAGTGCTACATTTTGGTAAGACGCATCAGGGCAGAACTTGTATACTTAATGGTAGTGTCTGGGGAGAGTTGCTGATCAAAGAGACTTTGCGGTACAGGCTCATAGCTCATTGAAAGTAGAGTTGCACGTAGACAGGGAAGTGAAGGAGGTGTTTGGTACACTTTACTGATCAGTGCATTGAATATAGAGAGTTGGGAGGTCGTGTTGCAGCTGTACAGGACATTGGTTAGGCTGCTTTTGAAATATTGCGTTCAGCTTCGGTCTCCCTGCTATAGGAAACATGTTGTGAAACTTGAAAAGGTTCAGAAAGGACGTACATGGATTTTGCCAGGGTTAGACGATGTGAGCAAAGGAGAGGCTGAGTAAAAGCTTGAGGGGCCATGGATAGGCTGAAGGAGCCAAAGTCTTTTCTTCCCCAGAGTAGGGGAGTGCAAAAGCTACAGCGCATAGGCTTAAAATGAGGTTGAAAAGATTTAGAAGGGAGCTTAGCAGCCCACTTTTTCATGCGGAGGGTGGTGCGTGTATGCAGTGAGCTGCCGGAGGATGATACAGTTATAACATTTAAAAGGCACCTCGATGGGTACATGAATAGGAAAGTTTAAGAGGGATATGAGCCAAATGCTGGTAAATGGGACTAGATTAATTTAGGATATCTAATCGGCATGGAGGAGTTGGTCCAAAGCGTCACTTTCCATGCTGTGCATCGCTATGACTCTGTTCTTTTGGTTTGCACTGTTCAAATGATTTAGTCCTAATTTTTAAAAGTTTAATTTTGTACATGTATTTCCTCTTAGAAGTCAGTATTCTGGTGAATGTGCATTGTGTCCTCCTATTTTTTTTCTTACCATGTGAATCTCATTGCTGCATTTGGAGCCTGTTATGACTTCATATGAGTTCAAGCCTTTCATCACAAGGGCTTGATATATTACCTTTTTTAAACAACCTTATTAACCCTGTGCTGCAATTATTGTCTAGTGGACCTTTATCTGCAAAGCATTAAGTTTATCTTTATTACTGTTTTTCCAAAATGTCACAATTTGCCCTTAGACATTTGAAATGCATTTTAAACTTCTTCACCTCCAGTTAGCTGCGTATTCTTTTTCTAAAGAAAGAATTATGCTTCTATTACTGTCATCTGCAAACTTGTACATAAAATCTATTGATAGCCACAGCAAACAGAACTGAATCCTGTGGGATTCTGTTTTCCACTTCATCCTCAATAGAAAATATGCTTTCAACTCCAGAATCTGTTTACTTCCTTTTTAGTGAATGATGTTTAAAAATTGGCTATGTACAGACGTCACTTCGCATAATGCAGGACTTGAAAATGGAAGACATGTTAAAGTAAATCTGTAGTAAAATGAAATTACGAACTTGGCCAAATGAACACTTTGAGTTGAAACTTGAAAGCTAAAAATAATTATTTTCGCCCAGTCTGCTTTCTTAGCTGTGGTATGTTTGGCTGATTTGTCTTCACTTAACTCTCTAAAAGTGGAAGTCTTTTTGAGAAGACTTGTAGCTCAGGTTGGTTCTGGATGTGAGATTGCTCGCTGAGCTGGAAGGTTAGTTTTCAGACGTTTCGTCACTTTTTTTTTATTTGAAAAAATATACTTTATTCATAAGATGTACAAAAAAATAAAACATTTATACACCTACCCAGTCATGCAAACCGCTCTGGGTTACCCAGGGGGTACGTACACCAACTGAAGGAAAAACAAACAAAGAAGAAAAAAAAAACCAAAGCAAGAAAAATACCCCGGCAGTCGTCACCCCGCACAGTCCCAGTTGGCCCCCTGACCAGTTGGGGAAGGCGCCAGCTGGGCCCAGTTACCAGACAGGGCCCTTTTTTCCTATTCTGGACGAGGGGTTTCATACCGTGGTCTTTCCCCACCGCGCCTTGGCGGCAGATGCCCCAAGCTTTAGCGCGTCCCTCAGCACGTAGTCCTGGACCTCGGAGTGGGCCAGTCTGCAACATTCGGTCGGGGTCAGTTCTTTCAGCTGGCAGACCAGCAAGTTGCGGGCAGACCAAAGAGTCTTTCACGGCATTGATGGTCCTCCAGGCGCAGTTGATGTTGGTCTCGGCGTGCGTCCCCGGAAACAGCCCGTAGAGCACAGAGTCCCGCGTCACGGAGCTGCTCGGGACGAACCTCGACAAATACCACTGCATCCCCCTCCAGACCTCCTGCGCATATGCACACTCCAGAAGGAGGTGATCGACAGTCACATCCCCCCCGCAGCCACCTCGAGGGCAGTGTACGGTGGCGCAGAGATTCCGGGCATGCATAAAGGATCTCACTGGCAGAGCCCCTCTCACCGCCAGCCAAGCCATGTCCTTGTGCTTGTTTGAAAGTTCTGGCGATGAGGCATTCTGTGAAACGACTTTGGCAGTCTGCGTGGGGAACCACACGACGAGATCCACCCTCTCCTTTTCCCGAAGGGTCTCGAGGATACTACGTGCTGACCACTGCCTGACGGCCTGGTGGTCAAAGGTGTTTCCTTTCAAAAATTTCTCGACGAAGGACAGGTGGTACGGAACGGTCCAACTACTCAGCGTTCCGCGGCAACGAGGCCAGGCCCATCCTTCGCAACACCGGGGACGTAGGACCTCCGTAAGTAGTGACACTTGGTGTTTGCGTACTGAGGATCTACGCACAGCTTGATGCAGCCGCACACAAAGGTAGCAGTCAGGGTGAGGGTGGCGTTCGGTACGCAATTTCCCCCATTTTCCAGGTCCTTTGTACGTGGTGTCCTTGCCGACCCGGTCCATCCTCGACCCCCAAATGAAGTGGAAGATGGCCCGGGTGACCGCAGCGGAGCAGGTCCAGGGAATAGGCCAGGCCTGCGCCACACACAACAGTACCGAAAGCCCCTCGCACCTGACAACCAGGATCTTACCCGCGATGGAGAGGGAGCGGAGCGTCCACCTGCCCAGCTTCTGCTTCAGTTTGGTGATACACTCCTCCCAAGTCTCAGTGCGCACCCCAGCTCCACCAAACCAAACACAGCAACTTCAGTTAGTCTGTCCTGACGCTGAAGGGGATGAAGGAGCGGTCGTAACAGTTCCCGAAGAACATGACCTCGCTCTTACCCCTATTGACTTTGGCACCCGAGGCCAGTTCAAACTGGCCGCAGATGTCGAATAATCTACTCACCGACCGACGATCGGTGCAGAAGACGGCGACATCGTCCATGTACAGGGAGGTCTTGACCTGAAGATCTCAGCTGCCTGGGATAGTCACACCCTTCAGGCTCACATCCTTCCTGATGGATGCAGCGAAGGGCTCCACACAGCACACGAACAAGGCAGGAGAGAGCGGGCAGCCCTGCCTGACTCCAGATCCATCAGGAAAACTGTCCGATTCCCACCCGTTGATTGAGACCGCGCTAACGATGTTAGCGTACAGCAGCCGGATCCAATTGCGGATGCCCTCCCCGAACCCCAGTTTGGAGAGGACGTCCCTCACGTAAGCATGAGAGACCCTGTCGAAGGCCTTCTCCTGGTCCAGGCTGACGAGGCAGGTGTTCACCCGCCTGTCCTGTACGTAGGCGATCGTATCCCTGATGAGCGCGAGGCTCTCAGTGATCTTCCTGCCCGGCACAGCACAGGTTTGATCAGGGTGAATCACCAACTCCAGGACAGACCTGACCCGGTTGGCAATGACCTTGGCCAGGATTTTGTAGTCCACGTTCAATAGTGAAATGGGACGCCAATTCTTAATTTCTTCCCTCTCCCCCTTCCTCTTGTAAATGAGGGTGATGATGCCCTTCCTCATGGACTTGCATATTTCCCCTGCCCGAAGCACACTATCGTACACCTCCAGCAGGTCCTGGCCGACCAGGCCCCACAGAGCGGAATACAGCTCGACCGGTAAGCCGTCGCTTCTGTGAGTCCTATTCCTCTCCAAGGACTTGAGGGCTCTGGTCAGCTCGTCCAGGGATAATCGGCCGGTCCAGCCACTCCCTCGTGCCGTCGTCTAAGACCTCCATGATAGACGGCAGGAACGACTCGGAGGCCGTGCTGTCCGTGGGCTTCGTGTTGTACTGTCCGGCGTAGAAGGATCTGCTGATCCTCAATGTCGGGCCAAGACGTCGTCCTCCTTCAGCCGGCTAAGCACAGAACTCTCTTCGCGCACCTTCTGAAAGAAGAAACTCGAGCACGTCGCGTCCCGCTCCACGGAGCGGACCCTGGAACGGAAGATTATCCGGGAGGCCTCCGCAGCGAAGAGCAAGGCTTGCTGGCCCTTCACCTCACAGAGGTCCTCCGTGACTTCGACCCCCATCAACTGCAGAAGGAGCAGGTTCTGCACCCTTTTCTGGAGTCGCGACAGCTTTCCCCGCCTCTCTCTCGCCTTCCGAACACCCTTGAGGACAAAGAACCTCTTGATGTTCTCCTTCACCGTCTCCCACCAGTCGCCCGGAGACTCAAAGAGGGGTTTCACGGTTCTCCAACCGGCGTACTCCCTCTTAAGCTCCTCGACGTTCTCTGGGGTCAACAGAGTTGTGTTGAGCTTCCACGTCCCCTTGCCGGCCGGCTGGTCGTCCTGTAAGTGACAGTCGGCCAGCAGGAGGCAGTGGTCAGAGAAGAACACCGGCTCGACGCCGGTGGACCTGACCGAAAACGCCCGTGACACAAACAGGAAGTCTATCCTTGAGCGAATAGACCCGTCTGGCCGCGACCAGGTATACCTCCGCTGCGTTCCGTCTGCAGGGGTGCTGAAGACGTCGAGCAGCTTGGCGTCCTTCACCGTGCCCATTCGGAATCTGGATGTGACGTCCAGTTGACTCACCCCACCCGCTGTCCCCACGCCGGATCTTCCATCTGCATTGATGATGCAGTTGAAGTCTCCGCCTAGGATGACCTGCCTGGACGTAGCCAGCAGGGGTGGAAGCCGCTGCAGGACGGCCAACCGCTCATTCCGTACCGCTGGCGCGTACACGTTGATCAGCCTCAGGGGAGCATTCCTGTAGGTGACGTCAGCCATTAGGAGGCGCCCCTCCACCACCTCCTGAACTTGAGAGGTGGTGAAGTCGCGCCCCTTCAGCAGAATAGCCAGGCCCGAGGAGCGACAGTCGTTACCCCCCGACCAGATCAAAGGCCCACAGGTCCAGGCGCCGGACCATTTCCCGTACCTGCTGAGGTGCGGTATCCCGCACTACTGCAGAAACACGAGGTCTGCCTTGATGGTGGTCAGGTAGGCCAACGTGGATACACATCTTGCGGTGGACTTGACACTGTGCACATTAATGCTCGCAACTCGTACCCCCATTGTGGGCAGTGACCGCAGTACCCTCCCCAAGTCCAAGGTCCAGCCCCTCCATCTGTCCCTTCATGCCCATTGCCCGGGCTAACTGCCGGACGCTCTCTGGGCTGAGGAAACCGTCCGTGCTGCCTTCCGGGTGGCATCCCCCCATCGGGGGTCCGGCTCTGGGTCAGGCTGGGGATGCACTGTTTCCTCCTTCCCGCCTGGAAGTTCCGGCGGGCCCTCCAGTGCCCCAGCGGCACTTGACTGGGTGTCGGAGGGAGCCTCAGGATGCCTCCCGTCACCTGGAAGCGTGGTGCTGCTTTCCTTCTCCGTCGAGATCTTTAACTTCTGCTTCGGGCGGGCCCTCTCCAAATCCCCCTCGTCAGAGGAGCTCTTGTAGCCCCCCGTAGTTGCCTCTTCCCGCCTGATGGTTGCGGTTCCTGGGCCCGTCGATGCACCTTACTACTCGCTTTCCGGACCGCCGTCCACTCCCCTGGGTCGCCGGTCGCCTGTCGCCACTTCCATTGACCTTGGGTTGTCGGGGGTAGTGGGGCAGGGGTGATAGCGGAGCCTGCAGGGGCGCTTTGCTGGCCTCAGGCCCATCCTGCGGGGCTGGGCCCTCCTGCACGACTTGACCCTCCTGCACATTAGTGGGGTCCTTGCAGGGCCCTGGTGCCTTCCTCTCCTCGGAGGTGGGGGGGCTGGCCCCGCATTGCCCCTGCCGGCGACCTGGGCGTAGGTGGTCCCCCGCCGCGGTCATGCCCTATAGAGGTGGCCCGCTTCCCCGCAAAGGTTGCAGCTTTTCTCTTGTGGGCAATCCTTTGCAAGGTTTCCCTCCTCTTTGCAGTCGGCTGCCACGTGACCTGACCTACCGCAGGCGTGGCACACTTTAGGTTGCCCTGCATAGGTCAGGTAGCCCCTGCTCCCGCCGATCGCGAAGCTGGACGGCGGGTGTACAACGTTCCCGTCCGCGCCCATCCTCAGCGTCACCTTGACCTGCCTCTTACTGGTCCAGATGCCAAAGGGGTCCGTGATGTCACTTAGGTCCCCTTCCACCTTCACGTACCTTCCAAGGAAGGTCAGGACATCAACTGCAGGCACATGCGGGTTGTACGTGTGTACAGTCACCATACGGCTCCTCTGCGCTGGCATCACGAACAGCAGGACAGCGGTCAATACAGAGAGGGGACCCTCAACTCCTTTCTCCTTGAAAACCTTCAGGAAGCGCTCGCAAAGCTTGGCACTCCTGAAGGTCACATCGTAAAAACCTCCTCCGGGGAAATCCTGCAGGCAGTAAATGTCCGCAGCAGCGAACCCGCAACAGTCTAACAGGACCCTCTTCACGAAGAAGGTGCGGTCCACAGGTGCACCTTCATCCACCTTCTTCACGGAAACACGTATGGTGTTCTGGACCCCTTGACCTGGGGCACGAGCACTTGCCGCAGCCATCGTTGCAGGTTGGCTGCTCCCCTGAACCAGCGTTAGGCCGAAGCCAGCATTAAGATCCACCGGTCGCAAGGGTGCACAGCCAACCCAACGTCCTCCTTTCACCTCCAAGACAGCGCTTTCCTCCTCTCAGTCCAAAAGAGAGTGGGTCTTTACTTTGTTCCAGAAGTAAGCTGGTTCACTGAGCTTGAAGGTTTGTTCCCAGATGTTTCGTCACCATTCTGGGTAACATCATCAGTGAGCCTCCGACAAAGCGCTGGTGTTATGTCCCGCTTTCAATTTATCTGGTAGATACCACCCGCTGAGAAAAAGAATAGGAAATGACATCACCAACACAGGAAATGGCATCACCAACCCAAGGAAACCAAACCAGATAAATGGACTGTTGCGGGTTCGCTGCTGCGGACATTTACTGCCTGCAGGATTTCCCCGGAGGAGGTTTTTACGATGTGACCTTCAGGAGTGCCAAGCTTTGCGAGCGCTTCCTGGAGGTCTTCAAGGAGAAAGGAGGTGAGGGCCCCCTCTCTGTATTGACCGCTGTCCCACTGTTTGTGATGCCAGTGCAGAGGAGCCGTATGGTGACTGTACACATGTACAACCCGCATGTGCCAGCAGTTGTTGTCCTGACCTTCCTTGGAAGGTACGTGAAGGTGGAAGGGGACCTAAGTGACATCACGGACCCCTTTGGCATCTGGACTAGTAAGAGGCAGGTCAAGGTGACACTGAGGATGGGTGCGGACGGGAACATTGTACACCCGCCATCCAGCTTCGCGATCGACGGGAGCAGGGGCTACCTGACCTATGCAGGGCAACCTAAAGTGTGCCACGCCTGCGGTAGGTCAGGTCACGTGGCAGCCGACTGCAAAGCCACCATCTGCAGGGAGGAGGGACACCTTGCAAAGGATTGCCCACAAGAGAAAAGCTGCAACCTTTGCGGGGAAGCGGGCCACCTCTACAGGGCATGCCCGCAGCGGGGTGCCACCTACACCCAGGTCGCCGGCAGGGGCAATGCGGGGCCAGCCCCCTCCGGAGGAGAGGAAGGCACCAGGGCCCTGCAAGGACCCCACTAATGTGCAGGAGGGCCTGGTCGTGCAGGAGGGCCCAGCCCCGCAGGATGGGCCCAAGGCCAGCAAAGCGCCCCTGCAGGCTCTGCTCGCCCCCCTCGACAACCCAGAGTCAATGGAGGCAGCGACCGGCGACCCAGGGGAGTGGACGGCGGTCCGGAAAGCGAGGAGTAAGGTGCATCGACGGGCCCAGGAACCGCAACCATCAGGCGGGAAGAGGCAACTACGGGGGGCTACAAGAGCTCCTCTGACGAGGGGGATTTGGAGAGGGCCCGCCCGAAGCAGAAGTTAAAGGTCTCGAGGGGGAAGGAAAGCAGCACCACGCTTCCAGGTGACGGGAGGCATCCTGAGGCTCCCTCCGACACCCAGTCAAGTGCCGCTGGGGCACTGGAGGGCCCGCCGGAACTTCCAGGCGGGAAGGAGGAAACAGCACGTCCCCAGCCTGACCCAGAGCCGGACCCCCGACGGGGGGATGCCACCCGGAAGGCAGCACAGACGGCTTCCTAAGCCCAGAGAGCGTCCGGCAGTTAGCCCGGGCAATGGGCATGAAGGGACAGATGGAGGGGCTGGACCTTGGACTTGGGGAGGGTACTGCGGTCACTGCCCACAATGGGGGTACGAGTTGCGAGCATTAATGTGCACAGTGTCAAGTCCACCGCGAGATGTGTGTCCACGTTGGCCTACCTGACCACCATCAAGGCGGACCTCGTGTTTCCGCAGGAGTGCGGGATACCGCACCTCGGCAGGTACGTGAAATGGCCCAGCACCGGACCTGTGGGCCTTCGATCTGGTCGGGGGGTAACGACTGTCGCTCCTCGGGCCTGGCTATTCTGCTGAAGGGGCGCGACTTCACCACCTCTCAAGTTCAGGAGGTGGTGGAGGGGCGCCTCCTAATGGCTGACGTCACCTACAGGAATGCTCCCCTGAGGCTGATCAACGTGTACGCGCCAGCGGTACGGAATGAGCGGTTGGCCGTCCTGCAGCGGCTTCCACCCCTGCTGGCTACGTCCAGGCAGGTCATCCTAGGCGGAGACTTCAACTGCATCATCAATGCAGATGGAAGATCCGGCGTGGGGACAGCGGGTGGGGTGAGTCAACTGGACGTCACGTCCAGATTCCTGATGGGCACGGTGAAGGACGCCAAGCTGCTCGACGTCTTCAGCACCCCTGCAGACGGAACGCAGCGGAGGTATACCTGGTCGCGGCCAGACGGGTCTATTCGCTCAAGGATAGACTTCCTGTTTGTGTCACGGGCGTTCTCGGTCAGGCCCACCGGCGTCGAGCCGGTGTTCTTCTCTGACCACTGCCTCCTGCTGGCCGACTGTCACTTACAGGACGACCAGCCGGCCGGCAAGGGGACGTGGAAGCTCAACACAACTCTGTTGACCCCAGAGAACGTCGAGGAGCTTAAGAGGGAGTACGCCGGTTGGAGAACCGTGAAACCCCTCTTTGAGTCTCCGGGCGACTGGTGGGAGACGGTGAAGGAGAACATCAAGAGGTTCT
The DNA here is from genome assembly GCF_030684315.1 of Stegostoma tigrinum. Classification (NCBI taxonomy): domain Eukaryota; kingdom Metazoa; phylum Chordata; class Chondrichthyes; order Orectolobiformes; family Stegostomatidae; genus Stegostoma; species Stegostoma tigrinum. Next base: position 21,244,690 of record NC_081382.1, read on the forward strand.
TTGTCCTCAAGGGTGTTCGGAAGGCGAGAGAGAGGCGGGGAAAGCTGTCGCGACTCCAGAAAATGGTGCAGAACCTGCTCCTTCTGCAGTTGATGGGGGTCGATGTCACGGAGGACCTCTGTGAGGTGAAGGGCCAGCGAGCCTCGCTCTTCGCTGCGGAGGCCTCCCAGATAATCTTCCGGTCCAGGGTCCGCTCCGTGGAGCGGGACGCGACGTGCTCGAGTTTCTTCTTTCAGAAGGTGCGCAAAGAGAGTTCTGTTCTTAGCCGGCTGAAGGAGAACGACGTCTTGGCCCGACATTTTGAGGATCAGCAGATCCTTCTACGCTGGACTGTACAACACGAAGCCCACGGACAGCACGGCCTCCAAGTCGTTCCTGCCGTCTATCATGGAGGTCTTAGACGACGGCACGAGGGAGTGGCTGGACCGGCCGATTATCCCTGGACGAGCTGACCAGAGCCCTCAAGTCCTTGGAGAGGAATAGGACTCGCAGAAGCGACGGCTTACCGGTCGAGCTGTATTCCGCTTTGTGGGACCTGGTCGGCCAGGACCTGCTGGAGGTGTACGATAGTGTGCTTCGGGCAGGGGAAATATGCAAGTCCATGAGGAAGGGCATCATCACCCTCATTTACAAGAGGAAGGGGGAGAGGGAAGAAATTAAGAATTGGCGTCCCATTTCACTATTGAACGTGGACTACAAAATCCTGGCCAAGGTCACAGCCAACCGGGTCAGGTCTGTCCTGGAGTTGGTGATTCACCCTGATCAAACCTGTGCTGTGCCGGACAGGGCAGTAAGATCGCTGAGAGCCTCGCGCTCATCAGGGATACGATCGCCTACGTACAGGACAGGCGGGTGAACACCTGCCTCGTCAGCCTGGACCAGGAGAAGGCCTTCGACAGGGTCTCTCGTGCTTACAAGGGGGTTCGGGGAGGGCATCCGCAATTGGATCCAGCTGCTGTACGCCAACATCGTTAGCGCAGTCTCGATCAACGGGTGGGAATCAGACAGTTTTCCTGTTAGATCTGGAGTCAGGCAGGGCTGCCCGCGCTCTCCTACCTTGTTCGTATGCTGTGTGGAGCCGTTCGCTGCATCCGTCAGGAAGTATGTCAGCCTGAAGGGAGTGACTAACCCAGGCAGCTGAGATCTTCAGGTCCAGACCTCCCTGTACATGGACGATGTCGCCGTCTTCTGCACCGATCGTCGGTGAGTAGACTATTCGACATCTGCAGCCAGTTTGAACTGGCCTCGGATGCCAAAGTCAATAGGGGTATGAGCGAGGTCATGTTCTTCGGGAACTGGGACGACCGCTCCTTCATCCCCTTCACCGTCAGGACAGACTACCTGAAGGTGCTGGGAGTTTGGTTTGGTGGAGCTGGGGCGTGCACTAAGACTTGGGAGGAGCGTATCACCAAACTGAAGCAGAAGCCGGGCAGGTGGACGCTCCGCTCACTCTCCATCGCAGGTAAGAACCTGGTTGTCAGGTGCGAGGGTCTTTCGGTACTGTTGTATGTGGCGCAGGCCTGGCCTATTCCCTGGACCTGCTCCGCTGCGGTCACCCGGGCCATCATCCACTTCATTTGGGGGTCGAGGATGGACCGGGTCGGCAGGGACACCATGTACAAAGACCTGGAAAACGGCGGAAAGGGCGTACCGAACGCCACCCTCTCCCTGACGGCTACCTTTGTGTGCGGCTGCATCAAGCTGTGCGTAGATCCTCAGTACGCAAACACCAAGTGTCACTACTTACTGAGGTTCTACCTGTCCCCGGTGTCGCGAAGGATGGGCCTGGCCTCGTTGCCGCGGAACGCTCTGAGTAGTTGGACCGTCCCGTACCACCTGTCCTTCGTGGAGAAATTTTTGAAAGGAAACACCTTTGACCACCAGGCCGTCAGGCAGTGGTCAGCACGTAGTATCCTCGAGACCCTTCGGGAAAAGGAGAGGGTGGATCTCGTCGTGTGGTTCCCCACGCAGACTGCCAAAGTCATTTGGCAGAATGCCTCATCACCAGAACTTTCAAACAAGCTCAAGGACATTGCTTGGCTGGCGGTGAGAGGGGCTCTGCCAGTGAGATCCTTTTTGCATGCCCGGAATCTTTGCACCAGCGCACGCTGCCCTTGAGGTGGCTGCGGGGGGGATGTGACTGTCGATCACCTCCTTCTGGAGTGTGCCTATGCGCAGAAGGTCTGGAGGGGGATGCAGTGGTATTTGCAGAGGATCGTCCCGAGCAGCTCCGTGATGCAGGACTCCGTGCTCTACGGGCTGTTTCCGGGGACGCACGCCGAGACCAACATCAACTGCGCCTGGAGGACCATCAATGCCGTGAAAGACGCTCTTTGGTCTGCCCGCAACTTGCTGGTCTGCCAGCTGAAAGAACTGACCCCGACCGAATGTTGCAGACTGGCGCACTCCAAGGTCCAGGACTACGTGCTGAGGGACGCGCTAAACCTTGGGGCATCTGCCGCCAAGGCGCGGTGGGGAAAGACCACGGTATGAAACCCCTTGTCCAGAATAGAAAAAAGGGCCCTATCTGGTAACTGGGCCCAGCTGGCGCCTTCCCCAACTGGTCAGGGGGCCAACGGGGACTGTGCGGGGTGACAACTGCCGGGGTATTTTCTTTGCTTTGTTTTTTTTTCTTTTAGTTGGTGTATGTACCCCTGGGTAACCCGGAGCGGCCTGCATGACTGGGTAGGTGTGTAAATATGTTTTATTTTTTGTACACCTTATGAATAAAGTATATTTTTTCAAATAAAAAAAAGTGACGAAACGTCTGAAAACTAACCTTCCAGTTCAGCAAGCAAACTCACATCCATTTTCCACTTTTCTTTGCACTTGCTCAATCTCCTGTGGACTGGTCAGAACCAAATGTCTTCTGGTGAGGGCGCTTCAAATAGTCCATATCCTTAGACCACAACCTGTCAAAGTGATTCCTTTCTCAGTTACTACACTCACCCATTTCAATGATGACGCAGTAATAGGATAGAAGATTTATGTACAGCAGACAAACTTAAATTAACTTTTTATTATTAACACCAATGCAACGTTTAAATGCTAAACATTGGCTGTGAGTGTAATGAGAGCTTAGATTTTTCTGATACATCGCGCACATTTTACTTTTGAAATCTGAAGGAATTTGCTATGACTTCAGTTCAGTATGACACCGATAAGTTCAAGTGAACAAACAGAACAGATGATCTTTTGTTTTAGAAAGTTCCAGGCCAGATTTGAAATTAAGCAGCTTTGTTTTTTGAAAATTATACCTTTTACTTAATAGCTTGAACAAAAGAAACAAATTAAGATCTTGTCTTAAAATGATTTAGAGGTCAGTGCTCAAAATAGATGGGGTTAGTAGGTTAATTCTCCTCTGAAGGCCTCCAAATCATCCAAGAAAATTCACTCACTGGCGATCAGTCCAGAGTTAGATGGCTCCTGCATGTAGAAAGGACAGAGTCTGAGAGAAGCGGCTCCTCTAATGCTGGCTTGTTACCATCCTGTGCTTGCTGCTGCCATTGTTGGTGACCTTCTCAGTAGGCAAAAGTGAGAGGGAAACAGGACATGGTTGGAGAACAAATGGAGCAGGGTTAGGAAGAAGGAAAGTAAGTGAACAGACCTATAGGGGTTGTAAGGATGGAGGGCCTGTTTTTGGTGTTAGAGACTTTGCTGATTTTTCTCTTTTTTTTAATTTTAAATTTTTATAAGTTGTGGATCGGGGAGGAGAACTGGCAACTGTGAGCTAAAGATGACTTTTGGATTCTGAGTAACACCTTGTGTTGAACGGAAAACAAACCAAACAGCTTTTAATCATCTGTGAGGCCAGGCCTGGAAGTTAATTGCCAGTTGATTCCTGACCAGAAAGTTCTTAGACGCTATCACCAGGGAAAAGCATTATTTTATAAACAGATAGCTGAAGTTGGCAGTTAACAAGGTTACTTCATGGAAATAAGTTCCAGCAGGTCTGGAAAAGGCCTTATGCTCAAGCAGATGGCAGATGTTGATGGTAACCGGGACCTCGTGAAGGAGGCAGTCAGTCTGTCATGAAGTGGCCAGAGTTTGAATTGGGTTTTGGTCTGTGTTTTCTGGGTAAATTGGTTCTGGCTATTAATGCCACAGCATGAAAGATCCGTGCCTAACCTTTCATGAGCAGCTCTTAAAAGTTCAGAAAATAGGTGACAAATATTGCTGCCACTGTTTGAATGAAGTGTAAAAGTAACCCTGAATGACATTTTCAGAAAATCAACCAAGAAGCTAAGTTCTATGCCTGTGGAGCGAAGCATCGTGAAACCACTAGCCGGTTTTGTTACTTTCATTTATTTACCCCGATGTCTTTTATATGAATTTGGGTGAATATGAAGGCAGTTGAGTTTAAAGTATCAAACAGTTGGATTACTTAGTTTAGTTTTATTTTGCACAAGTTACTATATTGTTAATAAATTACTGAGTCTTTTGTTTAAGATGCAAATAGCATCTGGAATTGATTATTCATAGAGTGGGGTTCGATTTAACTTAGCTGGATAGCTGGTTTGTGAGACGGAATAGTGCTAACAGTGTGTTTTCAATTCCCGCACCAGCTGAGGTTACCATGAAGGATTCTCCTTCAACCTGTCCTCTCACCGATGCCCAGTTAAAGCACCATCAGCCATCCCTCTCTCTCATTAGCGAGCAGCCCTATGGTCTGGTAAGACTATGGCAATTTGACCATGCCTTTATTCACTGAGTCTGGGATTGGTTCTTAATTAGACTTTGAATAACCAATAGGTTCGCTTTTGAAGGCCTTTGAACATTTTGATTTTCTGGTGTTGTGAGTACAGAGGTGTTAGAAAGGTTGATTTGGTCTGGCTGTCTGTTTCCATGGCGTAACACTGAGGTGTAACAAGACAGGGTTTGCTGGGCCCTGCTGCTGGAGTGGAGAAAGAAGCTGCTGAGAGCTGGGGAGGAAAAGAGGCTGGTAGGTGTGTTGAGTGGGGAGAAAGAGACTGCAAAGGAGTGCTGAAGGAATACTCTGGCACCCCCAAACTAGGAAAACATAAAATCGTTGATATAATGAAAACTTGAAAATGGAATCTCTAACTTGATGCTGCATTTGATTAGCAGCTACTGCATGGTGGGAAATTTAGTGGATTATTCTATTGTAATGAGCAATCAGTTATTAAAAGTAAATCTTGAGATTGAGATTTGAGATCCAGTAAAAAGGATAGTAACTACCTGGTTGAAATGTTCCATCTTTGTGCACATCTGATAGAAATGCTTTGTGACATACCAATCTGTGGAAGGTACATTTTGATATGTTGGCTTATAGTACGTATGAGAGTTACCTTGGGAAATGAACCCCTTTGCTTGTTTATGTCTATTGTGTTGTGCTTATTTAAATACTGTGGTACTTAAGATATTAATGCTTTCCATGTATTTTGTCCATTTGGAATGATAGAGGCTTAGTAATTATTGAGGATATTGATGAATTCTTCTAATTCTACTCCTGTATGAGTGGGAATGGGCAGGGGAATTGATTTGTGCAAGGATTTCTTGATTTCACAGAATAAACTATTCATAATATTTTTGGCCTTCACCAGTTCTATATCATGTGCTACCTATAATAGCTACCTTTCATATTTGTTCTTTTTATTTCTATTCCTGTAACTAGATGATTTCATACTATGGGGGCAAGTGGAAGAATGTGTAGTTTTGAAAAGCACAGTCTTTCTAACTAACTGCAGTTTACTGATACTGCATGTTGTTCAGAAGATGTTATTAATTAAAAAGTTGACGATGCTTGGTTGTGGAAATGCTAAACATTTGAAAATGCAAATCATGTGTTTTGTGCATGTGTTGATTTGAACATTTGCCCTTGGATTTGGAATTGAGGAATAAGTGCCATTTCAGTAATGTAATGTTTATGACAGTATTAATTAAGCATAGTATGCAAGAGCATTCTCTTGAATGGAGGATGGAGTTTACTTTCTCCTTGTCGTTTGGCTTATCACTAAGCCAGATTAAAGTATCCTCATTTGAGAGAGAATCACTTTATTAGTGTACTTTGAGAACAATAAGCAGGTACTATATTAAGTCCTTGTATCCTGAGCTTCCCAAAGTAGTAAATCCTTGATAGTACATTTACTCTTATTTGGTTTCTTCAAAAAAAACTTTCTAATTGAGCAGAGTGGAATTAACACGTCTTCCCCTCTCTATATGTTATTAATGAACAGTACACGCTGTATCATGGTAACATGCCTGTGATGCAAGGTTGCAAAAAAAATGTCATCACCAGAAATTAATGAAAATATATCAAATGTTGAGGTGTGAGTGATAAACCAATGAGTTTTGGATAAGATCTAACTAAGGAGTTCTTGTTAAATAATTGTCATGACAGCAATATTTTTCAAAACACACTGTTCATTTTTTGCTCATGCAAAATGCAGCAGTTCTGTTTTTATAAGCCTGCTACTAATTCATTTTGTCTATTTCTTGATGTCTATTATTGGCAGTTCCTTAAACATTTATCACACAGTTGGAAAAGTTGCCTTTCCATTTAGAAATCATAGCAGTATTGTGCTTTTTAAGGCAGACAGACAAGCTGTTTCATCTTCTTCAGCCCAATTTTTCCACCATCATTCTTGAATCTTTTGTTTCTCCTTTCCCCTTGACAATACTGACTCTCCAGTTGTTCCTTCAGCTTTGTAAATTACACCTGGAAGCAAATCTTGAACATTTTATTTGTAACATAAGAGCAAAATGTTGCAGAAGCTAGAAAACAGAAGTAAAAACAGCAGAGACTGAAGAGACTGAAATCTGGCATTATCAGAGGGAAGCAATGATGCAAGGTCATCAAGCTAAATCTTCTTGTTTAATTTATTGTTTTTTTTTAATTCTTTTGCTCGCTGTTAGTCACATAATTTTAAAAATTGTCTTCACTGTATTTCAAACTTCTTGACAGTTCTTGCACCCAGCCTTGATTTGAACCATTTCTGATTTCTATTTTTCTGACGCTCTTCTGTCTCATTTATGTTGCTCAACTGAGTTGTGTATTAATTCTGCAGCACTACTGAAATTGAAGTTCTAGTCCACCTTGTGTCCATTGAAGACAACAGCCAGTTTTCAGACTTATTTATTTTTGTCTCTGGAATTGTTCTGGTACAAAGCAACAGCACTGACAACATTGAATTTTCACAGTATATAAGCTTTTATAATGGCCAGCCTAATTTAAGCTCTCTAAAGAATTGGTATTGGTGCCTGAAGTAATGGAAAGTTTAAGAAGTGTGTTGTTCATCTGTTATCAGGTAGAATGTCTAAGTCCAATTTTCATGCCAACCATAAAGGCTGGTACTTCAGGTCTGTCAGATAGTAAAGTATGTGACCATGTCCGTGGTCGAGTTGTGAGTTATCTCCAGTAAGTTAGCTCCACTCCAGTGGGGAGCTTGTCGGCAATGAGGTAGATCAAGAACAGTGTTGGAATGATGATTCAGCCCTGCTTGACACCAGTCCAAACACAGTGGGTCAGTAATGGAGACATATGTTGTTACCATGACTTCCACGTCATTGTGGAGCAGGTGATGGATGGTGACTAACTTCATGTTGCAGCCAAAGCATAGAAGGATGCTCCACAATGCTTTCCTGTTAACTTTGTGAAAGGTGTTTTGTCAGATCAAAGAAAGCCATGTATAGTAGTAAGTTCTTTTCTTTTCTCTGCACTTCTTGTGCAGCGAAAAATTACAGAACCAGTGGAAAATTGTTCAACCTCTGCTGCCTTCAACCCAAAACAGAGGCACTCAAATCAGTGTCATTTAGCTGCGGCATGCAGATGATGCTTGCATATGTGCAGCCTCAGAGGATATGCTCCAGGCTATCGTCAGCACCTTTAGGGAGGCATACGAGAGCATGGGTCATACGCTCATCAGCCGCAAGATGCAGGTCTTCCACCAACCTGGCCTGGCACTGTGGAATGAACCTCTGATCATCAAGGTCCGTGGGAGACCTTCAAGAATACTGACCACTTCCAAACTCCTCGAGTGACCTGTCAGCCACAGCAGCTAGTAATGAAGAGATCCAGCATCAGTGTGCTAGCGCAGCCTTCAACCGCTTGAGGAAAAAGTCTTTGAAGATGACAACATCAGGCCTGACACCAAGATCATGGTTTACAAAGCTTCAGTGCTCCTGGCCTCCTATATGGTCCTGAGACGTGGATTATCTATGGCAGACTCCTCAAGGCACTGGATCAGCACCACCAACCCTGACTGCGCAAGATCCTGTAAATCTGTTGGGAATAAAGTCTCACCAACACCAGCATCCTAAGCCAGACCAAGATTGAGGCAGTGATCGCCCTTGATTGGCTACGCTGAGCCAGGCACACCGTCCGCATGACTTGCATGAGACTCCCCAAGCAGATGCTGTACTCCTAGCTTTGAAACAGCAGGTGAGTTCTATGTGGACAGAAGAAGTGCTTCAATGGTACCCTCAAGATCTCACTGGCGAGGTGCAGAATAACCACAAATGCTGGGAAATCAATAGCCCAAGACTGTGTGTGCAGACTGGAGGAGGAGCATCCAAGAAGGCATTGAACACCTCAAGACTTGCCGTTGGGGGACAGAGCAGAAGCTAGGCAAAAATAGTGAAAGGAGCGCACTGCCATGCCAATGCCCCACCCACCCCTTCCTGCAGCCACCACCTGCCCCAGATGTAACAGAGCCAGTGGAAGCTACTTCGGCCTGTTAGGGACTCACCCTGAGAATGGAAGAGAGTCATCCTTGTCTGCGAGGGACTGCCGAAGATGATGATGATGAGTTGTCTCCTGGAATGGAAGATTAATCTTCTGTGTGATGTTGCTTGCAAACCAGAGTTAACTACCTCAAATTTGCATAGTTTTCCTTGCATGTTTTTTCTATCGTGTCTATTAAGTTGAATTGAGTTTGCAGCGAACAAAATAAAATTAATTTGTAGAATGAAGGTAGGAAGCAGACTTGGGTTTTTCCTTTAGCACATGATTTGAACTATGTGCATTACAATTGCCGTCTGGCTATTTTGGCATTCAAGGAACTTCAGTTTATGCAATTCCAATTGAGACAACCTGGAAGTTCTAAAAAATAAGTTTTGTTTTAAGGCTTTTTGGAGCTGATGTTTGTTTATATTTTTTCACTTTTTTTTTCCTATCATTTGGGGCGGCACGGTGGCTCAGTGGTTAGTACTGCAGCCTCACAGCACCAGGGACCCGGGTTCGAATCCAGCCTCTGGCAGCTGTCTGTACAGAGTTTGCACATTCTCCCTGTGTCTGCATGGGTTTCCTCCCACAGTCCAAAGATGTGCAGGCTAGATGGATCAGCCATGCTAAATTACCCATAGTGCTCAGGGGTGTGTGGGTTATAGGGGGATGGGTCTGGTTGGGATGCTTCGAGGGGCGGTGTGGACTTGTTGGGCCAAAGGACCTGTTTCCACCCTGCAGGCAATCTAATCTAAGTAGATGTTTTATGTTTGTGTGTATGGTTTCTTAAATTTGATATGTCTGATTAATCTCAGTTGAATCAGGGATTTTCATTGTTGGCTGATTCAGTGAAATTGCTAATTTTGTACAGTCTGCTTCTGTATAGTCAAGCAAATTAAACTTCTTGGGCACTGTTGCCCAGAACACAGGCGAGTAGTGAGGTTCATGATTTGTATTTGTGATTCCCATTTATGTATTTTCTTCACCTGTTCACGGGTGTTTGCCAATTCTCTGCAATGACAAAGGCTCATTGCAGAGTTGTTTGGTTACATGCAATTAACTCTTTGTAAAGTGGATGTAATAATATTTTCAAACCTTGGCTAAGTGTTATAGGATCAGGTCTGCAGGAATAATCCAGCAAGGTTAGCACCCTTGGCCCTCCTGTAAAGGCAAGAATAAATGTTTGAGTGCACGTAAGCAAGGAAGAGTCATGCAAGTATTGCAGCAGTAGCTTCAAGAATTAAGAGCTGCTTTGAAATTTTGAAGTGAAAGAATTCCCTCGCGTTTTAGCAATAACTTTTGGGACAGAAAATGGAAAGTGAGCCAAATTATTGACATGTTTTCTCCCTTGATTTACAGAGAATTTTAGATATATGTGTGACATCTGTGGCAAGAAATACAAATATTATAGCTGTTTCCAAGAACACCGGGATTTACATGCGGTAGACGGTATGTATTTGCAAAGTAGTTGTTTCACTTTATTTTGGATTAGCGCAGATGCATGTAGCTGATAGTTGGTGTGAAAAAAATATCAATTGCAAATTTAAAAGAGATTTGCTAATTTCCAAATGCTGAATATTAATGTAAAAATATTTGACACTCAGAAAGATGGAACAGTACTGGAAATCACGTGGTAAAAGCTTTTCATTTCTAATTATTCGAAACATTTCTGTGGGTCAGAAATGGAATGAGTTTCACACAAAATCTTTTTTAATCTCCAGGATGCAGTGGATAACATCATTTCTTTTCTTAAGCATTTCTTCTATAATTTTAATCAATTTCCTAATGTGTGCTAACCTGCAGCACAAAAATGTCTGCATTCCAAAGTGAGGATGACTTGGTGCACTCTGCCACATTAAGCTGCACTGTTCTGAAGTTGATGCTAAGACCCATTGTAGTGATTCGTTCATTTTTAGTGCCTGCATCTACCATTTCCTCTGGCAGCTCATTCCATACATGTGCCACTCTGAAAAGTTACCCCTCAGATCCCTTTTAAATTTCTCCCCTCTCACCTTAAAAGTATGCTATCTAGTTTTGGATCCCTCTACCCTGGGGAAAAGTCCTTGGCTGTTCAGCCTATCCATCCTCCTCATGATTTTATATACTTCTAAGGTCACCCCTCAGCCTCTCTTATAATTCAAACCCTCCAGTTCCTGCAACATCCTTGTAAACTTTTTCTGCACTGTTTCTAGTTTAACAGTATCCTTCCTGAGGTTATAGACATGCTCACTGTGCTGGTGGATTTGGTTGAAAAAGTTTTGTCACCCTGCCACATAACATCATCGGTGCGCTTCCGGTGAAGCGTCTGTGTTCTGCCCCGCTTGTTATTTATGTGACTTGTTTTGCTGGGGTGGTTGGTATTATTCCTGGTTCTGTTTCTCAGTTTGCACACACAGTCTGATTCAAGGTGTTTGTTGATGGAGTTCCAGCTGGAAAACCAGGCCTCCAGGAATTCCCTGGTGTGTCTCTGTTTGGCTTGTGCAACTATGGATGTGTTGTCCCAGTTGAATTTATGTCCCGTCTTGTTCATGTGTAGTGAGATAAATGAGAATTAGTTGTGTTTCTTATTGGCTAGTTTGTGTTCATTTGTCTATTTTGTCAATTTTCTTCTGGGCCAAACGACATATGACAGTCATTTTCAATAGAACCCAATACATGGAGAAAGCTAACACGCTACTGGCAGATACTGACACCTACCAACAGATAGCGATAGATCCAACAACACATTTAAGGAACCAGATTACAATGACTCTGAAGGAAATTGTGCAACTCAGGAAACATCAGCAAGACTGACTGCCAAAAAGTGACGCCAGAGGGATCCAACACACCCCGATTCTATGGACTCCCCAAGATAACACAAACTAGGGGTCCCCCTCAGACCCATTGTCTCACTGCCAGGTGCTCCAACATATAGACTTGCCAAAGAACTACAACAGAAATTGAAATACTTAGTGCACAGCTGTACCCTGTCGACCCACTCATCCCAGGAATTCCTCAACATGATCAAGGACACCAGGATAGACGAGAATGAGATGATGATGATATCTTTTGACGTAACAGCAGTATTTACATCCATAATCATCGACCTAGCCAAAGCAACAATTGCCACACTGCTGGACGAACCAAGTAGGCAGGCAACTCAGGACACCAATAACATTAGGGACATGACCGTGAAACTACTAGATCTGCACCTTACAACCTACTTCACCTTCAACGACAGCATATAGAAACAAATTAGTGGAACACCAATGGGATCCCCAATATCAGGACTGATTGCAGAAGCAGTAATGCAGATGTTAATATATAGAAAGACCATACATACAGACAAGATACTCAATTACACTAGCAACCACCCTAACAACCACAAATGGAGTTGCAATAGGACAACTATTTAAACAAGCCACAATACATTGCAGCAAACCAGAACTATGCAAAGCTGAACAGGAGCACCTATACAGTTTTCAAAAGGAATGGATACCTGAAAAGCCTAATCCACCATTACCTCCAAGACAAGACGCAACATGATGCAACAGACTCACTAATCACCCTACCATACATCAATGACATTTCAGTGCTGACCACAAGACTGCTCAGATCCCGAGGTATCAGAGAAGCCCACAAACTGACAACCACCCTACGACAGCAAGTGACGAATGTAAAAGATCCCATACCCAAAACCAGCAAAACTTCAGTAATATACAGAACACATTGCACGGACTGTGAGAAACACTATATAGGCCAACCTGGAAGAAAATTGACAATTCGGATAAATGAACACCAACTGGCCACCATGAGACAGAACCAGTTCTCACTTGTCTCACTGTACACAGACATCGAGGGACATGAATTTGACTGGGAAAACATATCCATAATCGCTCAAGCCCAACAGAAATGCACCAGGGAATTCCTGGACGCCTGGCATTCCAACCGGAACTCTTATTAGCAAATGCATTGGTTTGTACATAGAGTCTAATTCAATGAGAAACAGAACAGGAAGTAATACCAACCACCCCAGCAAACCGAGGCATATAAATTACAAGCGGGACAGAGCACCAACAACTTTACCCAGCAGGGTGACGAAACATTTGCAAACATGTCTACAACCTCATCCCCACAACCTGAGCTTTGAATCGTCTCAAACTTTAAACATCCTTACTACGGCAGGGAGACCAGAATTGTGTGCAGTATTCTCAAAGTGGCCTCACCGATTTGTTTTAGGGCTGCAACATGACGTCCCAACATGAAAATCGTTTTTAAAACACTCTGTTGGAATGCAAGCCATTATTGTAATGTGATGGGGGGGGGAACTTGCAGCTGGTTGTGTTCTCATGTATCTGCTGCCCTTGTCCTTCTGGGTGGAAGTGGTCATGTCTTTGGAAGGTTCTGCCTAAGGGTCTTTGGTAAATTTCTGCACTACATCTTGTAGATGGTCCAAACTAGTGCTCCTGAGCATTAGTGGTGCAGGAATTGGATGCTCAGATCATTCACGCGTGCTGCTTTGTCCCGAATAGTGTCATGCTACTTCTGCATTGTTGGAGTTGCACTCATCTGGGCTAGCAGAGAGTATTTCATCGTACTCCTGACTTGTGACTTGTAGGTGTGGATGGGCTTTCGGGAGCCAAGAATTGAGTTAATTGCAATGGTATTCCTAAACCTCTGATCTTCTCTTGTAGCCAGTGTGATTATGTGATGGGTCCAGTTGAATTTCTGGTCAATGGTAACTCCAAAGATGATGTTAGTGTGGGATTCAGTGATGGTAACACTCTTGACATTCAATGTCAGTCAATGATTTTTATTTTGTTCGCAAGCCACGTATTAATTGTGAAACTATTTCATCAGAAAATAGCTCTGAACAGAATGTAAAAGTATGTAAATTATAGCTTATGATTCATATTTTTCTCAAAGCAGTGTAAGGATTTGCATGGGTGATGGCTCTGTGATTTGTATCTACTTCAGTGCTGAACTCCAATCATCTGTATTATGCCTTTTAAAGTTTGCTTGTTTTAATTTTCCTTGCCAGTCAACAATTCCACTGAACCAAATGGCATATTTGACTTTTATAGAAACTGAACTCACTCCCAAGTCAAGTGAAAACTGCTAAGTAAAATCTTGGCAATTAATTGGCATGCACGCACCTCAGTCTTTTGATTTGTGTAGACTAAAATTGCTTATCCTAAGCAATGTAACGATTATGACTTCAGTGGGATTCACTTTATTCGGTTCCTTTTTATTGTGAGCCTTGCAGTGAGCTCTGGATACCTTGCTTACTGAAAAGGCACACCCCAACATTGACATTCAAGCACACTTTTTAAGGAGAAGCTAATTCTTGTGGGGTAGGAAAGCTTATTGTATGAATTCTTGCTATTCCTTTAACATTATGTTATATAATTAATTAACATCTTTCTTAATTATAGATCCTTATGATCAGGCAGTTGAGACACCAGCAGAAGTGAAAACTGAACAGATGGAAGAAACTGTCCGTAGCCCTGGATCAAGTATGAGTTATTTTTAATTGGAGAAAATATATGTGTATTAGAAGCCTGCATTGTTCATGTGGCTCAGTGCTTTGAATTTTACCATTGCCACATAATAGCAATACCAATTTGGGCAGAAATAAGTGGTTTTTGTTTTGTGCTGGGAAAACAGTAGGCTCATCAAAATACGAATGTGGCAGGAATTTTTAAAATTACTTTTCAAAATATCTGTTAAGTGCTTTGGCCAGTTTTTGCAACTAGATTGTGTATATTCCAGACTTGATCTTTTGGATGTGATTTCATTTTTGCTGAAAGCTTATTTATACAAGGTATTTTAAAATTTAAGCCCATAAGGAATGAGCAGCTGTCTGATGTCGTCTTCTCTAATGCTTAGCACCAAAACTAGAAGCTGGAGTATGATAATCGGAAAATGATTTGTTTGAAAAATTGCAAGGGTCATGTAAACCAAGAGAAAGTAAACTAATAAACCTCCCCAGTGGTGCATAAATGCAGTGCAAAATCAAAATTGAATGAAAATTGGGCCTCAAAAATATGTTATTCAACCAGCTGTTATTTGCAAGTTTTTATGGTTCTCAAAAGTTTCCAATGTAAACGTTGTTGTGAAATTGAATGTTTTTTTAACAATTGTTGATATATACCCATGTGCTGTAATTGCAACTTGTTATTATGATGAATGTAACATTTATTAAGTATGCCAATGTTTGTGTCAGAATATTTTCATATTTATATCAATATGCAATGCGCTGTAAGAAGAAAGACTGTAGTGCACATACTTGTAGTCTCTCCACCTTCAAACTGTTTTCAGTTCCATTATTCTTTGAAGAAGTACAGCTTCTTCACTTGTGGATCTTTCTTTACTAAACCCAATATAGTTTATTTACCCGAGTACGACAGGAAAAGAGGTTCTTAACTGATTTCCCCCCGCCGTGACAAAATGATGCATATTTAATTTGTTGTCCAAAGTAGAAGTGTCTACTAAATCATTATTACAACACTTTTTTTTTAATACCTGGTTTGTAGTATATTTCTGTTTATTGTTCTTGAGTTTCCTGCTAAAACAAGAACTGATAGTTGGATGTTAGTTCTCATTATTTTGTATTACTGTTCCAGAAACAGGTAGCTACATCTGTGAATTCTGCGGCAAGCGATACAAGTATTACACTCCCTACCAGGAACACGTGGCTTTGCATGCTTCTTCCGGTATGTGTTTATGTTCTAAATCTAAATTTGTTCTTGCAATAAGTAACAGACTGTAGGGTCATAAATCAGATTGAAATTTGCAAGTGAGCTAAATAACCTCCCCAAATATTTATGAATGTGCAAGTATGTTTTATTCGTACAATGTGAGTGTTACAATAAGCCCAGCATTTATTGTCCATTTGGGCCATTAGAGTTTGTGTGGTCAGGGTATTCTATAAAGACAGTGTCTTTTTTATTTTTTCGGACCTGTAGACTGAAAGGAGAGAGAATTATTTGAAGTTTGGGGTGTTTTTTAAGGATCTATATATTTTGAAAAGCAAATAGCCTAATTCCTGTGACAAAAGTCATAAAAGCCTCAAAGATCATAAAAGCAGTAATTAATGTTTAAGTCGCAGGTGAAGCAGAGCTAGGAGATGCTGTATTCAGAGGCAGTTGGGTGACTACAATAAGTTGATTGGTCTATGGACTAGTGACTAGTTAAGATAACAGATATTTTTGCTTTCTGACAAGAGGCTAGTTCTCCGATTGAGCAACTTGATCTGGAAACAAGCTACAGAGACAGAAAGAAAAGAATGTGCAGACCTTCTTCCAGCTCAGAAGCTGCCATGCTTGTTGCCATCAAAAATTCTGTTTAAACCTGACGGAAACCAGTTGCTTTTCCTGCAGCAGTTGCTGTAGGTTGTGACTTGCTGAATTGATCAATTTTCTAAGTGGAAGCGTCCCAAGGTATCTGAACAACAGGAAGTTGTTGAACAGCATCAGAATCAGGAAGCAAAGACAATTGAACTGATTTTCTAGTTTTTCGACCTCTATCAATAATCTGCTTTCCCTATTTTTTTTTTTGTTACTGTGTGTCAAGTTTTAGTTATTATTATATGCACAGGGCTTATATCTGTGTTCCTGAGCTATTGTCTAATTACCTGTAATAAATAATTCTTCTTAAGTACACAAACCTGGTCAGTACTTTCTATCAACTTTGGTTGTACCGATTCTCATAGTTCTGTTAGAGCTTCAATTTTGACTCCATGAGGAATGGAAAGCCTGTTACTTGAACAGGAACTCAGTAGAGTTCCGATGTGCATCCTGTCCTTGTCTGTCTAGTTGATGAAGAGGGTGGATTGGAAGATGTTCCCACATAAACGTTTGACAGGTTGCTGTAGTGTGTGTTGAAAATGGTGCATATTTCACTGGTACATAATACAGTGTGGTTGTGATGTAAGGAAAGAATATTTAAGATAGTGGACGAGGCTCAAGTAGAGTGTGCTACTTTGATCTAGGTATTGCCAAGTTTCTTGAGTGTTGTTGGAACTATACTTGCTCAAGTAAGTGGGGAACATTCCATCACATTACTGACTTGAGCTTCTCAAGGGACATAAAGACTTTGGGAACATAGGAATTAATAAATAAAATATTCAAACTCTGTCCTGCTGTTGTTGCTACAGTGCTAATATGGCTGGTCCAATTTTAACTTACTGGCCTGTGGAAACCTTTGGCTGTTAAGTGAAAGATTCAGTGATATTAATGCTATTAAATATTGAGGGGACATGGTTGAACTCTCTTGCTGAAGATGGTAACTGCCCCTTGTTGCATAAATGTTACTTGCCGCTTGTCAGGCCAAACCTGAATGTTGTCCAGGCCTTGTTGCGTTCAGGTATAGACTAGAGCTAACACTACAATAATCAGGGAACAAAATTACTTCTGATCTAATGATTGAGGGGAGTCAATTGAAGAAACTGATGGACAAGATATCACATTTTATAACTTGCAGTAATAATCAAACCAATGTCATATTAATTTAGGTTTAATTTAATAGAAACTATAAACTACATTTCAAATAGCTGATGCAACAAACTGGCAATCCCCTTCATTCCTATGGCAGCACATTCAACTACTAAATCTTTCAATGTGTGCCTTCCTGAAACAGAGCTCAACTTCCTTGACTACAAAGACTTTTAACTACCTGACTTTCCTCTAGCAGCTCCTCCCAACAACCCCATGTTTCATGGGTATAGTCTTCACCAAAATGGCTAATCCTGACCAATGTGTCTCTTCAAAACAATTAAATCACTGGAATAACTTCACTTTTCTCATTCCTAATCCCAGAAACTTCCCACAATCAAATCTGTGCAATCTACCTGCTGTGAACTGTTCCTGAAATCTGGACTCCAAGAGCTCTGGTTTCCTTTTGGTTATGCTGATTGCAGACACTTCTATCTTTTGCATATTACTGAGCTCCAGTAATAATTGAGATTGTGAACATCCTGGGAACACCTCTGAGCATTAATTGTTTAAATGTCCACTGTTATTCACAACTTGATATGGCAGAGCTTTGATCTGATTCATTGGTTGTGGAATTGCCTGATCCTGCCTGTACGTTGTTTTCACTGCTCAGCAAGAGTTTCAAAACCAGACAATAAATTTTGGACAGGGATGCTCTTTCTCCACTAATATTGTGACAATTTATTAAACAACTCAACAAAAGAAAGTAGTCATAGCCATACAGCATGGAAACAGACCCTGTGGTCAAGTCATCTGTGCCGACCAGACATCCTAATCTGACCTAATTCCGTCTGCCAGTGTTTGGCCCATATCCCTCTAAACCCTTCCTATTTACATACCTATGCCTTTTAAATGTAGCTGTACCCACCTCCACCATTACCTCTGGCAGCTTGGTCCATACACGCACCACCTCTGAATGACGAAGTTACCGTTCGCGTCCTTTTTTTAAATCTTACCCCTCTCCCTCAAACCTATGTCCTCCAGTTTTGAACTCCCCTACCCTAGGAAAAAGACCTTGACTATTAATCATTTGTCCTAGAGTTTAAATGATTCTTGTTTTCCACTAATTCCAACTGACTCCAGTGCTACAGATGGCTTCTAACTTCGTTTTTCTCTTTCTTCAAAGTTTTAAAATGAATGTCTTCAAGTGAGTTCTTTTATCCCGTATGGCTAGGAGTTTTGTTGCGATCTGATTACACTTTAATGTTGTTAATTCATTCCACACACAAAAGTCCTATGGTCACAACGCAAACAAGATATCCTCGACACCTAAACATTGTTGACTTTTCCTTTGACAGCTGTTTGCTACAACTTCAGGACTTGACCAGTGCAGTCATGCAGCAGTAACAGCAGTACATGTTCATTGACTGATGGAGGGCAGTAGGTGCTAGTCAGCGGGAGTTTTGTTTGCCCATGGTTCGGCTGATGCGAAACATATTCATGTATGTTGGTTAGGGTTGTATTATGGCACACGTTTGATCTGTACCTGTAACTTAGTCCTGTCTTAATACCAACAGTTTGGAGAAATTACAAATTAAACTTGAACTTATACCACATTTTTATGAAAATATTAGCCCCAGAAGTTAGTGAAAAATCTGATTTACTATCTCATAATTTGACATATTTGTTTTGATTTTGTGCTGTAATTATATAGTGTAAATTCCTGTTCCTTTTGTGGATTAATCTTTAATAACCGGCATTGGTTTCTGTGGCTTGCTGTGACAAATGATGGCAAGTAATATGTGTTCGAATGGATTAATTAATCTAGAGGCACCTGGATATTTTTCAGCAAATGAATTTGCATTAATCCATTCAGGAGAGAGGTCTTATTAAAAGTTATTACATGACTTTAGAAACATATTTGATAAACTTCACCCTTAATAAAATCCTGATGAGAGTGAAGCAAATTGCTTCGACAACTGACCAGAAAGCATTCATCTCATTAAGTTGCCCACTTCCCTGGTCTTGTGGTAACCTCTCGTTTGGATATTATTTGGCATCTATAAGTTTCTTTAATGATTACACAAAGCAACATTTGTGGGTTGCTCACATTGTCATCTAGGAGCAACATGTAGTCCATTTGGAAAGCATCCATCCAAGGAAATATTAGCATCAACTAGAAATTTATTATCCAGTTCTTGACTTTCCAGATTCCAATTTGGAAATCTATCTCTAAGGTCAAAAAAGCATCTACTTCGTTTCATAGGAGATTTGAAGTAGCAGGCTTCCATATTTTTGAGAAGTTGGACACAGTTGTTTCTTCTTGTGTAGCCATAGAGCTTGACTGTCTTAGAAGATGTACAACGTTCATCAGCTACCTTGGCAAACAGAAATAACTTGGGAAGCACATAGGTATCTTGTTGCTAATGTAAGAAATTAAATGTAACAAAGCATCTGCCATATCAGCTTTCAAAAACAAAGAAACAACCTGGAAATGATTTATTCAGAGCATAATGTGCTTTTTGAGGGAAAAAAATACTCATAATCTTTCTTTAAAATGTGCAGATGCAGAGAGCTCTCTGGGCAAAAGAAGTGAAACTAAACTGTCAAATACATGTGAAGAAAATAACAGCTCTCAAAATTCTAGTGGTAGGTATGATGCACGTTAGTAAATCTATAACCATAATACTTCAAATGTACTGTTAAAGGCCAGGCATCTATCTTCCAAAAAAGTAGATAATTTAATCTCTTTTAAGTGCTACTTTAATTCTGTATAGAAAATTGTGGATGTAAAGGTCGGAAATGTCTGTTCACATACAAATTCATATTGGCAATGGTGCTTGTCAAGGGGACGTATTATAATAGTAGTTTCGCTGAGCCAGTTAACCAGAGGCCCAAAGAGGCTGATGAAATTTGAATCTAGTCAGAGAATCTGCCATGGTGATCATGACAACTGTAGCTGATTGTTGTAAAAACTCATCTGGTTCACTAATGTCTGTTTTGGGGAGGAAATCTATTATTCTTGCCTGGTCCTGACTACGTGTGATTCCAGATTTACAGTAGTGTGGTTAACTTCTTACTGACCTCTGGAATAGCCTACCCCAGCATGTAGTTGAAGTGCCATTAGGAATGAGATGAAATGATGGCAATGCCATCTGTGACCACATCCTTTGAGAGGGTAAAAAAAATAGATGTTAGAAAATCACAACTATTTCAATACCTTGCATTTTTAACATTACCATTATTTATGAAATTCTGGCGCCAGTTCTCTTCTGGTTGTATATTGTAAAAGAATTCAAAAGTGCAAAAGTTATAGCAAATTAGAAGAAGTTTTCATCTTCTAGGAATCCAGGAACTTTGAAGCCTGAAATCCCTATCCAGATTACAACCAAAAAGACATCTATTTAAATAAAAGCTGAAATATTCAAATTGGAGTCATCTTCTGCAAATATTACACAAGATGGGTTGTAATGCGAGCAGGAATTGACAAATTTTAAAAATACTAATTTCTAAGGTCAAAAATAATCACCCAGTAATTGCAGAGATTTAATACTCAGCGTGATGTTTATTCTGTGTTGTTACAAGCAAACTAATGTTTTTGAGCTTAGTGTCAAATAATTAAAAATAAATACTTTTCTGGGATTCCTCGAAAATGGAATACCTCTTAAAGCCCCTCCGCCCCTCCATCACTCTTGCTGTCTCTAACCACCAACTCCATTCTACCATAAATCATTATGGAGAGATAATAAAACAAAAAACTGTGAAAGTTGATGATCTGACACACAAAACAGATGTTGTTGGAGAGACTTGGCAGATCAGGCAGCATATGTGGGACAAAAGCAGAGTTAACATTTCAAATCCGGTGACTCTTCATCTGAACGTTTTGGAGAAGTGTCACTAGACTTGAAATGTTAGCTCTGTTTCCTTCCTGCAGATGGTTCCGGAGCTCCTGAGTTTCTTCAGTTTCTGGTTTTGTAAGTAATGGGTGGATTTGAGTCAGTACTAATTTAATACTATTTCACTCATTTAATACAAATCTACTTTAAGATTTTTGGGGCTTCCACTATGGCATGTCCAATATTGTGCAAGATAAGATTCTAAGGGTTAACGTTGGTGATTGGACTGAGCTTAATGCCATTAGATGTAATAAAGACTTCGAGAGGGAATGACTTGAGTATCTTAGGTATTCACTGTATAAGATCCTCTAACCGCATGCTGCCCAATATTCTTCGTAACAATATCAAATTTCTGTAACTTTTAAGCTTAACGTAGCTTTTAACTTAAGCTACATTTTATTTAGACTCGCTAATGGATTTCCTTTATCGTTTATAAGTCATGTAGGCCCTTGGACCCAGTCAAGGAAACAACAAGCTAATGATGGTTGCATTGTAGCACATCCAGTATCTACAGAATGAGCACCTCCATCAAAACTGCTATTACACTGTTGTTCAAAGAGTATAAAATTTGTAGACCCATAACTCCTTAAATGGTCCCATTGAATTTTCTTCTATTTAGAGTTACAAGTTTGTGCTTTGAAATTGTTCAATCAGTTATTGTAGAGGAACAGTAATATCAGCTGTAATCATGTTATTGATTTTTTTAATGAGTATAGGAAGTACGGTATAACTGAAATAAAAGTTGATACTTAACAGGAGCAATCTGGAGCATTACTACAAACGTAACTTTCATTTGCATTCTGTCTGCCTATTGCAGCCTAAATGCCTCTCTAATGTAAGTGCACTTAATTTAATAAATTATTTTCCAGGAGGTACCAGTGTACAGAAGTCTGGTCCATCTTCTGCCAAAAGTAAGTCAAAACTGATCTATGTCACGGGCAGTAACTGCCCGACTTTTATTGCAAGTTGTGACATTTAAAACCATTAAAAAAAATTTAAGTCAAAATGCATGAACATAATCTCTGGAATGAAATGAATTTTGCATCTGAAAATTTATATTAATTGTAAATATTAAACAAACCACATCTCATTTACAGATGGAGCCACCTGTCAGAGCTGTGGAAATGAACATAAACATTGCACCTGCTTAAGACAGCAGGCACATAATAGCAGAGCAAGAGGTAATTTATGAAATATTGTATATGCAAATTAAAATGCTGAACATGCAATTATCTAACAATTAAACTCTTTATTCTTTATGCCTCAGTTCTTCTATGCGTAAATATGTGTGCAAATAATAACACTGAGTCATTATCCTATAGTATTGTCTTCACTTAGGTGTCATTTATATAATAGAAAGTCAGCTAAATGGCCAAGATGCGAAATTTATGGATTGTTGGCATCAGTGAATTATCAGAAATTAATATAATTCACAACCTAGTACAAAGCCAATTGTAGAGTGCTAATTATTGCAATTATGTCATTTAGTTCCTTAAAAATGATCATGTGTGTGTGTGTATAGTTGTTTTATGCCAGTGGATGTAATATTCTGCCTAATTCATGAAAAGGCAGATTCATATTTCAAGAGGGGATCCTTTATTCTGACAGCTTCCAACCCAGCAAAAATATTTCAATTTTTTTTCTTTCATAGTTTTAACGACCTGCTGTATTATGGATGTTTTCCTTTTGAAATAAATAAGGACCTCGGGGAATTTGAGAAGATGTTTCTCCTTCTAGAAGAGACTAGAATTAGAAGACACAGTTTGGGGTTTCACTTTTAAGATGAAGATTGCCTGAGAGTGTATACTTCCCAAAAAACAGATTGGACTTGTTTTGTGAATTTATTCAAGGCTGTCTGTCATGGACCTTTGGTAGATAAGGGAGCCAAAGGTTGTGGAGGACAGGAGGGAAAATGAAGTTGAGATCACAATGAGATCAGCCATGACCTTACTAAATGGCAGAGTAGGCTTGTGTAGCCAGATAGGCTACTTCTGTTTCTGAGTTGTTACTTTGTTTTTGCTTTTAATTAACTGAAGATGTAACTGCATATCAAATCTTATAGTAATTCATTTTTGAAATAGTTGCTTAGATTTTTGTGTAAAATTAATATTCATACACCTAGAAACGTCATCAAAACATTTGTGATATAGCTGCATAAGTGCTTTTTAACTTGAAATGAAGGCCTTAACTACTTATGCTACACAATGGGCATCATGCCAGAGAAGGGCAAATCCAATTTGTTTTTCAAGAACAATTAAGAAAAGAAAAATTTAGAATGAATGAGTTTGACTGTATTTGACCTAAGCCAGAAAATGTGTTTTCTTTTAAATACTTTTGACATTATCTCAGCTCCAGAACCTGCGGGTTGGCTCATGTATGGGTGCTGGGTGTAAGTATGCAGGACTACTACCTTTTTAATGTGTCATTCGTGCTCAACAGGATGCTGGAAGATGCTCCAAACTTTAAAGCCTTTTGACCATTTAAAAATAAACTATAATGGTGTTGATTTGTCATTAAAGAACAGCTGAATAATGTCATCCATTCAGTGAAGCCCCATCCAAGATGAACAGATTTTGCTAGTCTTTGTCTTTCAGGTCCTCCAGTCTTGTGATATTCCTGCAAACCCTATCACATAGATTTATGGGTGGCCTTCAGGTCAGTGGTTTGTTGAGCTGAATGACCAGAAAGGTGATTGAACGTGTTATGACGTCACCTCCAGCACAATCCTTTAAGTAACAAGAAAGGCATGTTAAGTGGAAGTGTCGATGGAAGCTACACTGTAAATTTTCATCCCTGCCTCTAGCAATTCGGAAATCAGTCCTTCCAGACAGCTGGCAGGGCAGTTGTTTTATACAGGTATAAAAATGGCCAGATTGGACATATTCTCTGACTAAATCATTCTAGTTAATCCATCCTGACCAAATTTACGTCATCTAATGTAAATTAGAAGTTGTCATCATTTGGAACACATATTGTGTCAGTATAGATGTTTTTAATTTTACCTCATAAAGACATTTTGTCCAAAGTACAGTACCTCCAACAATTGTTAAATAAATAAATATTAAGTTTCAAAATAAACTTCATGTCATGGCTTTTTTAAAAAAAATACAGCTGAGATCAAATATATCTATAGTATAATATCAAACAGCATTCGCAGCTGATATGCTACCATTCTGCTCATAGACTGATAAAGTGCTGAATGAAAGCACCCTTACCCGGTAAAAATTGAATGGGTGCTTCCAAATCAACTCTTGTACACTTACTGCTGAGCACATGCAGAGACCACTGATGTACCTGCTGCCTTACTGAAATAATGGATGTCACAGAAGGTAATATAAAGGAAATCTTGTTTAAAAAGAGCATCAGCCTATCTGTCATATATAATATTTCCCCCAGTAACATCATAATTCCATTTAAGTGTTAGTAAAACTGTAGGTGATAACTATCACTTAATCTTGATATTTTATAACGGATATAAGTTAGTGCCCCACAATGGTGTGTGAAACAAAGCAAAACTCCGTAAAGTAATCAAACATAACATGATTTATTTTTGTTTAGTTGTGACACATTAGAAAAAAAACACAAAGTTTGAATTTGATCACCTGAGCTGAATATTAATTATATTAAATTATTGAATATTAAGTGACTAGTTTAACATTTCTTTTGTGAAATTGGGGTTTTTAATTTGATTTGAATGAATGCATTTGTTTCGCATTAAAATTTAGCCACTCCTTAATACTTTAACTAATCTTTGAGAGGATTTCCAACTTGCTGTGGCCAAATTGTGCAATAGTTATTGAATTATTCAATAATATGCAATGGAGTGTAATTTCTCAGTAGAAAATATGGTTTGTCAGTAGGCAGTTGTATCTGGTTTCCATATTTCAATTTTCGTTTTATGTTGTGTTTTCCTCTATCCACATAAGACACAGTTATTCCTGCATCCATGCTTTCTCATTGGTGGGGGGTGATTTCTCTTGGATGACAGTGTCATCATTTACAAGGTCTTATGAGCAGTGGTTCAGGGAAAGTTGATCTTTAGAATGAATTGAAGACTGGTGAACATTGCCCTCTTGGAAAAGCCAGTGTGATGGTCACAATTGAAATTTGGTATATTTGTATTGGACTACTCTATTGTTACATTGACTTTATCATTTCTGATTTTTATTTTTTCTGTTCCATTTAAGAGCAATACACCTGTGGGGCATGTGGGATTCAGTTCCAGTTTTATAACAATCTAATAGAGCACATGCATTCCCACACAGGTAAGGGCTTTTTTCTCCCCCTAATGATTGTTGGTTCATTTGCGTATTAAACCCACTTCACAACATGCAAGTTCAATTTATTGTACTTCTATAAGGAATCATCTTATATGCCGAAATTGTAAAGCTCTGCAAAAGATTCAACCAGACTGTGAGCGAGGTTCCCCAATTCATAGTAATTCCTGACTAGATACCCCAAACTGTTAAACTCCCAGGTGAGGAGGGATGATTTGGCCCTCCTTTGTTCAATAGTCCCTTCAGTTACTTGCAACAAGATTAATTGGAAAAAGACCAATCTTATTTGGGTACATTTGTCCAAGATCCAAACTGACTTGTGTTTTAACCAGATTTGATATAATTAGGTATTCTTGAATTAACAAAAACAATGAGTTTAATAATTACTACAGTAAAAAAGAAACAATAACGCACTACACGTACAAATAGATTAGAAACAAGAGGTGGTTACACAAAGATAGGCAAATTAATCTTTGAATTGAGCAACACAAGGGTGGATAATGAAAGTTTCATGACTGTGACTTTCACAACAGCCAGCACTAAAACCAACTTTGTGCATACACAAGCATCCAGTCTGTCTCTAGCACTCTTCAGTAGTGTTGAAACTGGCTTTTTCAGCCGCTGAACTTGTGAATTCTTCAAAGGGAAAAGCAAAATGTGTTTCCAGTTTGGGACATAATTCACAGGGAATGGCTTGCTGTTAAGCAAATGGTCATCAGCCCTTCATTACCTTTTGTAGCCACAATAGTTCACAGTCTAGCCTGCTTAAAGTTTCTTTGACATCTTTAAATGTTACATCCTATTGGTCCCAGACTGAACTTTTGCCAGTTAGGCACTGAATTTATGCCTTCAATTATTTTGTCTCTGTAGCAGTCCTCTTTTAAAGCAAACACATTTTGGGCTTAAGTTGTCAACACCTTAAAAAAGCACGTTTTAAGTTTGTTTTTATAAGTTTTATTAAAAAATTCTGCTTTTAAATATCTGTTTTATTTTAATTTGCATGATAAAATACTATGCAAAAAAAAGTACAGTGAAATCTAGAAAGATTAGTGGTTGTGGAGAGTGTACAGCTTCCATTTATTTTGATCATGTTTTGAAAGTAGTAGTCGTATTTCCACAATTCTTGGTATTTTACAAATGGGGGTAACTAGCATTTTGAAACTATAATCAGTGTGTTGCTGAAAAAAGGAACATGTTGTTGTAGCTTTTCATCTTGCATGGATAGATGCAACAGTTCTACATTTGAAAGGGGTCAGTAACTTAAATTGCATGAAAAAGGGTGCTGATTGGTTAGCAGTTCAGCTCTGATTTGTAGAAGTGTTGCTATTGGGAATACATCAAGGAATTATTGTTCCTGACAAGCACAGAAAATGCTACAGAAACACAGCAGGTTTGGCAGCCTCCGTGGAGAGAGAAAGTTAATGGTTTGAGCCTGGTGTAAATCTTCAGAAAAGAAGTGATGATCTTGAATTGCTTAATAGTGGAAATCTTAGCATACCCACACATGTTCTGCAAATGATGTCCAAAATGGAAACACTTTTAATATTGATTGTGATTGTTCTGAGGTTTTCAAACATAGGCTGATTGAGTATGGTCAGTACTGTACCTACTGTGGACAGTTGGAGGGATATGTTCTTTGCTCCAACGACCAATGGTGGTATCATTCAGCCTGTGTAGTTTGCGTTGGACTAGTACAAATTTAAGATTAAGTCAGACTACCAATGTGTCTTAACCATGCTTGCTATAAGTTGCATATGTTGGAAAACTGTTGGCCTGCCGCAGTAAGAAAAAGGAACATGTATAGGCATTTTGCCAGTTTTGTACTAAACAGAAGGGTAAGGGATTTTGATGCTTTCTCCATGGCAATGCCTCAACCAATTTGGGTTAACTTGTCAACTGATTAGCACCCTTTTCTTGTACAGTGTTACTTATTATTTCTTTTCAAACTTAGCATACTTGCATCTGGCTTTATGAAGACAAAACAAAACATTGCAATAGTATTCCTGTTTTCAGCAATACTCAATTTCTTCATTACCAAATGACAATTTAAGATAAGTTCTAAATTAGAGATAATGGGAACTGCAGATGCTGGAGAATTCCAGGATAATAAAATGTGAGGCTGGATGAACACTGCAGGCCAAGCAGCATCTCAGGAGCACAAAAGCTGACGTTTCGGGCCTAGACCCTTCATCAGAGGGTCTAGGCCCGAAACGTCAGCTTTTGTGCTCCTGAGATGCTGCTTGGCCTGCTGTGTTCATCCAGCCTCACATTTTATTATCTAAGTTCTAAATTACATCATTTGATACAAGCAGATGATCACATGGCATGATTAGCTATTTTTTATTGGCATTTAAAATTTATGGAAGTACAATGTTTTTAAAGTTAACAAAATATGAATGGTATACACCGAGCTCGACCAAATTATATGTAGATTTAGAATAGAGCTGCTTGCTTTTTTTGTTGCAAGTAGTGATTCTTTTACTTTAAATTCTTTAACATTTGTGATCATTTGTGACCAACTTCGTGGGAAACCTCACTTGGTTTTTCATTCAGAATGAGAGACTAGGGAGATTGGGTATGATTTATTAATATATTTTTCTTTCCTTGTCATTCTGATCATATGATAAATGTAAACATTTGGTTCCTGTTACAGGTTCTGTACCAGAAATCATAGATTCTCATTTTCTTATCTACATCCTTTAGTAATTGGATGACCGTTAGAGCAGCAATCATTTTTTTCCCTAAGAATGGTTGAGA
This sequence comes from Stegostoma tigrinum, assembly GCF_030684315.1. NCBI lineage: Eukaryota > Metazoa > Chordata > Chondrichthyes > Orectolobiformes > Stegostomatidae > Stegostoma > Stegostoma tigrinum. The sequence continues at coordinate 21,272,717 of NC_081382.1, forward strand.
TTTCTCTGCTAATCCTAGGAAACTTGTGTAGGTTTTAAGCATTAAATTAGTACAACTTAGAGCTAATCATGATTAACATCTTTAATCAGATATCAAAATGTGTTAAGGCCAATAATTTGTGAGAAATGCAAGCCTTCATGAAGACGAATTTAAGTGTTCTATGTAGCCCCTTAGGATTCATGCGACACCTCTATACGGCATTTTAACACTTGAGCTCTGATGTTTATCTAAGGAACCTGATAAATAATGCACAAAAAGACAACTCCTAATAGAGCTGTTGAATATATATTACAGTGCTCCCATCAGGAAGTCTAAAGGCCATTCCAGGCTTAATGAACATTCTGAAAAAATTGTCCATAGGCAACACATGCATTGCTGCTAGAAAGAGGCATCTTATTGACCTTCACAGAATATAGCTTAGACACCTGTAGATCTGTCTTATTCCCTTGAAATTCCTCCCTCCTCTCCAGATATCTGCTTGTTCATCTTGTGCATGTAGAGGATAGTGTCTCTGGAAAGAAGTTTAAGCTATTTTTCGATTTGCTGAAAGAATATGTATGTCACTGGCAAGGCTTGTCCTTGAGAACGTTGCAGTTAACTTGCTAAAAAGACGAAAGAACTGTGGATGCTGGAAATCTGAAACAAAACAAATTGCTGGCCTATCTTAGCAGGTCTGGCAGCGTCTGTGGAGAGATCAGAGTTACTGTTTTGGATCCAGTGACCCTTCTTCAGAACCTCAATTCTGAAGAAGGATCACTGGGCACCAAATGTTAATTCTGATTTCTCTCCACAGATGCTGTCAGAATCACCTGAAAATCTCAGTGGGTCTGAACTTCTGAGGTGTCTTTGTTTTTCTAAAGCATGATTTCCACATAATGCATGCAAAAACAGCTTATTTAAATTAATTATTTGCAATCAGAAGTAACTAACTGTGTGGTGACACCAATGCATGACATGACAATAAATCTAGATATAAACTAATTCATTTGCAATGTCTTTTTGCCCAGCCTTCTGAATGTATCTCCTCTGACACCCCAACTAAAATGGCTCAGCGATGGTCACACTGTAATGATGTGATGAGTTTTTTTCCAGACAACTTAAAATCCTATAAAGTTGTTAATCCTGTTTTCACCCTCTGCAGGCTTGTAATCCATGTGATTTATTTTATCCTAGCTGATAATGAAAACAGCTTAGCAATTAAACAGGTGCAGCCACCTCGCACTGCTGCTGCGACTACATCTACTTCTACTTCTGCCACTACTACCACAGCTGTTGCTGCTCCTTCCCCAGAAAAGAAGAATGCTCTTCGCCAGAGCAACTGCACAAATGATGGTATGTACTAAAAAAGCACTGGACAGATGGGGGAAGAAACTGTTTTTAGTGTGTAACATGAATGCATTGGTGTTACTTGAGCTTGAAGCTGGATTTCATTTTCTAACTTTTTAACTCTGATCAAAACAAAATATCAAATATGCCGATTAATACGGCATTTAAGAATGGTAGGAAATGAATTTGTTGTTGAATTTCATTTTGCAAATTGTCATGTTAAGGAGCGACACAAGTGACATTTTAGTACTTAGAGAGTTAATACAGCAACACTGATATTAGAAAGGTAAATAATTCCCATTTCAAATTCATTTTTGCTTGCCTCGGCATGTAAAGACTAAATGACAAATGAAGTGGGGATGGTTAGGTGGAATAACCTTTCCAAACAAAAAAGCAACTGTGAAGGCTATTCAAATTTTTGAAGAGTCTGCTTAGTATGTAAAAGTACAGTGAACTGAAAGTTACATAACTATCATGTATTTTCTATTTTGTCCAAATTGGACCCTTGATTTAATTTGCTTTTCTTAAATTCTTTCATTTTCTTAAAATCCAGCCCCAAATAAAACTATTCGTCAATGAGCCAGAAGCAAATTGTATTTTTAAGTCAAAGGACTGGAATGCCATATATACTTATGTATGAAATATTCTGCATCTAAAATGGCTGCCCTATTCACACTCTACATAAATGCAAAGTAGAAAAGTGTTATGCTTTACTGAAACTTAACAAAAGTTCACTTTGTCAAATTTTATTCATTGATTTTTGTGAATTTGCCATGTAATGCACCAGTTAAATTAATAAATCTAATGATTGAGACAATGTGAGTGGGTTAAGAGAATAATGGGATGCGTAGTTACAAGTGATCTGCCAAATTAGTAGTATAATTTGAACTGTCCTTTTTTTTTTAGCATCCAAGACCTCAATTAACTATCATCAGACGCTATAACTTAAATAACTTTTTAACTAAACAAGAATATCCAAAAATGAAGCGGATCTTCTTAGGACTAATTAAAAATGATGAATGACACCAAAGCAAAAATAATTAAACAACAGAATATTGCTATGATTCTTTGATACTTTGAATAACTTCTTGTACCTAATCCAGACAAATTGATATTAAATGACTTTGGAAGGGTAGCTTCTGCAGTCAGCATTGAGGTCTTGAAGACAGAGGAATTTCATCAGGAATTATTAATTCTTAAATGTTTTGAGATAGGTTCTGTAGGCTGTCTGTGTTACTTGACAGCTTTCTGTAAGGTATGCTTCAAGAAATCTCCATGCCTTTATACATCCAATTGGATGCTTCAGACTGATTCCAAATTTTGTGATTTAAGGGGCCACCTACCAATCATGGCTGCTCTTGGATCCCATTCAGTCCTTTTAGTTTTAACTTGTGCATTTGTATTTTGCTGGTATTTACTTTATGGATAGTGGAATTCTATTTTCCACAATGATTATTTGAATGTTACCTGCAAACTCATTCTGCCTCTTCCCAACTCTATTGTCTACACACACATGCACATGCACCTCAACCCACTGCCACAGAGACCCAGGTAATGTTTTGAGGTCCCAAGTTTGAATCCCACCACGGCAGAAGGTGGAATTTGAATTTGATTTTTAAAGAAATATGGAATTACAAATCTACTGATGAACATGAAGCCATTGTCAGTTGTCGGGCAAAACCCATCTTGTTCACTAGTCTCCTCCGAGGAAGGAAATCTGCCATCCTTTCTTGGCCTGGCCTACATGTGACTCCAGACCCACAGCAATATGCTTGACTCTCAGTTGCCCTCTAAAAATCTCAAAGAAATGAACTGGGACAGATCACCTAGCATTGATCTACGTACCAGAAAACAGAAACAGCCCTGTCGACTCTGCGCAGTCTTCCTCACTAACATCTGGGGGTTAGTGTCTAAAATTGGGACACCTGTCTCACAGACTAGTCAAGCAGCAGCCTAACATAGTCATACTCACAGGATCATAGCTTACAGGCAATGTCCCAGATACCACCACCCCCATTCCTGGATACGCCCTGTCCTACTGGCAGGACAGACCCAGCAGAGGTGGTAGCACAATGGTCTACAGTTGAGACAGAGTTGTTCTGGGAGTCCTCAACATTATGACTCTGGAACTGATGAATTCTCATGGTTTCATCATGAGACTAAAAATGCTCAAGCAAACCTCCTGCTGATTTACCCGATGAATTCTCATGGTTTCATCATGAGACTAAAAATGCTCAAGCAAACCTCCTGCTGATTTACCCTGTACTGACCTCACTCAGCTGATGAATCAGTACTGCTGCATGTTGAACAACATTTAGAGGAAGTACTGAGAATTGCAAGAGCAGAAAATGTACTCTGGGTGGGGCGTTTCAATGCCCAATGCAAGAGTGGCTCGGCAGCAGTATTACTGATTGAGAATGCAGGAGGGCATGCCAAGAGCAATACTAGGCATACCTGAAAATGAGTTGTCAACCTGGTGAAGCCACCAAACAAGTTTACTTGCGTGCTGGACAGCATAAGCTGCAAGTGACAGACCGAGCTAAGCAATCCCACAACCAATTGATCAGATCTAATCTATGCAGTCCTGCACATCCAGTCATGGGCAATTATGCAACTCCCAGGAAGAGGTGGCTCCACAAATATCCCCATCCTCAATGATGGGGAAGCCCAACACATCAGTGCAAAAGATAAGCCTGAAGCTTTCACAGCAACCTTCAGCCAGAATTGCTGAGTGGATGATTTATCTCAACAGCCTCTTGTCATCCCCAGCATTATAATACCAGCCATCAGCCAATTTGATTCATTCCACATGATATCAAGAAACATTTGGAGGCAGTGGATGCTAAAAAGGCTATGGGCCCTGAAACATTCTAGCAATAATACTGTAGACTTGTGCTCCCCTAGCCAAGCTGTTCCAGTACAATCCCAACACTGTCAGGTAGATGCCAATGTGGAAAGTTCCAAGTATAACCTGTACGTAAAAAGCAGGACAAATCCAACCTGGCTGGTTACCAACTTATCAGTCTACAGTTGATTACCAGTAAAGTGATGGAAGGTGTCATCAGCAGTGCTGTTAAGGAGCCCAAGCAAAACTGGAATCATTGGTATCATGAGGCAAACTCACTGGTGGTTAGTCATGTCTCACACATAGGAAGATGGTTATGATCGTTGGATGCCAGTCATCTTAGCTCCAGGAAATCTTTGCAGGAGTTCTTCAGAGTATTTTCCTGACCCAACCATCTTCGGCTGCTTCATCGATGACCTTCTGTCCATCATAAGGTCAGAAGTGGGGGTGTTTGCTGATGCTTGTACAATGTTCAACACCATTCGCGACTTCTCTGATACTGAAGCAGTGTGTGTCCAAGATCTGGACTGACGAGTGGCAAGTAACATTCATGCCACACAAATGTGAGACTATGACCGTTACCAGTAAGAGACAATCTAACCACTGCCCCATTGCATTCAGCAATGTTTCCATCAATAAATCCCCCACTATCGCCATCCTGGGTGTTATCATTGATCTGAAACTCAACTGGACTCATCACATAAATGCAGTGGCTACAAGAGCAGGTCAGAGGCTAGGAATACTACAGCATATAACTCACCTGACTCCCCTAAGTCTGTCCACCATGTACAAAGCGTAAGTCAGATTTGTGATGGATTGCTCTGCACTTGCCTGGATGAGTGCAGCCTCAACAACATTCAAGAATCCAGGACAAATCAGCCTGATTTGCACAACATCCACAAGCATTTGCTGCCTTCCCCCCACCACTGGTCTGAAGAAGCAGTGTGTACTATCTACAAGATGCACTGCAGAATTTCATCAAAAATCCTCAGACTGCTTCTTCCAAACCCATGAGCACTTCCATCTAGAATTGCAAGGTCAGCAAATATATGGAAAGACTACCACCATCAAGTTCCCCTCAAAGCCACTCACCATTTTGACTTGGAAATATATCGTCATTCCTGCACTGTCGCTGGGTCAGAATCCTGGAATTCTCTCCCAAATGGCATTGATGGCCAACCCACAGGTGAACTGCAGTGATTCAAGAAGGGAGCTCACCACCACTGTTTCAAGGGCAACTAGGAACAGGCAATAAATGCTGGCAAGCCAGCAACACCCACAACCCACAAATTGAATAAGTTTTTAAAAAAAAGTCATTGAGCATGTTATAGCCAAGTAAATATAGCAACAAATCACTAAGATAAATGACTAAACAGAATCCCTATGACATGTAAGTATGTGAGCCTTGTGTAGGTATCGGGAAACTCAGAGTTGAAAAGACATTTAGAACAGCTGTGAAATACGAAGAACAAAACCAATCTGATCTGAAGGAAGTTTTGGAGAACTTACCATAAATTGTACTACATCAACTGTTTTTAATGATAAAATCTGTGTTGGGCCTAATCTGTATCCACTTTGATGCCACTCCAGTACCAGTACTAATATTGCCTTACAATTGTACAATTCCATATAGCTTTATTTCGTCCTCGGAATGAAATTGATGTTAAAAATCTGAAGTCTTATAGCTGTTGTTGGAAATGGCCCTTTAAATATACAATAAGATGCACACACAGTTTTCTTTTATACAGCATCTGTCTTCACGCTAAACTTTTCGGAGTGGGTATTTATCAATTGATAGTGGGAATTCACCAATTCAGATGGTGAAACTTACAAATGAGAGTGTTACTGCACTAATTTCCTTAAGGTTTGGGAGAATTTTTATCAATACAAATTGCTGTTGTTTGTATAATGATTTATTTTCATTTCCAGTGAATAGCTCAGTCCTTGAAAAAGAGCGCCAACTCATTGCTGAAAAGTTGCTCAAAGTAATGTGTTCTGATCTGAATGCATTGACTGTGGTAAACGGAAAAGACTTTGTCAAACTTGCTCAGACACTTGTTGATGTTGGTGCACGTTATGGATCCTTTCCTGTAGCTGAGATCCTCGGGGATATGAATACACTTGCTCTGAAACATCTGCCCAGAATGTACAACCAGGTGAAAGTAAAAGTCACATGTGCGCTTGGAAGCAATGCATGCTGGGGAATAGGTGTCACCTGTCATTGTCAAAATGTTGGCTCGGAGTCGTACTACATTCTAACAGCACATCAGGTAGAGGGATTGCACATGAAGAGATATGTGCTCGGCTTTAAAGAAGTAGATGGCAAAGAAACTGGTGAGCAGGTTCACCAGTGGGTATTAAATGTCCTTTCAGAATTTGTCATGTCAGAGATGCGAACCATTTACGTCACAGATAGCAAAGTCAGCTCAGCTACACTGTTGAAAGCTGGAATGTGCCTGCGATGTTCAGCTTGTGCATTAAATTCAACAGTAAGGAGTGTGCTTAATGAAAGGACATTACAAGCACAAAACCTGCCAGAAGTTACTGAACTTGTGAGTAACTGCATACAGTTAATGAGCTCTCTTGAACAAGACACCATCAGTCCAGAGTTATCCAGCCTTCTTGAAGCACAGCAGGTTCCTGGTTGCTGGAATTCTGTTGCAGATTCTCTCCTACTTGTACATGAGAAGTATGAACAGTTACGAGAATTAATCAGCGGAAGGAAGGAACTCAAGCACCTCCAAAATTGCAATAAAAGTTTGTTGAGCAACCTCACAGCCATTTTGGCTCCTGTAAAGCAGGCTGTAATAGAGCTGAGTTGTGAAAATAGACCAACATTACAGCTTGTGCTCCCCACCTATATAAAATTAGAGAAACTTTTCACTTCCAAAGCTAATGACGCTGGCACTGTAAGTAAACTGTGCCATCTTTTTCTGGAGTCTTTAAAGGAGAACTTTAAAGTGGAGACTGCTCATAAAGTTGCAATGGTCCTTGATCCACATCTGAAACATTTGAGGTCAGTGCCACACTACCAACAAGAGGAAGTAATCAATCGAGTTTGTGAGATGATTTCAGATATTGGACAGTCATGTGAAGATACCATTGAATTCCAGCCTGCAAGAAAGAAAGTGTGTGGAATTAATGAAAACCTGAAAACACCACCAAAGAAAGAGGTGAGCCAAGATGAGCGAAAAGATGAAGTATTTCAATATTTAAAGGAACCTGTGCCCAATAAAACTGTAGATCTGTTCAATTACTGGTCAAATGCCACTCAAAAGCATCCTAAGTTAGCCAAACTTGCCTTTTGGCTTTTGGCTGTGCCAGCTGTTGGTGCAAGAAGTGATTGTATGCATAATTTTGGTGAGACATTTTCAGGAAAGCGAAAAGGGCAGCTGACACCTGAGGTTGTAAACAAACTAATGTTTTTGAGATCAAACTTGCAGTAGCTGCCTCTCTGTCTGACCTATTGGTGCTCTCAAGCGGAACTAAACCCAGGTGGTGAAGTCAGTTTTATTACATATAACTTTTTCTTACTGTGATAATTTTTGTCTTATTTCTGTGGTTGGGCCACTTCATTTGTTAAAATGTACTAGATGAGCGGCCCTGATGACTTGCTGAGTTTATTCAGTGAGTGGCTGGACCATGCAGACCAGGAATGGCCCAGATTTGATCCCTTGTTTGTGCTGAGGTAATTAGAGAAGAGCTGCAACTGCTTTTGTGGCCATGTTACTATTAATCTAAATAAATAGTTAAAGCATACTGATCATAGAATATGTGTTCCTGAACTAAAGATTTAAGTTGTGCTGGTTGCACAGTTTGCAACAAATTGGTTAATCCTACATTTTAATTGAAGCCATTCAGCCAAGATTGGAGCATGCATCAGGCTACAGGAAAGCTGTGGCTTGTCCATTTTGTGCTTCCAGCAAACACCAGGGTCAAATCTGCGTGATCTCTGTCTTTGTTACTGTTGTCTCTGGCTATACCATAATTTGTGTGTACCAAATGCACAAAAATGAAAGTAGTTCTTAACTGTTAAAAATGGAATGGTTAAAGAGAAATGAAAACATTGATTTCCAGCCAAAGTTTGAGTCCTCCATGGTTCTGCACTCAACCTGTGTTCTCCTGGTTTGTTTTGATGGTCATCTTTAATATAGGCAATTGTCCAAAATTACAATGTGAGCAGATGGTGCTGTTGTATATTATTTGCCAAAATCAATGGAGATATTATCTTCTACATTTGAGATACATCTATTGTTTCAGAAATGGTTATCTGACAGTCGTTTGTTCAATTTAAAGTCATATTCTGAGTATGAAGTTCCCAGGCAATGAAATTTGATGTCCAAATTAGTTGAACTTGAAAAATGAATTTTAAATATTTATCTAGATGAAAATCTGACTTTCAGATATCTGCTGAATGTATTGAAGAAAAATATTGCACCAAAGTAGCTTCTTTTGACACCTATGAGGGACATTGAAAATACTGAACACTTGTTTGATTTTAACTGGTCTTCTCTTCAACTAACAAAGCCATATACTAAAAACCAAATATTAACTTACAACAATCCAAAAATACATAGCATGACAGTACTGTCATAAAAGTGACTTAAGACTTTAAACATGAAACACAACAAATGACCAAAAACAAAACACGGTATGAGCATCTCCTTTCCCAGACCCATTTTTTGTGCAATGTAACTAACACTTGAACCTAGGTAGAAGGTAGTATCAAAACCAATAGAAACTAACAGAAGGACCACCATATATCAAGTATTTCTGGGTATTTCCCTACAAAATTCACTATGAAGCAAGAAAAGTACAGTTGCATTCCATAATTTACAAGATGGTTCTCTGCCCCCCAGGAGCTACTTGAGAACTCATGAGAAGTCAGTGTTATTCCAAGGCTTTTCATCCTTTCAGTGAGGCTTGGTCCTTCTTACAGTGCTGCATTACTGCTCTTGCAAAGGTTCGTACAAGTTAATGTTAATATGACAAAGGATTCCTTCAATATTACCCAGCAGGAGATGGGTCAGCAGATATGTCATTGCAGATAGAAGTCTCTATTCGACAATGTCTGTATTCAAGCATACTTTCTAAAACATTTTGAACCTCGGATATCCTACCAAATACAGGAGAGCACCCATGGACTAATTGTGTTCATGATGAAAATATCAGGTTATTGAACCAAGTGTTCAATGGTGTCCAGTAGATTCTGAGAGTAATTTTGAAAAGTTTTCTTAATATATGGATCTATCCAGCATAATATACAGCCTGCTATTTCATGTATTCCTCAAATGAAAGTTGTACAACAAAATCCTTTTTCCGAGTTGTTCCATGACCTTTTGCTGTTGTGCAGATTGTGTCAAAACTTTTTAAAAGCAAAGAAAGGCACAAATACTTTACTATTTGACAATGTTTCAAGCTGGAAGATATGTAAAATTTTGTTTTTAATACAAGGACACTGTGTAGTCACATTAGAACTCTATAAATAGGAAGTTTATATTTAAAATGGATTTGTTCAAACGAGTACCATTTACTTTAGTAAATTGTTATTAATCTGTGCAGCCAATCTTTAAAACAACCAAGGTTCATGTTCATCTGTATATATGAATTAAACTAAAATGGCAACATGTTGAACTGAAATTAATTGTCTTGTTTAAGCACATTTACAAAATGAGAGATCTGCCACTTTTCCCTTTAGATTTGAACCCCTAAATATTACGTCAAAGAATGCACCCGTTTAATCTTTTGAGGTCATGCAGGTTCCCTATACAGCATCTGGTCAGTTCCATTCCTCTGCTATCTTGGTGCCCTGCATGTTTGTTTTCCACAGGTGTGTATAAGATTACTCACCTTCTGCTCCAGGTCATTAGCACTCCCTCCCACCAAACTTATGTCCAAATCCTTAATGTATCATGCCTCGATATTGTACAAGCAACTGCTGGAAACTGCTTTTCCTACCTTATCCAAATCTGTTGTCATTTTGCCCATCATTATTAAATCTCTTCCTCCTCCTTCCCCCCGCCCCTGCCCAGCTCATTTGTTTCAAGAACTACAGTTTTTAGAAGGCAGCCTAATCCCTCATCTCTGGAGTACTTCTACTTTTCAGGTTGAATATATGGTGCAGTTTCAAAGTTTGAAACAAGCTCTGTTCATTAAGTGTTCTCAGCAAATTAATCAGAGAGACAAACTATTTACTTTTAGGGGAAATAATATATTCAAATTTGAAACCTTCTCCCACTGCTTGCAAAGTCTTTTGGGTAATATGATTTTCATAGCAGATTCCACCTGTTCGTATGTGTATACATTTAAAAAATTTTTAAAAACATAGTTAAAGATGAAAATTGGAAAAGAAAATCAACACAGTAACTTAAGCAGGTTAAATGCTTTCTACTCCACCTCTATCGTGTTAAAATTAGTAAGTATTTGTGTTCAAGATCCAGAGTAAGCATTCCAAATAGCTTTCATTTTCTTGACCAGTGGATATTTTTCTTGCTACAGTGCTGTTCAGAAACCAGGAAGAACATTTCTGACCAGCTAGTGTTTTCTGTGCTGTGACAATGTATTTTGTTCTTTAAAATGGAACAACCTATTTCTACAGTGGTTTGCAAAGGTATAATATGAAATGAAAATCACACATCATGAGTATTAAATAATCTTCCTTTTAATAAAGGTCTCTGATTAAAAGTAAATTGTTGTTCCAGATCTTGACATGCGTGGAGCCACGTTTTATTGTAATGGATGAATGCTGTGTTAGCTGAACACTTTGGTTGGCAACTTCCATTCTGACTTGAATTGATCTGGTTGGCCTGGCATTAGTGCTGAGAGGCCCTACATGTGCTTGAGGTATTGGTTTATCAGAATTGTGGCTCACACAAGTGGGTCTTTTTCAGTTCAGCCCTAAACTGCTATTAATATTAAGAAAAATCCCTATCTTCAGTACCTATTAGATAAGATGTCTCTGTCAAAATCATAGCTTTTATTTTAGCTTATTTTATTTCCTCTGTTAGTGAATACAGTAGAAGAATTTACCAGTTGCTGAATTAAAACCTATTTTTCTCGTACTTTATTAATACTGGGATAACAACTATATTCTAGACCCCTTAGCCCTCCAGAAGATGTTGCAAAATCCAGTGATTCCATTTAGCTGGACCTTACGCAAGCTTCAACAACTGAAAATCCAGTTTTTTTCTCCTTCAGGAATCATCAGATTTTCAGTCATTGTTGTGATGCTACTTCCATTTATTCTCACTGTGCACTTTCCATTCAGAGCTGTCATATTTTCTTCTTGCCAATATGGTCATCAACAGTGGTTTGCAGTTTCTGAAGTTTATCCATAAAAACATTCCCAGCCTCAGGCTTTTATTTCTGGGTGTGTCCAGTATTCTATTTATCGCAATGACAACCAAAGCTACTTCAGCTCACATTCTCACATTATGCTTCTTGTCTGAACTCTGTTCCATTCTCTACTTTCTTCCATTCTCCTACTTTCTCCATCTTTATTGTATCTGTTCTGACATTGCAACCTTCCATACTAGCTAATATGCCTTTCTTCTGCCTCAACACAGAATCTCTCACACTGCTATGATGCTCAACTGTGTCTGTTTCATTTCATGCAGTTCTTCTGTCCCATTCCACTGTCTGCCATTACAGTGATAGGCTTGGCCTTGTTTGTCACCTTCTGCCCACAACAGCCTCTGTATTCAGTGGATCATTCTCTGCCACTTTTGCCATGACCACGATGGTGCTACTGTCAAACACTTTTTCCTTTTGCTTCATTTTCCAACATTCTGAAGGAACCATTCCCTTTTATCACCTTGGTCCACTCCTCAATCACCTATAATATTCTCTCCTTTTCCCACAGCATTTTCCATGCAAACTCTGGATTAATAGCACCTGACCTTTTACACCACTTTTTCTCAGCTGCCAAGGCCCCGAGCTCTTCTTCCAGATTGAAAATACAACCAAATCACTTTTAATTTATTGTACTGTATTCACTGCTCTCAGTGCAGCCTCCTTCACCCAGGGGAGTCAAAAAGCGGATTGGTAATTACTTTGTGAGCTACCTCTCTTTGTCCACAAGTGTGACCTCAAACATTGAGTTGACTATCCTTTAATTATCGAACTTGCTCCTATTCTGAGCTCTGTCTTTGGCCTCCACAGTGTACTGTTGAAAGTAATGTAAGCTTGAGGACTAGCACCTCACTTTTTGATTCGCAACATTACAATCTCCCAAACTGAGAATCAAGTTAAACAGCTCAAGCTCATTGCATCTGCCCTGATTCTTGTTTTCTTTTTTGTCGGCCGCTTTTTATTTTTCTTTTCTCTCTACATTTTTCTCTTCTTGTGATTTGTAACAGCAATTTTTAATAACTGTGCTTACATACATAAGAACAAGAAGCAGCAATAGGCGCCTCAGGCCCTTCGAACCTGTTTTGCCATCCAGTAAGACTATTGATGATCCGATTGTAACAACAAATCTATGTTCAAACCATCCTTGACAATCTTTTTAGCCCCATCACTTACTAGGAATCTATTAAATGATTCCGTTAAAAATATTTAAAGACTGTGCTTCCACTGCCTTTTGTGGAAGAGTTCCAAAGACTCACGAACCTCAGTGAAAATTTTGCCTGATCTCTGTTTTTAAATTCTGGTGTTCATTCACCACTATCTTTTTATTTCAGGTCTCAAACATCTTCAGCTTCTTATTTCGACTTGCATGTCTAATTCACTGCCACTTCTCTTTCAGGTATGTCTGCCGTGAAGTTCCACTTTTCCCTCTAATGAAATTTCTGTTTGAATCCAAGATAACAAAGTGTGGAGCTGGAGGAACACAGCAGGCCAAGCAGCATCTCAGGAGCACAAAAGCAGGTGTTTCGGACCTAGACCCTTTATCAGAGGTGAAGGGTCTCGGCCCGAAACGTCAGCTTTTGTGCTCCTGAGATGCTGCTTGGCCTGCTGTATTCATCCAGCTTCACACTTCGCGGATGCTGGAGAATCCAAGATAACAGTTCCCATTATCACTTTCTGATTGAATCTTACAGCTTTGTTCGCATTCGTTGTTTTCTATTTTCCTGTATTTGCCAAAACTCAGTTGAACAGCCATATCTACTGCCTCGCTGACTGTCTCCAGCTCCAACTTAACACACGTGGATTCCAACTGAAGTTTCAACCTTCGTGTTTTAAATCTGTATCCGGCAATACAAGTATCTCCTTAACATACAGTGCTGGTTGGATAACTGCATTCCTCAGCAGTATTCCATCTGGGCTGCACAGCCATACAGCCACTCGGAAGGTCTGTGTACATAGCACCAATGCATTGCTTCTACTTCCAGTAGCCACTGCTTTGCATGGGCAACAAGAAAGATAATAGAAAACATTGATCCTGGGATCCATGCTCAGTGCCATACATTGCCACATGCACCTTCTTGACCTCTCCATCTGAATTGCCTAAGGCTGTCTCAAAGTTTTGCTGTTTCGCAATTCCATTTCATTTTTGTTGCCTTAACAAAAACTTGATCTCTTCCTTTCATGTGTTAGGGTACATGTCAAACCTGCATATCCTTTTCTTGATAAAGCAGACTGCCCAATTTAGATATTAACCTAATAAACATTCTCTGAACTACTACCAATACATTTACATCCTTCCGAAAGCAAACTAGCAATACTGTAGAGTACTCAAGGTGCAATCTCACCAATGCTCTGCATAATTGAAGCATACTTCCCACTTTTGTATTCCATTGCCCTCACAATAAACAATAATATTCTAACTTTCCTAACTAATTGGCTACATTGTAGTCTTTGCAAAGCCTGAGAACATGCAGAACCATCTGTATCTCTAGCTCTGCAGTCATCCACCATTTAGATAACGTGCTTGTGCTGTCGCTGTTGTTTCATCCAAGTAGCTTTTATAAAATTATAAACAGTTGAGGTCCCAGCACAGATCTCTGGCACACCACTCATTAAATTGTGCTAACCCAAAGAGAGACTCATATATGTGTACACTGTTCTTCCAGATGGCCAACCAATCTTTTATCCTTGTAAATATTTTACTCCCCACACTGAGCTTTTATTTTCTATAATGTCTTTTTGTTGGAATGTGAAAATAACAGTTGAGACTGAAGTAGCTGTGCATCAGAATTGTCAGCTGTGCTCATGTCCTCAAGAATGCAAATAGGTTCCCCTTTACAGCAGTCTCTCTCTAATGTTAGCAAGTTTCTACTTATATATACGTTATCATGGTTATGTATCTTAGTGTGGAGAAATGTTTTGAAATGCTCACTATTTAGTGATTAATTCTTTACAGCATTGTATGAGTAAATATTCTATATTAGTGATCCTTTCATTGTTTTAATAGACTTCCACTCTTGTGCGAGTCCTTTCTCTAAATTCCCAATCATGCTTTGTAATTTTAAGCAGGCCTCAGCTTTGAGTTAGTTAAGCATTTCCCAATCCCTTTTGATGCCTACAGCCATGTGTCACCCTGATAATCCACATGGCTATTAATTTCGGTGTATATATATCTTGGTTCACCTTTGGCATTTTATTGAGTTAAGTGCCTTCTGAAATCTAATTGCTGTGCATCAACCGGTTCCCCTTTATCCACAGCAATGTATTTCTTCAAAGAACTCAAATGGATTTCATAAAACACTGTTTCCCTTTTGCAAAACCTTGTTGACTGTGTCTGATTACTTTGAACTTTTATTATGCCATACCATAATTCGCAAGTATTTGTTTTTCACAGTTTGTGCACGGCATATGTTTTACGAACCCGCTTGTAGCTTCCTACTTTCTGTCTTCCTCCCTTTTTGAATAAAGGCTTTACATTTGCTGTTTTCCAATCTAATCGGACTTTCCCTGAGTTGGAGTTTTGAAAACTTAGGCATCAGTGACCTTGTTAGCCATTTCTTTTAAGACCTTAAGATGAAACCCGTAAGAACTTATACAGATGCTCATCAATTTACTCAATAGCATTTCTTTGAAAATTGTCATTTTCCTGAATTCCCCACCCCTCCCATTTCCTGACTTATTGCTATTTCTGAGGTGTTACTTGTATCTTCCATTGTGAAGATTGTGAAAAATACCTGTGGTTTTATCTGTCTTTTATTTTTCATGACCAGTTCTCCCAACTCCTCAACATGACAGTGTTCTCTTTGTTAACTCTTAGGGGTTTTCTAGATTTCTTTTAGCTTTCTTTTGTAGCCCTCGCTATTTTTGGTATTCTGTCCGATCTTCCAGCATGCTACCTGTCTTTGTACCACTGCATATTTTTCTTTTTAGTTGGATATTATAACCTTTTTAGTTAACCACAGATGGTGGTTTTGCTCCTTCGAATTTTCTTTCTTGTTGGAATGTGTCAAATCTATATTCTGAAATATTCCTTCAGATATCCTCCACTGCATCTTTATTGACCTATCCTTTTAAACTAACTTGTTAGTTCACGTTAGCTAGCTCTTCTTTTATGCTCCACCTAGCCTGTGGTTACCGTTGAGAGATCTGTTTACCACGCTCATGAGTGACTTCTTGCCTTAATGCTTAACTTCACCCAAAATATTTCTACAACCTGGTTTCCTGAATCATTCCCCCCCCCCCACCATTGTGTTGATATCATCATAAACTAATGGAGCCACCCTTTACTTCTTTCTGTCTTTCTAATTATCGTGTGTCCTTTTAATTCAAGTACCAATCCATAACTATCCTGCAGCCATGACTTTCAAATGTTTGCTGGACCATATTTCTTAAAATTTCTATTTACACTCAGTTTGTCTGTTTAGTTTTAAATCATTTCTGTGTTCAAGCACCATGTCTTTCCTTTTATTCTTTTTAATATCCTGTACCGTCATCTGTTGATTTTACTTTAAGATCTGTACCCTTTATCCCTTCCTGTCACAGTCTGTTTATCATTGCCAACATTAATGCCTTTCCCTTCTGTCATTAACTTTACTCTTTGATCTAACACATTTTCCCATATTTGATCCCTTGCCCTCCCTATTCAATTTAAAATCCTCTGCACTTCCCTAGTTAAGTGACTGACAAGTACATGAGCCCCAGCATGGCTCCAGTGAAGTCCATCACAGTGTTACAGATCCTGCTTTCTCCAGTATTGATTTTTGACTTTGCTCAATGAGCCTCTTTATCATTTAATCATTCCTGCTTCTCTCCTGTCATCTTCCCTTTGTTGCTCCTCTTCCTCCACCTCCCCCCTCCCCAATTTGCACTTGCTTAAAACTACCATATCTGTTCTCTCAGTTCTGAATAAAGGCATTAACTTAAAATGTTAACTCCTGAGTTTCTCAAGGGAGACAGATACAATCAATCTATATGTAACTAAAGTCCTTCATTCCTGAAACTGTTCCTGTGTATCTTGTCTGCACTGTTTCAGCAAGAGTTGAGACCGTGTGTTTCATTCAAGCATATCAAGAGAATGCTTCATATTATAGTAGAATACACAACTAATTCCTTTAGTTCCAATCCTCAACACTGGCTGCAAAGATTATATCCACACTGAGGGAAAGATGCAAAAATTTAGGGTTACTTACTCCGGAAGACCATAAGATATGGGGGTAAATTTACGCCATTCTGCTGCTTGAGTCCATTTGATTGTGGCTAATGTGTTTCTCAACCCCAGTCTCCTGCTTTCTCCCGTAAGTCTTGATCCCCTTATTGATTAAGATCCTATCTATTTTTGTCTTAAAGACACTCAATAATTTGGGTTCCAAACCCTTCTGCAGCAATGAACTCCACAAATTTGGGGCAGCACATGGTTCAGCAGTAAGCACTGCTGCCTCACAGCACCAGGGATTGGAGTTCAATTCCAGCCTTGGGCAACTGTCTGTGTGGAGGTTGCACATTTCTCCCCATGTCTATGTGGGTTTCCTCCAGGTGCTTCAGTTTCCTGCCACAGTCCAGAGATGTGGTACGGTGAATCGTTTATGCTAAATTGCCCATTGTGTCCAGGGATGTGCAGGCTGCGTGGATTAGCAATGAGGAAATGAGAGGTATGGGAGATAGGGTAGGAGTTGGGTCTGAGTGGGATGCTCTTAGGACGGTTGATGTGGACTCGATGGGCTGAATAGCCTGCTCCCACACTGTTAGGGGGTTCTGTGATCTAAATTCCCCACCCTCCTGACTAAAGAAATTCTCGTCCGTTCTCAAGGGTTGTCCCTTCGTTCTGAGACTCTGCTGTCAGGTCCTGATCTCTCCCATTAGTGGAAACATAATCTTCAAATCCACTGTATCCAGGCCTCTCCATATTCTGTAAGTTTTAAAGAGATGCCCACCTCTGTGAGTAATGTGTCTTTCTTCTCTTGCTGTTCTCCTATAAGAATCACTCCTTGTATAATGGCAGTACTTGTTAAGAAATGGGAACGAGTAAGTTATTGACATCACTAATTTGAGCACTGTTGTTGAGGGAGAATAGTTGAGCTAAATTATGTATTTCCAGTGGAGAATTGGCCTCTGTAATGCTTCATGAATATACAAATAATCAAGTATTTGGAAGTAAAGATGATTGATCAAGTATGCTTTCTTTTAAGACCAACATTTGCAAGTCCTGTCACATTTCCGCATTAAACTTGAGTTAAGGATTCATGTTTACATCACCCTCCTATTGAAGGACACCTATCTTGGGTGATCTATTCAGCCATCTACTTAATTCCAGTTGTTACGCCCAATGCTAAATTAAATTTTTAAATGCACTTTGCCCTGGCCTCTAATTTGGATTCAGAGTCAAATGGAAAATCCTAGAAATTCCATGCATCTGCATCATTCTTTGTTTGTCTGTTCCCTTTCAATTTTTAGAAATCAGAAGTTTTTATGCAACAAAGCATCCCTAAGCTTTTTAATTTCACCTAGTATAACAAGTCTCATTAGAAGAACGTTTGTTTCCTTTTTTTTTCCCTGTGACAAAGGTCATGCCAGCGGAAGCAATACCTTCACAGATATTTTAATTTTCCTTCTCAGCAGCAAAGATGAAACGAGATGTCTGTGGCTTATCTTCAGTTATAGTGTGAACTTTCAGTCCGACATGTGCAAGAGTATTCCACGATTTCAGATTTCATAAGTGTGGATGTTCTATATCTGTTTAGGTGACTTCATTAAGTCTTCTGACGGAGAGCATCTCTGAATTCTTGTTATAGGTTTTTTATGTATTTATGTTTCTGTTCGCATGTTCTGTTTCCATCTTTTATTGACATCGGTCCTGTCACTGACATTTTTGCATATGATTGGGGTATAAGTCTACCTTTCTTGTGTGGTTTTTTTTCATGTGTACTTTTTCATGATTTTCATGTCTTTGTTTGGCATGGACTGTAGCAGTTCAAGATTTGGTCTCCATTACAGTCGCAAGGGCAATTAGAGATGGGCAGTGGAGATGAGCCCTGCGTGTTTCTTCTCTTTAAAGCCACAAATCTATCTGCCTCCACCATAATTTCCAGCAGTGAATTCTGGATTCTAACTGCTCTCTTTGCTCCAAATGAGTCTTCCAATTACTGCATTATGTACCTAGATCATTTATAGCCTTTTTGCAGGCTCCATGGTGTTAGAAACAGAGATAATTATTTCATCTGTTGATACTGATACTGTTTCTACTTTGGGCCAGCCTACAGTTAATTTCCCCTAATCTTTTCAGAACCTTTTAACTTTTTAGGTTAATGTTTTTAAAGTTGTAACTGATTAATTGTGATAATACACATTGCAAGATCTTGCAGGAAAATACGTAAAAAGCTTTATTTGTAGAAGCTTGTATATTAAGTACCTTAAGGTGTTTATTATGTTAGATGTATGTATGTCATAACACATGAGTTCAAAGTATTTTACCACTGGTTATAGTTTTTTTTTGAAAGAGCCATAAAATCGTTCCATTCAAATAGGGTCAATATGATGTCGCTGTTTCCGTAAATGTTCAAGATTCCATAACCTGAAATTCATCATGAGCTGAAAGCCTCTTTGATATCTTAAGGATGAGATTACCTGGAGAACAGCCCATATTACATTTTGGAAAACTGGTTAGATGGCTGCTGATTTTATTGAGACTTTTTTTAAATGTTTGGCTGTACCTAGAGTAACACCCACTCAGTGAAGGAAATCTACTTAGCTCTGTTGTGGAGTATTCTAAGGAGGATATGTCTGTAATGGTCAAGTGTTGTAGGTTCCCCTTGGAGAAAGATTTGCTATTGATTTGAAGTCACAATGTCAGTTGCAATCTTGTACAGTAGAATTTTCTCTGAAAATAATCAAATCCTTAATATTATGTAGATAGATATGCAAAAACGGAGTTGACTTCTGTTGTGTGACCCTCTTAAAGAACATGCACGTGTGTGCTTGTATTATTTGCACACTTGACACCAGGAGGCAACAATTATCTTAATTGAAAGGAATTACAAGAGCTGTACTCCTTTAAAATTTTACCTATTACAATTGTATGTCATTATCATAGCAAAACAGTTCAGAAAGATGCCTTTTGGTCACCTAAGAATTTTCAGGTACACTTTCTGTAAATACTGCCCATACACTGTAAATTGAGTTTTGGGAATCTTGAATTGTTTCAATCTTGTAAGCTATTCATTAATACCTGCTTTAGGAAGTTACTGTGCATTTGCTGTGCTATTAAAAAATAAACTGAGTTGAAGTGGTAGAATAAATTTTGGAAATACAGCAGTGAGTTGAGGAACAGAGCTGTGCTGGTACAATGATGTGTATATACCAGTTTCTCCACTGGAAGAGAAGTTAAGTTTGAGGTTGTTCTAAGTAAATCTTAAAGGTAGGTGTGAAAATTGTCCCACTATAGTACTGAATGAGTTATATTAGCAGAGACTCAAAATGGTAGTTACTGTAGTAAACAACAGGTAGATACAAAAAGAAGCTTCCTGAGAATACATTACATGAAAGCCTGCTGAATATTATTTTTTAAGCACTAATGTTCCAGAAACCTACTGTTAACCATTTCATATATGTTGTTAAATTTCAAGTTTCTACAGTGGACTCAAGACATGTCTCCTTTGTGCCATTCAGTTAAAGGTGCCATGTTTCCTGCCATGTTTCCTGTACTTTAAAGAAAATAGTATGGAATTCAAATTTAACATATTTAAATATTTAAACTGTTGTTACATAGGTATCATATTTAAAACTTAGGCAAAATTAAAATACACCTACTGTAGAGATAGCACCCAGATTTGTATATAGAATGCAAAATGTTCAGAATGTACTAAAAGACCATATGGGGTCTTTTATTGTGTTTATTTTTAAACAATGCATTTCATACAATTCATCTTCAAGTATAAAAATCTGTGTATTAGAGAATAGCATGCAAAAAATCAGTTACTTCTGTATTTGAAAAAGATTCTGGTCACGTGTGTTATTTGTTAAATTGCACTGTCAGAACTTAATTTGCTGTAACGGATTAATTTTAAAAATGCAGCAGACATTCAGTATCAGAAATGAAGATCTGAAACAGTATAAATCATACAGCTACTTTGTCAAATGTGGCATTTGATTTGTGCATATCTGGTAGAAATTGGACCCATTTGTTTGGTTCATGTTCTTTCACCAGGTCTCTAAGGTCTTTTCATTAAGACCAGCAACAATCCTTCAATTTTTAAAATACGTGATTGTTTAAACATCTCCATATGAAAGTTTCTATCACATGGTTGTATTTACAAACTTTGTGTTCAAACAACTAGGTTCAGTAACTGGTGTGATGTGAAGTTGGAGACCAGCACCAGAGTTTTTCAAATAAAAGCAGGTGTTGTCTTGTTGGCAGATCTCATCATTCATGTCTGATGGTTATTGCCTTATTTCTACTACTTTATCAATATGTTTGTGTAATAAATACTTCTAAAAACAGCTATTACAGAATCTTGTATCCTCCTTTCTGAGACATGCAATCAAGGTTTATGCAGTTGTAACCATGTTACCATATCCATTATGTTATTGATTTGATTGTCTTCATTTATTGGCTTTTTAAATTAAATTAATATTAATCAGTAATAAAGTTTAAGATTCACCTCTAACTAATCTCTTTCCTACTTAGATCTGTATTTGAATACAAATTAATGTAAAAATAACATGTAACTGTTAAAAGAATATATAACTTTTAAGTCCAAAGGTTACTTCAGAGCATTTTGAAAGACTAAAAATTTAGTCCATGGTGTATTGCTTACAGTTAGAGTATAGTTTTTATAATACAAAATATTACTTTTTTGAAATCAGCTTCTGCAATGTATAGATTTTAGTGTCTTGCTTTTGCCAAAAAGCTTATGAAATGTTATTGATGATCAATTTGTTAATATTTGTTTAAAATCAACCAGTTTGTACTAAAATAACATTTAAATGCCAAATAATTTTTTACTAAAATGATATTAGTGTTACCAACACCACAACATTGAGTGTAGTACATGAGATTCTCAATAGAAGAATTCTTGATGCAGTACATCCTTTCATGGCAAAGCACCAACTAAAGACTTGGTATTCTGTGCAGAAGCAGGCTGTAGGACTGGTGGTTAGCAAGTTGGTAAGCAAATTAGTTGGAATGTTAATAACACAGGCCTAGGATCTATGCCCTGCTCTTTCACGAACAATGTCTGAGAATGGCGCTTAACCGTGGGATAGTGAACTAGGAGTTCGGTGGAAAATACGTTTCATTGAAAGGCAATTGAGCTTATAAAGTGGCTTATGTCTTGATGTGCGGCTAGGTATTTTAAAAAGCTGAATGGATATTGTAATTTACTTTCAGTTTGAAGTACAAGTGCAAATTGCAGTGAGTTGAATGTTCAGAAGTCACAGTATGTGCAATCTGTGTAAAGCTGCTGATGCTTATTTTCAGATTTTAAAATTTTTCAGTTTTCAGTTAAATATATGGTTGTGATGCAGCTGTATAAAAGAAAACGTGCTTTGGATGTACCATGAATTGCATAATTCTGGTTGTGTTCGTCAGCACCTGTATGACATTTGTAAAAGTGAGAGCTATGTGCGGGAAA
Source organism: Stegostoma tigrinum (assembly GCF_030684315.1). Taxonomy (NCBI): domain Eukaryota; kingdom Metazoa; phylum Chordata; class Chondrichthyes; order Orectolobiformes; family Stegostomatidae; genus Stegostoma; species Stegostoma tigrinum. The sequence continues at coordinate 21,294,860 of NC_081382.1, forward strand.
GTCTGTGATATTTATGCATTTGAGATTTATTTTAAAAAAATTATACAATGTCACTTTTAGCTGAGATACTTGATCAATTGATAGAGGACTCCAAGAGAACAGACATATGGAGAGAAGCTTTAATATGGTGGTTGAAGTTTATTCTGCTGAATTACATAACATTATCAAACTTTAGAAATATCATAACATGCATAATTATAATTGCTGTTCCAACACTTTGACATCTATTTGTCCCATATTATCTTTGTTTCCCACAATCTTCGTAGACAGTATCTGTTCCTCGCCCAACAACTTTGCTAAATACACGCCATGACAGTCGAGATAACTTGTTTGTTCAGACTTTGATTTATTACTGACTGCATGGGTAAAGCTTAATCTTTAACTAACTTAAACCCTTCAGCGTCTTCCTTTAGGCCTTTGGTCTCACCTAAGATGGCCAGTGCAGCGTTGTTGTCTTCCTTGATGCTCTGCCATGTGTCAATACTGGTGATAGCTACGAACTTTGACAGTCTGGATGCCTTGTCTGAAAGTTCTAGGTTTGCTTATTACTGATTACATGACTAAAGCTTTAACCCTCTTAATTTAACCCCTTCACTTTGTAGAATTAGGTCATTCTTCTGATTTAAATCTGCATGCATCAGTCTGCACATGAACCTGCTGTTAACAGCATTTTCTTTTTCTGAAGCAACAATCTCAGTTGAAAAGCATTAAGAATCTGCCTCAACATTGTTCTTGTTTAGAGGGTGCAGCTTGGCAGTGTGTTCAGCCCAGCCTGACTACACTATTATTCATACCTCTCATATTGTCTACTGCCACTCCACATACTCCAAAAATCCTCTTGCATCACTTCCCTCGTGTTTGTCAAGCTTCCCCTTTAAATGTTGAGCAGCGTGTTTGACCACCCTGTAGTAGCAAGAAGATCCAAATTCTTATCGCTCTTTGCAGAAACCAATTCCTTCTAAATTCTTCATTCAGTATTGTGACATTGCCTGCAAGTGGAAACCATTTCTTCTACATTGACTACATCAAACCTGTTTGTAGTTTAACAATATCTGACACATCAATTATTCTTTTCCAAATGAGTGAACACCATCCTGCTTGATTCTCTCAGATGCTGCTTCAGTAACCTTTGTTGTAGTATGCAGACCAGAAATCTATACAGCAAGCCAAGTGTTAAATACACAACATATTTCAAAGTATTACACTTTTTTTCTTTTGAGATCAGTATTTGTGCAGTAAACTTCAAATTGATTTTACAGTTTGCTGTTGAGGTTTTCACACTTTTTTATATAAAAAAAAGTTACTTTTGAATGATTGAAACTTTGTTGTTTAATCCTTTCAATAGAAGGGATATGCTTGTTTCACTGATCGATTCTGAGATTTGATTGTAAAGAGGACTTTGTTTTTACTGTGTTATGATAGTGAAAACCCTTGCTTTATTTAGCTACAGTGCCATGCTATTTTTGTTGATTTAAGTATTTTAAAAATGAAAGAATAAAAGGAACTCAAAAGACATTATTCAAAAATAATCTTCAGTTAGATAATGCATTTCGTGTCCCAAAATGTTTTATAGCCAGTTAATTGTTTTGTAGTCACTTCTGTAAGTTTCTTTTTAAGATGGTGGTGTTTTAAACTCTCTCGTGAATTCAAGATAAAATGAAGTAACAAAGAAGAATCATGTGATCTACTTTTTGAGTTCAGCTTGATGTTAGGCCTACATAACCTGGTTACCATACGGCTGGGGTCCCATGTCAAGTGCTGTTGAAATGATGTGCCAGGTTTAACACTTAAGATAAAAGAAGTAGATGCAGACATGCTGTCACAAAAACTTCAAATTGCAACTGGTCCTTCTACTAGAGGAGAGGAAACGGCAAGAATTAAAATCTAAAAGATTTGTCCGGGCATGGCTGAAAGGAATTCCTGTCCCTATTCCTAAGTTTTTGCTGCTGGAATTCTGTTCAGAATGTCTAGAAATTTAACATGTTCAGTCAGTGTTTTATTTATCACAGTAGAATTCTTAACTTGAAATTGTGTGCAGTTCCTTTAAGTCAATCAACATGATTGCCTGTCACATTATGACTGCAAATGAGAGGAAAGTTGACTGTATCTGCAAATCAAAAATACTTCTAGAGGGTTTGCGGCTGCCAGCTTCAGAACCTCTTGGCCTCCAAAATGACTGGTGGAATAAAAAGATCATTGCATCCTTTCATTGTCAAATTCACCAATTTCCCCAATCTCTGTATGTCTATTCGTGCAACACCAAGACTCCAATTGGTTGGTACTTCAAAGACAAGGTGCTCACGTGGAATTAATCCAAGGCTGTAGTAGGAGGTACCTTGTCTCTCAGTGTTGGATTTGCCATTTTCCTCTGCCAAAGCAGGTAAAGTCATCAGAAAACCAACTAATTTGTGCCTGTGTTCACTAGACACAAGACAAGTCTCTAGGTTTCTTCTTTAATTGCCAAATCCTGTAAGCATTTTGTTTACCTGACTTCAAATACTTTTAATTGTGATACAGCAAGATTTTTAAATTATGATGCCTGGTATTGAAATTTACAATCAACTGTATTAAAATTAATCAAAGCACAAAACTTTGAGAATTTCAGCTCCGGTAATACATAGAGCACAGAACAGGCCCTTCAGCCCACGATGTTGTGCCGACCATTGATCCTCATGTATGCACCCTCAAATTTCTGTGACCATATGCATGTCCAGCAGTCTCTTAAATGTCCCCAATGACCTTGCTTTCACAACTGCTGCTGGCAACGCATTTCATGCTCTCACAACTCTGTGTAAAGAACTCACCTCTGACATCCCCTCTATACTTTCCTTCAACCAGCTTAAAACTATGATCCCTCACGTTAGCCATTTCTGCTGTGGGAAATAGTCTCTGGCTATCAACTCTATCTACGCCTCTCATTATCTTGTATACCTCAATTAGGGTCTCCTCTCCTCTTCCTTTTCTCCAATGAAAAAAGTCTGAGCTCAGTCAACTTCTCTTCATAAGATAAGCCCTCCAGTCCAAGCAGCATCCTGGTAAACCACCTCTGAACCCTCTCCAAAGCATCCACATCTTTCCTATAATAGGGCGACCAGAACTGGACGCAGTATTCCAAGTGTGGTCTAACCAAAGTTTTATAGAGCTGCAACAAGATCTCACGACTCTTAAACTCAATCCCCCTGCTAATGAAAGCCAAAACACCATTTGCTTTCTTAACAACCCTGTCCACTTGGGTGGCCATTTTAAGGAATCTATGTATCTGCACACCAAGATCCCTCTGTTCCTCCATACTGCCAAGAATCCTATCCTTAATCCTGTACTCAGCTTTCAAATTCGACCATCCAAAATGCATCACCTCGCATTTATCCAGGTTGAACTCCATCTGCCACCTCTCAGGCCATCTCTGCATCCTGTCAATGTCCCGCTGCAGACTACAACAGCCCGCTATACTGTCAACGACACCTCCGACCTTTGTGTCGTCTGCAAACTTGCTGAACCATCCTTCAATCCCCTCATCCAAGTCATTAACAAAAATTACAAGCAGTAGAGGCCCAAGGATGGAGCCCTGTGGAACACCACTCACCACTGACTTCCAGGTAGAATATTTTCCTTCTACTACCACTCGCTGTCTTCTGTTGGCCAGCCAATTCTGTATCCCATTCTTCCTGACCTTCTGAATGAGCCTACCATGGGGAACCTCATCAAATGCCTTGCTGAAGTCCAGATACACCACATCCACAGCTCGACCCTCGTCAACTTTTCTAGTCACATCCTCAAAGAACTCAATAAGGTTTGTGAGGCATGACCTGCCCCTCTCAAAGCCGTGTTGACTGCATTTAATCAAGCCATGCTCTTCCAGATGGTCATAAATCCTATCCCTCAGAATCCTTTCTAACACCTTGCAGACGACAAACGTGAGACTAACTGGTCTGTAATTGCCGGGGATTTCCCTATTTCCTTGAAGAGAGGAATTACATTTGCTTCTGTCCAGTCCTCAGGTGTACGACTCCAGTGGAGAGCGAGGATGCAAAGATCTTCACAAGTGGCGAAGCAATTGCATTTCTCGTTTCCCAAAGCAGCCGAGGAAAAATCTGGGCCGGGCCTGACGACTTGTCAATCTTAATATTTGACAAAATTTTCAGCACATCAGCTTCCTCTATCTCTATCCATTCCAGCATGCACACCTGCTCTTCAAAGGTTTCATTCACTACAAAGTTCGTTTCTTTCGTAAAGACAGAAGCAAAAAACTCATTTAGGGCTTCCCCTACCTCCTCAGACTCCACACACAAGTTCCCTATGCTATCCCTGATCGGCCCTACTCTTTCTTTGACCATTCTCTTATTCTTCACGTAAGTGTAAAATGCCTTTGAGTTCTCCCTAATCCGTTCTGCCAAGCCTTTCTCGTGCCCCCTCCTGGCTCTCCTCAGACCATTTTTGAGCTTTTCCTCGCCTGCCTGTAATCCTCTAGAGCTGAGCTTGACCCTAGCTTCCTCCACCTTATATAAGCTACCTTCTTCCTTTTGACGAGAAGCTCCACCGCTCTCGTCATCCAAGGTTCCTTTTATCTTACCCCTTCTTGCCTGTCTCAGAGGGACATATTTATTCATCACTTGCAACAACTCTTCCTTAAACAGTCTCCACATGTCTATAGTGCCTTTGTATGGAACAATTGCTCCCAGTCCATGCTTCCTAACTCATGTCTAATCGCATCATAGTTTCCTCTTCCCCAATTAAATATCCTCCCATTTTGCCTAATCCTCCCCTTCTCCATAGCTATGTAGAATGAGGGGCAGTTATGGTCACTATCACCAAAATGCTCTCCCACCACAAGATCTGATACCTACCCCGGCTCGTTTCCGAGCACCAAGTCTAGAATGGCCTCTCCCCTCGTCAGCCTGTCAACGTACTGAGTTAGGAAACCCTCCTGAACACACCTTACAAAAACAGCTCCATTCAAATCTTCTGCTCAAAGGAGGTTCCAATCAATATTGGGAAAGTTAAAGTCACCCATTACAACAACCCTACTACGTCCATACTTTTCCAAAATCTGCCGACCTATGCTTTCTTCAATCTCCCTGCTGCTTTTGGGGGGCCTGTAGTAAACCCCTAACGAGGTGACTACTCCCTTGCTGTTCCTAATTTCCACCCATACTGACTCGGTAGGCAGATCTTCCTCGACAATGGAAGCTTCTGTAGCTGTGACACCCCCTCCTCTTTCCCCCCCCCATTCTTTTTAAATGTTCTACACCCTGGAACATCCACCAACCATTCTTGCCCCTGAGAAACCCATGTCTCTGTTATGGCCACAACATCATAGCACCAGGTACTGATCCATGCTCTAAGTTCATCACTTTTATTCCTGTTACTCCTTGCGTTAAAGCAAACACACTTTAACTGATCCCTTGGTTCCTTCCCAGGAAAATCCTTCCCACTAGCTGGTCTACCTCTTGCTATTGCCTCACCTGCATCAACTCTCACCTCCGGCATACAGCTCAGGTTCCCACCCCCCTGCCATACTAGTTTAAACCCTCAAACTACTCGAGCAAACCTTCCACCCAGGACGTTGGTCCCCTTCCAGTTCAGATGCAACCCGTCCTTCTTGTACAGGTCCCACCTTCTCCAGAAGGCATCCCAATTATCTACATATCTGAAGCCCTCCCTCTTACACCAGCTGCGCAGCCACGTGTTAAGCTGTACCCGCTCCCTGTTCCTTGCCTCACTAATGTTGTATTATCCCTCTAAATGCAGGTTACCAGGCCAGCTTTTTGAATGTACAGTAAGTACATTTTTTTAAAAAAGCAAAAGAACTGCAGATGCTGTAAATCATCAACAAAAGCAGAAGTTGCTGGAAAAGCTCAGCACGTCTGGCAGCATCTGTAAAGAAAATCAGTTGATGTTTTGGGTCCAGTGACCCTTCCTCAGAACTGTGCTATTTTTGTGTATTATTAATCATAGGTTGCTACTGTTACTGTTTTTGTGCCATTTCTCTGTAGCTGGACTTCAGGTAAATCGGTGTCACTTTCCTAATTGCTCACAGGCTGTAAAGTGGTAAAGTTGCTTCGATTATGTACACGATTAGTGGGCAGTTTCTTTCAGAGGTGATTTTTGGGCCTGTGTGCACATAACCTGATCTAAAAGATACATTGAGCTTTCTTGGATATTAAAATGAACTACTGATTTAACATTGAAAACATTTTGAACATGACTAAAATAGGCTAATGAAATACAAATCAGAATGGAGATTGAAAATTTAAGCACTGTTTATTTTGTCTATTACATTTTACGGTTAGAACAGTAGAACTAGTTTTTCAAATTACCATTTCATTATAGAATGGTTTGTGATTATTTTTATATCCATTAAATGCCCTTTCTTACAAAGTACTTTGTTTAAAAATGTATTCTGCTAATCAAATATATCGGCAAACTTGTAAGTAAACCAAACTGTTTCCCCAGTAAAGGGACCAGGGAAGGATGCATGCTGGGTACTAGTTCTTGAATTGAAGCTTACCCTAGAAACTCACTCAATCTGCTAGTAATGTATATACAGAATACTAAAACTCTGTGAGTGAGTTATGCATTTGATAAATAAAAATGCTTGAAAGGAAATTAATTTGACTACAAAACACTTGGGTATGCCCTGAGAGAATTTTTTTTAATGTGAATAAAACTTTATGGAGCAAACAGCAGGTGGGGATGGAGTCCAAAGAGACAGAAGAGCAGTTACACAGATAAAGTAGATAACGATCTGGCTGGGAGCATGAATAACTGGTAATAGCTAACAATGGGTGGTACCAAGGCCTGGTGTGTGGGGATTGGGATAAGGACCTGGGAGAGCTCAGACCCTAAAGTTATTGAACTTGATATTGAATCCAGAAGGCTGCAAGGTCCTAGGTTGAAAATGAGGTACTGTTCTTCCAATTTGTGCTGAGCTTTGCTAGAGCACTACAGCAAGCCTGAGACAGTGACCTTGGCCAGGAAACAGGTTAGTGTAGAGGAGACAACATTGTGAGCACCGAATGCAGTAGACAAGATTGCATGAAGTGCCAGTAAAGCACCGTTTCATTTAGAAGGTATGTTTGGGCCCTTGGATGCAGAGGAGGGAGCAAGTAAAAGGACAGGTGTTGTACCTTGTACGCTTGCAGCAGAAGGTGCTGTGAAGCTTTTTAATCGGGAGGGGGGTGGTGTTGGGAGTGAAAGAAGAGTGGACCAGGGTGGCCCAGAGGGAATGGTCCCTGCAGAAGACTGACAAAAGGGAGGGGATTGTGTGTGGTGGTGGCAGTGGCAGTGGCAGCGGCAGCATCTCGCTGGCAGAAATGGTGGCTAATGATCTGTATGTGGATGATGGTGGAATGTTAGGAGAGGGGTTGTGGGCTGAAGTGCAGGAGATGGATCAGAGCCAACTGAGGGCCCTGTAAACAACTATGCTGGGGAATCATTGGTTGAGGAAGGTGAATAGTTCATAGGCTCTCATTAAAGCTGGCATCATCATCAGAACAAATGCAACAAAGCTAGAAGAACCTCGAGGATGGAATAGTGTCTTTACAAGAAACAGAGTGTGAGGTTGTATAGTCCAGGTAACACTGGGAGTCAATGAATTTATACTGGATATTCTATCCCTAGAAATGGAAACAAATGTCAAGGAGGGAAGGGAGGAGTCAGATGGAGCAGATGAGGGTGAGAGCAGAGTGAAATCTATAAGCTTTTCAACTCCACTTTGAAGTTCTTATATCTTATTTTACCTCTGAAATTAATGAGCCGTAGGCCCAAAATATTTTTTTTCATGAACAGTATTCAGGTATACAAAAAAGACCAGACTCTGTTCCTAATATTACACAACAAGCATTTTTCATCTTTAAATACAAAAGAAAACTTTTAACACCTTTTTTAAAAAATTTTTAAAAATCAATGTGAAAATTGTCAAAATATTTTTAATTTTTATATTGTCTTCAGATGCCATCCTCCCTTTTTCTTATGGTAGTAGGTATTTATAATCTTAGTCCAGAAATGTAGGTTTGCCATGCTGTGCAATATGGATCGTCAGCAAAACACTTTAATACCTGTCCACAAATCTGTAACTGCTTTACCACACTATCAGCATATTACACATTAATAAGGAATTAATATTCTTCCCTCCGTAAGTGCATAATGAATAGTAAAAGTCTTCGACATAAAATGTTGTAGGTTTGTAGAGCTTGGTATTCTAATCACATGATTTGGAATATTCTGCTGCACAGCTTTTAACTGAAGTATTATTTTTCATCATTCATTAAGTTCTGTGAAGTAATGATAGCTATAATTGTCGTAACAAATCATTTATGTGTTTTGAGTTCAAAAACAAAGCCAATCTGATAGCTTCAGCACAGTCTCTATTTTACAACAGTGCCTTTAACATCATAACATGTCCAAAGGTACTTACTTCACTGAAGAAACTATACATGAAAAGATGACCAAAAGCTTGTTCAATGAGGTAGGCTTTAAGGAGGAGTCAGGCAGAGGCAGACATGCTTAGGGAAGATACCAAAGCTGAGGATTAGGCAACCAGAAGATTGACCACTAAAGGTGGAACAGTGAAAATGGAAAATTCAAGACACCGACACAGATATCAGAGTATAAGCCCAGTCTACTCAGTCTCTCCTCATAATCCAACACACTCTCAATTCTGGAATCAACCGAGTGAATCTCCTCTGCACCCCCTCCAGTGCTAGTATACCCCTTCTCAAGTAAGGAGACCAAAACTGCACACAGTGCTCCAGGTGTGGCCTCACCAGGACTCTCTACAGCTGCAGCATGGCATCCTGTTTTTAAACTCCATCCCTCTAGCAACTGCAGACAAAATTCCATTTGTCTTTTTAATTACCTGCTGCGCTTGCAATCCTACTTGTAGCGATTCATGCACAAGGGCACCCAAGTCCCTCTGCACAGCAGCATGCTGCAAATTTTTACTGTTTAAAATATAGTCCATTTTGCTGTTATTCCTACTAAAATGGATGACCTCACACTTATCAACAGTGTACTCCATGTGCCAGACATTTGCCTACTCAATTAGACTATCTACATCCCTCTGCAGACTTTCAGTGTCTTCTGCACACTTTGCTGAAAGTGCAGCCCTCCACTCCAATCCCAACCTCACCATAAAACCCGCAGACAAGGGAGGCGTAGCTGTAGTATGGCGCACTGACTTCTACATCGCTGAGGCCAGACGCCAACTCTCCACCACCACCTCCCACAATCCCCTGGATCATGACACCATCATCTCCCAAACCATCCACAACCTCATCACCTCAGGTGACCTTCCACCCACCATCTCCAACCTCATCGTTCCCCAACTCCGCACTTCCTGCTTCTATGAAAAAAAAAGCCCTTTTCTGATTTGATGTCTAGGCCTGAAACATCAGCTTTCCTGGTCCTAAGACGCTGTTTGTCCTTCTGTGTTTATCCAGTTCTACATCTTGTTATCTCGGATTCTCCAGCATCTGCAGTTCCTATTATCTCTGATACAATTGTTTCCTCTGAAAACATTTTTTAAAAAAACTTGTTCCACCCTGACCGCCATCTCCTTGTGTCTCTTCCAGATTTCCTGGAAACATTTTCAAGTACTGACTTTGTCATTAGCTAATCTCTATCTGTTTAAATGCAATGCTGGACCGGCATCACTATGTTTGTCGGAATCCTTTTAATCAAGGCTCAGCCTCCAATTAGACTCCACACCTGTCCTCTCAAACGAAGAAACCTTGTTTGGTCTGTTTTTTGCGCCTTTTATCACAAGCTGTTTCAAAGTCTACAAGTTGTTTTCAGCTAACAGTTCCCATTTCATAGTGTCAAACCGAAATTGAGAATTAAAAAAATCACTGGGTTCTAATACCAATAATGAACTAAACTGAAAACTTAGAGAACAATGCTATACAACCAAATGAGTGAATTATTATGTGAAATATCAATTTTAAATTACAGCAACTGCCAGTTTTGGTAATGAATTAGTCTAGTTGGGACCAACTGATAACTGCTAATATTTATGAGCACATTTATAAACTTGTTACATAAAATGCTGATACCATTACTTTTTTTCATTATTTTAAATGGCAGAAATTTCAGATTGCACTTTATTCTCACTTTTATTGTATTCTTTTGGTGGGGTGGGGGCGGTGAAGGGGGTGCTCCAGGCTAAGTAGCCGAAGTGTTGGAATAGCTTGTGATTAATGACTGAGTAGAGAAAATGTTCTTTTCTTGTAATACTGGCCCCAATTTTAGAAATGGATCCAGATTTTTTTTCACTTTCAAAGTCAAGGACAAAGTTGGGCTCGTCTCAAACGTTCAGAAGATTGATGTTCCAAAAATTGAGTAGCAAGAGACCTGTGTAAATAGGAATGGTCATCCAGTGAAGGATTAGTCAGCATTAGGAACCAGAAAAGAAAAACTGGTTAAATAGGAAAGACGGGTACAAGCTGCCCCTGATCTCTCAACAAATTAGGAATGAGCATTATTTAAGAACTTCAAACCCACAAAAAGGTTGAACTAGTGCACGTTTGATCATTTTCACTTGTCTCTGGGTAGGACTAGGCAGCAGATTTGATCCACATCCACACAGTTTGCAAACAAGAGATCCCTCACTGAAAGCAACAACCACCGGATTAGACACTGTTGAGCTACAAGAGTAGCATAGCCAAGGGAAAATGCAGCCAACTACTTAACGTAGAAACCTTCGAGAGAGAAGAGGTCAAGCTCATGAGAGATCAGCAACGTAACCAGAAATGTTTTAAGTTTGGAATTTAGAGAAAAATTGTTAGGTATTACTGGTCAGCTGTAGTGAACAAATAAACCTCCCTGCCAAAAACAGGGCTTTAGAGGGATCATGCTCAAATGCTTGCTTGTAGAGGCAAACATATGTTTGGGATGAAGACTGGCTGGAACAGCTGCATGTAAATTTCATCCCTGATGCATTTCAATGCAATTTTGGCTCAAATTTTAGTTTTAGCATGAAATACCTTTTAATTTTTAAAAAATGTTTAAAATAACTAAAACAGGAGGTGAAAAGGCATCAAGATTATTGATGAAAAGATAAATTGATCTTAAGACTAATTTTGAACGGTGCATTGGTATTCACAGCCAGGCCCATAATCAATATTTCAATCCAGTTTAATTCCTCATGCTTTGACCGCTAAGATAATTTAGTCAATTTCCCCTTATCATGTAGAGTGAACTGAACTGCCTAAGACTGCCAACTGTAATGCTAGTGACCTCAGGGGTGGGGAGAGATGCATTCTGGCTAAAGGTAATTGCAAATACTTCAGTTTTTCTCACCACTGCGCAGGGTGGTGGTATATGTGGAAACTCTGCCTCCTGTTAGTTGTTCCTTGCCATTCACAACTGGACTCGACGGACTGCAGAGCTTTGAACTACACCATTGTTTGCAGGATCGCTCGACTCTGTTGCATGTTGTCTCTGCTAACTGGCAGCAAGTAGTCCTGTGCTGTAACTTCAACAGGAAAGGCACCTCATTTTTAAGTATGCTTGGTGATGCTCCTGGCATGCCTTCCTGCATTCTTCTTTGAACTAGGGTTGATCGCCTTGCTTGATGGGCCATGAGGTTACAGATTGTGGCTGAATGTAATTATGATGCTGATGGCCCATAGTGCCTTATTACGTGTCCAATTTTAGCTACTCTATCTTCTGATTTCATCCCATGTTGTGTATTAGTAATGTTGCACACCACAACAAAGGGTATTTTTGGCCTGAAGATGGGACGTAGCTTCCACGAGGAGTTACTCCCACCAATATACTGTCATGGACTGATGAATCTGTAACAGGGTTGATTGGTGGGGACAAGGCTGAGCAGGTGTTTAATACTTGTTAGTCCCCTTTTCCACCTGCCATGAGGTCCAGTCTGGCAGATTTACCCTTTATGACTTGGACAGCTTAGCTACTTGTGGTACTGCTGAGCCATGTTACATCATGAACATTGAAGTCTCTTACTGTACATCGTGTTCTTTCACCTTCTCCTTCCTACAAGTGTGTTGAACATGAGGATTTATCAATTCAAGGAAAACAGTTAAGTGGTGATTGGTAGGTTTTCTTGCCCATGTTTGAGTTAATGCCATGAGTGTTAGTGGGGTCCAGAGTCAATGCTGAAGACTGCCAAAGCAATTTCCTTCTGACGCCAACTTTGGAGGATCTGTCCTGGCTGTGGGACAGGACATGTATTTAAAATACTGCAAACTGTTGAAACTTATTCAAATGATCAATACTTTTTTTGTTTTTACACGGCATAACCTTACTAATTATGGCAAACTTAAGTTTACTTACTAGGGGAATGATACTTTTTGATGTGATTCTGCAGTGCAGAAGCCGTCTCTGTGTTTCTATTACAAATTCGACAAATGAAGTTCTTCAAATCTGGAAATTAAAGAAATGCTACATGAATATACTATTGTTATTATAACAAAAGCATAAATTGCTAGAAAATCACAACAGGAGTGGCAACATCCATGGAGAGAAATCAGAGTTCACGTTTTGATTGTAGTGTACTGTGAGAGCAGTTAAGAGATCCTGAACGGATTGTACGATCACCTGAATACCTGAGAGAATATTGCCTCTCATTGACGTTCTTTTTTGGCTCCTGTATGCATCTTGCACTTTGCATGTCTTCTGTTGAAGATTAGAAATATATTCCAGCAAAACTATGCCTCCGCTTTAGTTCCCATAGGTTCCAGAATTATTTCTGCCGGGTTCTCATCCAACTATGGTGCTGTCCGTTTGGTCCTTTATCAGAAACATGCTGTCTGCAATGGACAGGTTCAGTGTCTGAGTAATATTGTCAACTGATGGAAGACTGGACTGGACTGAGACTGGGTAAGCGGGCACGGCTACTGAGACCTATGATGCCATTTCTTCAGAATACCTATACTTTGTACAAAGTCAAGAATATTTAAGGCTGCTGTATTTGTGAATTTCCGAAACTTGGATTCTTGCTTGGACATTTCTATCCTGAATGCTAACAGCTTGTTCTTTAACTTCATACAAACGCAATGATTTCTTTAGGTATTTTTGAGGTTTGCAAATTACCGTCAAATAAAATTTAGCATTTTTACAACTTATTCATTAGCTGAAACTGGAATTGTGACTTAGTTCTCACAATAGCTCAAAGGCATTCTATGAATGCCAGTCTGTTTTATCCTTAAGGATTGTGAAAATCAGTCCATTTGCAATACTGAGGAGATGCTTTTGTTTTAAAAAAATGCATCGCTGAATAGATATTTTTAAATACAGACACTTTTTTTTAAAAGTCAAAAATTGAACTTAGATATGATACTTCCAGCAAAAGTGTTTTTAGGGCTGTTGCGAGTTGTAACTGATGTGTTTTGGAATTCAGCAGTGTAATGAGTGGAAAGATTCCCAGCTCAGACTTCCCAATCTTTGAGAAAAACTCTCAAGGATCCCAGGATAGAACTGAGAAACTGAAAAATCTCCTAAGCCTTCTGGAAGACTTTTCTCTTGACATCTCCTGAATGTACTGCATCTAAAGAGAATGCAGTGACAAATGAAAGTGTTTAGTGACACACGTCCATGGATGCCAGAACACCAGACTGAAAGCCATCTGGATCATCCTTTTGTCCTTTCACAATAAACTAGTGTCTGGTCAATTTTTTTTTTTGCCAAAATTTGTACTCTGCAGAGAAAGTTTCATTTATTTTTTTCCTTTAATTGATTGTTTGTGTTGGGTTAGTCAGAGGGATAATTTTTACCTTTCAAACAAATATTTAAAACAGAATCAAATGTGGATAATTTACATCATTACCTAGTTACACATATTAAAGATGCTGGAGAGCTGAAATAAACACAACACTGGGGAAACTCAAGAAATCTTGCAGCAAATGTAGAGAGGGAAAAAAATGTTTTGTATTCATTACAATTCTTATTCAGAACATAAACATTTATACATCACTTGAAAACTGACCTGTATGCCGAATAATGATGAGCTTTTGAGCATCAATAGTTCGATTGAAACCTTTTTCACAGTGAGGACACTTGAACTTAAAGGCCTGAAGATGTATTGACTTGAAAAAGACTGATCCACACAATAGACAGAAATGTTTCCTTTTCCCTGCAAGTAAAAATGCATTTATTAAATATATGTGTTCATAAACTTGTCAGAAGTTTTTGTCCTTATATATACATTGATACACATAACTCTAGCAAGAGAAACACTGGTAACACTATTAAAACAAGAACAAGACACCAATGACACTATCTCCACAGACAACTTGCTGACACTACTAGGTCCAGTGCCTCACCACCCACTTCACCTTTAAAAGCCAAATATATGAACAGATCAACGAGACACCCATAGAATCACCTAATCTCCAGACTAACAGCTGTAGCGGTGATGTGGAGACTTGAAAGCATGACCCTTCCGCTAATCCAACCAAAACTATGGATACACTATGTGGATGATGCCTTCGTCATTATTAAACTGACCAAACCAGAGGAGAAATACAAACTAATAAACAACACCCTCACCAGGATCAGATACACAAGAGAAGAAGAACAAAACAGTTCCCATTCTTGGATGTCATGGGGAATTCCTAATAAAGGTACACGGGAAAGCCGTACACACACTGACCAAGTACTGAATGTCAACAGCAACCACCCTAACACACAAACAAAGTTGCGTGCAAACATTATGTAAACAAACAACACACTGCAGCAGCACAAACTACACCAGAAAGATGAACAGTACCTCTTCCAAGTACTCAAAGACAATGGATACCCAACAGATATTTATTATCTGAACAACACCAGGAAGATCCTACACACTCCAACACATACATCATGCTACCTTACATCAAGAACAAATTTGAATTGACTACAAGACTCCTACGACTAGGCATCAGAGTAGCACACAAACACACATCAACCCTATGCCAACTGCTCACCCGAAACAAAGACGCACTACCCAGGACAGGACCAGTGTCATATACAAGATTCCCTGCAAAGACTGCGACAAACATTATTTTGTACAAAGGGGAAGAAAATTAACCATGAGTACACAAACATCAACTGGAAACAAAAAGACATGACCAATACTTGCTCAACTCCATCCACATGGATAAGAAAAACCACCAATTCGATTGGGACAACACCAGGATCCTGGGACAGGCAAAGCAGAGATAAACACGGGAATTTCTAGAAGCCTGAGTCTCCACTAAGAAAGCCATCAATAAACACAGAGCCAGACCCGAGACACACCCCATTGCAAAGGAAAACAGGAAGTGAGAGAATCCAGCTCAATGGACACCAGAGTTTAAACGATTGGTGGGAAAATACAACAGCGGTTCATCGGAGGCTGCACTGAGGATGTTACCCAGCAGGGTAATGAAATGCCTGCGGAACAACGAACCAGCTCGGCGAGCCAACCAACCTCGACATCCACAAGCCAGGCTGCAAATCTATTCTAAAGCCTTAGACATTATTATATATGTTAATCTACACCATAACCACACTAGCTTCCTTGATTAATGCTGTATGTGTACTGAAAACAGGAAAACTAAAGTTTAGTCTAACCTTTCATGTTCAATGAAATTGTTATTGAGAGCAGCTTGATTAAATATACAGTCACTAAATGTATGGTCCACATAAATTAATTACAACTAAATACAGCTATAGCATAGAAAATGGCCTTTTGGCCCATTGCGCCTGCACCAATCAAAAACAGCCAGCGAACTATTTTAATCCCATTTCCAGCATTTGGTCCATAACCTTGTTTGCTTTGCATGCAAATCTTATGAGGGTTTCTACCTCTATCATCCTTAGAGGCAGAGAGTTCCAGATTCCTGCCATCCTCTGGATGAAAGATAATAAAATGTCAGGCTGGATGAACACAGCAGGCCCAGCAGCTGTGTTCATCCAGCCTCACACTTTATTATCTTGGATTCTCCAGCATCTGCAGTTCCCATTATCACTGATACACCTTTTGGATGAAAATGGTTTTCCTCACATCTCCTCTAAACCTTCTGTCTTTTACCTTAAATTTATACCCCTCCCTCTTCCCTGCCACCAGTCACTGATCCCTCCAGGGGAGAATTCTTTCCTATCTACCCTATATATATCCTTCATAATTTTATACCTCTCCTCTGCTCTAAAGAAAACAAACCCAGTCACACCAATCTGTCGTCAAAACTGAACCTCTCCAGCCTAGAGGGTCCACTTCTTACTTCCCAGTCTCTGCTCCATTTGGTTTACATCCCTCTATGTTCTACACGACTTCCTGAGGTTGAGGTGTGAACAAGTGGTCCCCAGACACATCCTTCCCAATGCAGACTTCTTTCCAGCTGGTAAGTACAGAATTGCAGCATTGATCGCTTCATCTTTGACTTTTCCTGCCCAATTCTAAAATGTTTTAATTTCGTACAGTAAGGCCTCCTGCAAAATCCTAATCCAACATTGGGGGTCAATAATGACAAAGCACAAGAGAAAATTTTCAACCATCAACATGGGAGACAGCAGGCGTCTTTGCCAGCCTGGGAAACCCAGAATCTGCTGAACATATTTTGGGAAATAAATCAAAAGAACTCATACTTGCTAAGAGATAATGGGAACTGAAGATGCTGGAGAATCCAAGATAACAAAGTGTGGAGCTGGATGAACACAGCAGGCCAAGCAGCATCTCAGGAGCACAAAAGCTGACATTTCGGGCCTAGACCCTTCATCAGAGAGCTCTCTGATGAAGGGTCTAGGCCCGAAACGTCAGCTTTTGTGCTCCTGAGATGCTGCATGGCCTGCTGTGTTCATCCACCTCCACACTTTGTTATCATACTTGCTAAGCTTTTCTTAAGGCAGTTAACACTGTGAAGAAAATAAATGCTGTAAATGTGTTTATAGGCAGTGAATTTGCCATTCATCACATTAGCTGAAATAAAACTCCTATTATCTCAAAAGTTGTAAGATTTGACAGGAAGTGTACCTCCATGCATCAGCCTGTGTTTCCAAAGAGTAGAATAATATAAGTACTTGTTCCCACAAAGGCTGCATTTGTGCATGCCTGAAAATATAAAAATGACAGTGAGAGACCATTAGGCTATGGATTCCAAAACTAACATGAAAATACATTCTAGTTACATCACTGCATGTTTATGATGCTGCGATAATAACACTAAAACAATACCTTGTTCGGAAATACTGATTTTAAAAGCACAGCTTTGAAATGACATGGAGTCTTCTGCAGAAAGGATTGCCATTCTTAAGTTCTCTGTCCATAAAGGAGAAGAATAGACTTTGAAGTGAGTTGCTTACTCCCTTGAAATTTGCAAACATTGCTGGGGTCCATGGAGGTGTCTAATTGACTAATCACAAAATATTCTACCGGTATATCAAAGGAAAGAGGATAACCAGACCAACAGAAGGCCCCATTGCCGCCTTGGACCCTAATCTGTGCGTGGTGCCACAGGGCACTGGTGGGATGTTAAATTAATACTTCAAGCCTGTCATCATTTTGGGAAGAGGATGTAGGTACAGAATTGTGGAAGAGGAACTGTGAGGTTCTTGAGAGTTTGACATAGGAAGTGAGGAGATACTGCAGGGTTTAGCAGTCATAAAAGTGGACAAATCCCTAGGTCTGAATGAGCTGTATCCTGACTGCTGTGGGATACCGGGGGGAAAAGTTACAGAGGCTCTGATCCCAAATTTTAGGACTGGTGCACAGGTAATTTGATTCCAGTTTTTAAGGAGGGTGACAGAGAGAGACCAGGAAATAACAGAACAGAGAATCTCATGACAGTGATAGGGAAACAACTGGAGAAAATTAATCTCCAGATGGAGAGGGGAGGTTTGATCAAAGATAGTTAGTATGACTTTGTCAGAGAGATGTTATGTAGATGAGGGTAGTGCAGTTGATATCTTTTATACGTATTTCTTGGCAGGGTCCCAGACAGGAGACTGATAAAGACAGTAAAAGCAAATGGGATCCAAAATTTGGCTTAATGATATTAAACAGAAAGTGGTGTTGAAAGGCTGTTACTACAGCTAGAGGCCAAGTCCATTGGCATATCACAGGGTCCCTTATTGTTCATGATCTGTTTATATATAAAGAAAATGTAGGGGGTGATGATAAGTAAGCTGGTAGATGACACAAAGATTAAATGGGGGGTTGACAGGAAGAAGGCCTTAGGTTACAGATGAGGAGATAGATGGATTAGTCAGATGGGCAGATTAGTGGCAGATGGAACTTAACGCTGGTAAGTGTGAGGGGACGCGTTTTGGAAGAAGTTACAAGATAAGAGAGTACTCAATGAATTGCACACTAAGAAGTTCAGGAGAACTGGGGAATCTTTGGGTACTTGTCCACAGATCCCTGAAGGTGGAAAGACAGGTTCCTAGTGTTCTTCAGGCAACATTTGAGCACTTGTTTTTCTAACAGCAGGGAGTTTATGTTGGAGATGCACAAAACTTTGGTTAGGCCACAGCTGCAGTACCATTGGGAGCCTACAACCCAGTGGTCTCAATGTGGACTTTATTCACTTCAAAATCTCCCCACTCCTGACCTCATCCCATCACAAATGCTCCCTCTCATCCCTGCCTCCTTGACCTTTCTGTCTTCTCTCCCAGCTATCCTGCTTCTCCCACCTCACTGACCAACCCACACCATTGCCTACCTGCACTCACCTATCACCATCTACCTACCTTCCCCAGTCCCATCCCTCCTCTCTATTAATTTCAGAGCCCCCTACCCCTCCCCCATTTCTGAAGAACGGTCCTGTCGCGAAACATCAGCTTTCCTGCTCCTCTGACGCTGTCTGACCTGCTGTGTTCCTCCAGCTCCACACAGATTCCTGCAACCTTGTTTATTTCTGCTTTGTGCCTAAGATTCTGTACCTCGTTAACTTTGTACCTAAGATGGCACTGTAGGTTGTGACTTGTAAACTTTTCACTCCACTTGCGTCAGTACCAGTGACAGTAAAGCTAATTCTAAGTCTGCAATCTCAATCACTGTGTGTAGAAACAGAACAGGAAGAGGTCACTCGCAGTCAGTGGAGGAAGAAAAATGCTAAATATAGCACAGTCTTGCTGTAATATTCCTCTTAAATATTGCTCTGTTCAGGATAGACACCAGGTCAATGTTCACATCAATTATTCCTTTCCTTGGTGATGGAACATTTACAGTTCAGATGGATATTCATTTGGCAAATGAAAGACCACAGCAGGACATGATTTGTTCATGCTGTATAATTTTCAACTTCGACTGAGGTGAAGCACTTTTAATCATTGAGGAAGAGGAACAAGTCAATGAATCAAGGTGAACTATTCCTTTACATTTTTCAACAAGCAGTTCAGGAACAAGGCATCTTCCCATCTGCATATTATAGATCTTTTCTTTGAATCATGGACGATAGAACACTTTTTTAAAATTCATTCACGCAACGAGGGTGTCACTGCCTAGGCAGCTTTTATTCTCTATCCCTAATTGCCCAGAGCGCAATTCTGAGTCAACCACATTGCTGTGGGTTTGGAGTCACATGTAGGCCAGACCAGTTAAGGATGGCAGTTTCCTTCCTTAAAGAACGTCATTGAACCAGTTGGGTTTTTCTGACAACTGACAATGGATTCATGTTCAACATTAGATTCGTGGTTCCCCTATTGAATTCAGAGTCTAATGGTGACCATGAATCCACTGTCAATCATAGAAAAAAACCATCTGGTTCACTAACGTGCTTTAGGGAAGGAAACTGCCATCTTTATCTGGTCTGGCCTACATGTGACTCAGGCCTTCCCTCTGGGCAATTAGGGAGGGGTGATAATTGCTGCCTAGTCAGCGATGCCCTCAACCCATTAATGAGTAATTTTAAAAAAAAATCAGGAAATGTTCCATTGTCCATGACTTTAAAAATGTCCATTTTTAATGTCCATAACCGTAAGATCCGGAAAGAAAACTGAGAAGAAAACAAATAATTGCCTTGCTGCTAAATGTAGAATAGAAAATCATGGCAAAGGTGTTGGGGCACATCCCACAACTGTTACCTCAGATCATACAAAGGAAAAGGAGCAGGTATCATTTTGCAAACAAAAATAAATCACTGATGAAACTCAGCAGGTGTGAGAAGAAAGTAGAGGTAATATTTTGAGTCTGGTGACTCTTCATCAATTTCTGTTTTTGTTACAGATTTCTAGCAATGCAGTTCTTTGTTTTACGTTCCAAGGTTTTGCAATAATTTGTAACATGCATAGCATCCTTCTTCTCTGAGTCAGTGTTTTTACGTGATACAGCACAGGAGTCATCCATATTGCTGATCTATAAGGACAAAGGTAGCTAGATTTTTGTAGAACAAAGTTGGGAAAAAAAGTTTGGAATCTGAAACAAGCAGTTTTCGAAGCAGCAAAATTCAACACTATTTCAGAAAAATGTGTTCCAGGTATCACCTTGTTGAAAAAAAAGTTTATTAATTGAAGTTAGAATGTTGACTTTGCAAATTAATGTTCAAGTCCATTGCAGGATCAGGCAACAAACCAATGGCAGATCTAGACAAATATAATTCATGATTCCAGGCATCTGGAAAGTCTTATTTTTATCTCATATGCTGAAAGGACAGACATAAGAAAAAGAATAACCAGATTTGTTAGTTTCTTTGAAGCATTAAGAATGTACCATTCTCCTGAACAAAATCTAAAACTAGAAATCTCTCAATTTCGAAAAATTTTGAGCAGAAATTTTTTTATTATTTATTCATGAGATGTATCTTATTGGCAATGCCAGCATTTGCTGCCCATTTCCCAATATTCCTTAAAAAATTGGTGAATCAGCTTCTAGAACCTCTGTGGTACATTTTATGAAGGGACAAGCAGTTTTTGGAGAGATTTCCAGGATTTTGACTAGATGACTGGCAGTGTAGAAAGCATTAGACAACTTAAATCATTTAATTCCTATTAAAACAGTAGATAACTGGGCAGCATGGTGGCTCAGTGGTTAGCACTGCAGCCTCACGGCGCCAGGGACCCAGGTTCGATTCCAGCCATGGTTAACTGTCTGTGCAGAGTTTGCACATTCTCCCCCTGTCTACGTGGGTTTACTCCGGGTGCTCCGGTTTCTTCGCACAGTCCAAAGATGTGCAGGCTAGGTAGATTGGCCACGCTAAATTGCCCGTAGCATTCGGGGGTATGTGGGTTATAGAGGGGTGGATCTGGGTGGGATGCTTCAAGGGGCGGTGTGGACTTGTTGGGCCGAAGGGCTGTTTCCACACTGTAGGGAATCTAATCCCCTCTAATAATGAATTACCATTTAAATGCTTTACTGTGCAAAATTAAAGCACAAAACAAAATTGTAGATTTAATTTATGTAGAAGTGATTATCACACAGTAATGCTTAGAACCAACTTTGGAATTCCTTTCTTTATTACTGGATTAACATTTTAAGATTTTGTTTGTCTTTGGAAAGGTAATGTGAAACATTAGTCAGAAAATTATTTTTGGCCACTAGGCCCCTTTACAAGGAAAAGGAAAATCCAGTGACTCTCAAATGATACAAAAACAAAGTTCTGGAGAAATTCAGTATGTCTGACTGGAAAATAAAACCAATGTTTCGAGTCCAGCCACTTTTCTTTAGAATTCCAAGTGATATGTGTGCCACTGTGAACATTGATAAGTACACAATTTAAGCTTTGTGATTTCCTCGATAACTGAATGGTCAGTCTGGCCTTTTAATAAAAAATCGCTACTTAAGCAAATAACAGGGGAACTGCCAGAGCCTTTCAAATCATGTCCTGACATAAGGCTAAACTTTTCAGATTGTAAAGAGCATTGGGAAAATGTAACTTACTCTTAGGTCTTTTGATTGCCTTTTTGTTTCTCACAGTCATAATTCTGGCAGTGTTAACCTGATTGATAGCATCTTGCACAAATTTCACTTCATCTGCAAGGCAGGAAAATGTGCCAAGTAAAAACAAAATACTGTAACTAAACTAAGTATAATTATTTTCAGTTTCCTTCCTTTTGCATAATAATAGCCTGTTTAAACAAAGCAGACTTAAGAGCAACCTGATGATTTCTGTTCACCATTTCCATTGATGTAAGATTTGACCAAAGGTGCAACACTATTTATATGATTCTTGGGCAAGTGATCTGTAAGCAGGAAAGCTACATATTATTATGTCAAATGTCATGACCACAAGCTTTGAAGGTAGATCCTAAACTGATTTATTTTTAGAAAAAAAAATGCTCTCTAGATTCTTTTTCAAAATTCACTCTTGTTGGATTTAAAATGGCTGCTATCAAACACAGAATGAGTAAATTGGCAGCTTGTAGAAATTTCCAAATTACCAAAACAAAAGTTAACTCATCAACTCTTTGGAATGTCACCCCTTCCATCTGTACAAGCATCACAGTAAAACTCTCAAGTGAGCACAGGCAATGTGTCTAACCCAGCCAGTTCTGAACAGATGAAACGAATGAAACTCATGGCTGAAGTACTGCTAATGGCCTCACAGTCTCCTACAACACACAGCGAGTTTTGATGAGAGAGAACTTGTTTGGCTGAATTGTCCAATTCATAAGAACTAAGAACAGGAGTTGGCAATTCAGCCCCTCAAGCCTGCTCTGCCATTTATGATCACTGTTGATTTCATCTCTGAGCTTTCTCGCAACCCCCATAACTCTTTAAGCCATTACCAATTAAAAACGTCTGTCTCCTTTATTTTATAGTGTCCACTGCAGCGTGGATTAGTGAATTCCAAAGAGAGAGGCTTTTTAAAAAAAGATGATATCTCCCAAATTAGAGCTCAATGCTGGGTACTGGTTGACAAATGTTCCTGATTGTGTTTACCAAATAATCTGATAGCTGAGGAGATTTGACAGCATGTTGGCAGCCAGTAAAATCATTACTAATTAATTGAACTTCCTGGATTACAAGTAGGACATTTAAATTTTTAGAAGTGAATCTGAAATGTAAAGGAGCTATTGAAGTATTTCATAGTATTTGTTGATTTTAAGTAAGTACATTATTTATGCTGTGTCCTAATATCACACTGTCATTATCCAACAAAAAGTTATCATAATTATCAACACACTTTTCACACAATATCGAGATAGTTTTGTGTGATTTATGTCTGTGTGTAACAGGCTGAACCATAAGAAACAGAAACAGGTGTAGGTCATTCAATCCCTCCACCCTGTTCCAACATTCCTCATGCCCACTTTTCTGCCTTCCTCCATAACCCTTGATTCCCTTACTGATCAAGAACCTATCTATCTCAGCCTTAAATATACACAAGGATACTGTCCCTACAGCTCTCTGTGGCAAGGAATTCCAAATAGACTCAACCGTCAGAAGAAATTCCTCCTAAACTCAGTCTTAAATGGCCATTCCTTTATCCCAAGACCTTGTCCTTATGTCCTAGGCTGCTCCATGAGGGGAAACATCCTTTCAGCATTTACTCTTTCAAATCCCTTAAGAATGTTTCAATGAGATCACCTCTCATTCTTCTAAACACCAGTAAGTAAGGTCCAAACCGGTTTAATCTTTGCTTGAAAAGATGATCACTTCTTAGCAGGGATCATCCTAGTCACCTTGCTCTGAACCTCCTCCAATAAAATGATATCTTAAATAAGTGGACCAAAACTGCTCACAGTACTCGATGTGGTCTCACTAACACCTTGCACAGTTGTAGTTAAGACATCCCTACTCTTAAACTTCAAACTCTTTGAAATAAGTGCCAACACTCCATTAGGCTTCCTGATTAGTTACTGCCCCTGTGCTAGGTTTCATTATTTCATGCACAAATACCCCCCAAGTCCTTTTGTGTAGCAACTTTTCTCTATTGAAATAAATGTTCTTTTCTGAAATGAACAACTTCACATTTTCCTCTCATTATGCTCCATTTACCAACTATATGTCCACTTACTTACTTACCAATACTTCACTGTAAATTTTTGGATTCCCTTTGCAGCCTGCTTTTCTACCTATCTCCTAATTGGCTACATTACATTCACTTCCCTCCAGTCATTAGTGCACATTATAAATAGTTACTGTCTCAGCACTGAGCCCTGTGGAACCCCACTGGTTACAGGTCACCAACCTGAAAAAGAACACCTTATCTCCACTTGCTGGCTCCTGCTCATTAGACAATTTCCTATCCATACCAAAGTACTACTCTAACACAGGGCTCTTATGTTGTGACTTAACCTTTTGAGAGGTACCTGTTGAACACCTTCTAGAAGTCCAAATCCAGCAGGTAACTTTGAAACCTAATCTTCAGAGCTTTAATGAACGATGCAATAGTCTGAGAATACATTTGGCACTGCCTCTGACTTGAGCAAATTGTCTCAATTTTCAAATGAAACAGAAACAGAAATTGCTGGAAAATCTCATCAAGTCTGGCAGCATTTGTGGAGAAAAAGCAGAATTAGAAGGGTCACACCACCAGAATGTCAAATGCAGGGAAATGCAACAGCCATTTGAGGTATAGAAAGGTCTTGAAAAGCAACATAACAATTAACTAAATAATCTATTTTTATCACGTTCATTTAGGGAACAAATAACTACCAGCATTCTACAAGAATACTAGTTCTATAACTAATTTCATCAAGGAATTTCTACCTCAATCTGATGGGGCAGAAGTGTTTAACAAACACACTGGTGATAATGCAACCTCTCCTCATTACTTATTTGAGTTTCATTCTGGTTATGGGCTGAAATAGGTTTTGAACATGCAATATTATGACTCATACAACAGTGCTCCCAATGAGCCAAGACTGACATCTAATGGCTAACATTAACATTCAAAGATCAAAAATATAAAAACATTTACCATGAGACGTGACACTCACAGGCATGCCTCTAGCTGTTTCATTCACGCAGGTTGTTCTTTCATGAGATGCTGCTGTGGGATTGGAAACTCACAAAAGAAAAAATAAAATCAGAAAGATGTTTAAAAAAAATTACATCAAGGGTATTCTACATGGCTTGTACCTTTATTGGTAACATACCTGGTGATTTTAACAGCCTGTTTTCAACAAATTTAATATTGCTAATTTGGACATCATATAAGCAATCTATAAGCCAGAAAAAATGCACAATTATGCCCCAAGCTCAAACAATGAACTGTATGAAAGATGCAAGCCAAATTTTCAAAGTGGTGGCTGTACTAACTTGTAAATAAAGATTAAATTCAAAAATAATATTTCTATTTATTTTAAATCTGAAAAACACAAAGGAAAATTATTTGTAGATAAGATCTATGGGTATTACCAGCTTTTATTAGTAAATTAATTACCAAACAATAAAACCTGAAATGAAATAGAAAGATGACCAGAGATAACAAGGTGTAGAGCTGGATGAACATAGAAGGCCAAGCAGCATCAGAGTAGTACAAAACCTGATGTTTCAGGTCGAAACCCTTCTTCAGAAATGGGGGAGGGGAAGGGCAAAGATGACCAATTATTTTATGCAGGAGAGGCATCTGAATTACTAGTTTGAAGTAATTGGGAATAACAATATCATCGATGCTTTGTAAAAATATGAAAAAGAAAGACTGCAGAATTGCTGGAGTTATTTAGCACAGTTCGAGCATTCATGGTGAATGTAGTAAATCTGGTAGAAATTGCTGGTAAAATGCCCTGGACAGACTTCCCTGGTGAAGATGAGACTCACTGTCATGGCGCCGTTCAACATGTCTTTTGAGTTCTGATGATCGTCGAAACTTCTGATCACAGAGTGTACATACATGAGGCTTATACCTTTCATGTACAAATTGAATATGGTCTGCCAAGCCACTCTTTCGTGAAAAGATCACTCCACATAATTGACAGTTATTACTGAACTGACCTATGAAGGAAAATAATTCACGCATTAGACTCGGATTGTGAAACTCTCCTCTGGTACACAGTTTGTAGTCTAACAGGACAGCCATTAGAAACAGAAATTATGTCAGGCTTTTGACCGTCTGTGAAAAAGATACATTTGCTCAGCAGAGTAGCCACTACCTGTTCGAAACAGAATTGTTTTTCCAATATGTTGTGTGTCAAATTTCCAACTGCTGAGGTATTGCTGAAACATGGATTTTCTTTTTAATAAATTACAGGAAAATTTACTAGACGTAAAATTCAATCAGCAGAAAATTCACCCTATCACTTGTCAATGGAAATGTATTTGATTAGTGCTGCTCACTTCCCTTAAGAATGATGGCATCATGTGGACAGCCAACAATAATGGAGTAAACGTTGCTGAAAAAACACACATTGTGGAAGCTTCTTGTCTTGCAGTCATCAGGACAAGTTGCAAGAATACTAATGTAAAAGGGAACAACATTGTTCTACTTAAGCAAAGTGTGCTGATTGGCATGTTAGCTGATGAACTCGCAGTTAACCGCTATGCTATCTTTAAACTTAAACCAAGACAAAATGTTTACATACTGCACATGTTTCAAAGAGCCATCAGCCATTCTCTGGTTAATTTCTCAAGAGCAGTTAACTATCAGTCACCATCTAACTATGCATTCTCCACAGCGTCTCCACCAGAGTCAACCTGCAAACATTCAGCTCATTTTGTTCATACAGTAGAAAGATGTTGTTCCACTTTATACTAATATTCTTGCAAACTGTCCTGACGAGTACAAGTTGAAAAACTTAAGTTCGACTGAACAACTATGTGAATGATGGATTTTCAGAGGACTCGTGGAAAGGGTGGGTATGTGACAGATGAAATATATTCCAAAAAACAGATTTAGGTAGTAAGAATAAAGAAAAACTATACCAGTTAAATGGTACAATTATAAAGAGGTAAAGCAAAAAGGACACCCGTGTGTACCATACATAAATTTTTGAAGGTAGCAGGATATGTGAACAAAGTAGATAACAAAACAGACAGAATCCTAAGATTTATAAATAAAGGCATAGCATACAACAGCCAAGAGCTTTATTAACCTTGAATAAAACATCAGTTTGGCCCCAGCTGGAATACTGTCTCCAATTCTGGTCGAAACACCTCAGGAAATCCATGATGCTTTGATAAGTACCGAACAGATACACGATAAACTGAAGAAGCTTGGCATGCTTTCCTTATAGTGATTAGATAGTGGTATCTAAAACCATGAATAGTTTGGATACAGCAAGTAAAGCAAAACCATTTACAATGGTCCATAGGCTTAGTGAAACGAGTGCTGAGATTTAAAGTGGTTGGCAAAATAGGAGTAACGGAAGGAATTTTTTTTTAATCCAACAAGCATCTAGAATTAGGACCATATCACTGGTTAGGGTTGTAAGGTCAGATTCAGTCATAACCTGTAAAAAGGAATTGGATAAATAATTGACGGATCAAAAGAAAACAGCAATATGCAAACATTTTAGGACTAGGAGACAGATGGATTGCACTTTGTATGCGGTCTTTCATTGTCAAGGGGTCACATGGTTCCTTTCTATGTAGTACTTTTTAAAAATTCTATGCCTTTCACTAATAAGCTTGACAAGGTTTCATTGTCTGTTCGTACATGAACTTGGCTATTGTTGTAAAGAGCAGAGGGCTGCTGGACTGGCACCTCAAAAAGGCAAAAAGTAGTTTTGGAAGGTGTTTATGTTTTGATTTAATGAGAGAAATAGTTTAAATGTAATTTCAACTTGAATTTGAAACCTTAAGACAAATATCCTAACTTTAGTCTTGTTTCACAAAGGTTGACAAATTGTGGTTTAGTCATAAAATTGTTTTCTGCTTTTTTTAGTTTGGAAGCAAAAAGTTTCAATATTAAAAATTCACTTGTTTGATAATTTTATAGAAAATGTTTATAAATAACAAAGTAGTACTTGAAGGCAATTAAATGATTATTTTGCCATTTCAACTGACAACTTTGTTTCCAAAGATTGGAGCCAACTGACTAGGATAAAAATTGCAATTTTTATCACAAATTTTAGTCTCTAACTGTATTCTCTTAACACTGCATCACCATAGGATATCACTAGTTCCTAAGTTTACAACTGCTTGTGTCACATTTATACTAAATGGTAACTTGCTAGCTGCACAAGTAGTTTTCCTGCTGTTCTGATTGTCAATACATAAAATATACTGAATACGTAAGTACACATCTTTAGGAAGACAGAAGCCTTATGGCGATTTTACTGAAGAGCCACCAATGTGTACTCTTTGCCACTTTTCCTAGTCTGTGTGAGTGAAGTAGTTAATGATAGTCACCATTTTGTATTAACTTTAGGACAATAAAATAAAACTTAAAACACCACAAAGTACTTGTCAATATCTTTCTTTAAAGAAAAGTAAGTTCATATTTGCCTATGGACAAGTCTGATTCATGAATGGGATCATTGTAAAGCCTGTCCTTGCAGTCAAAATCAAGATGACTTTGTTCTGCAATGCAAAGCATTATATAGAGAAATAAAAGAACCTGGATAAAAATAAGCTGCAAATATTATTTCATAACTTTACAATAGTAATATCTGTGTAGGTAAAGGTGAAATCACCACAGTCTTACCAGACTACAGGGCTGCTCTCCCGTTAAACAGACCATCACGACTCCTCAGGAAAGGCTGAGGAGAGTCCTTCATGGTAACCTCAAACAGTGTGGGAATTAACCGTGCGCGGCTGGCATTACTTTGCATCATAAACCAGACATCCAGCCAACTAAGCTATCCCCTGCACATGGGATTTAATTGTCTATGTTTTCTTAAATTGCAGAATTTTGACTATATTTTAGGGTACCACAACAGTAACAAACAGGGAATGTTCAGCAGTTATCTTATGGCCCTGCAGCCAAACAGAACTGGTGAAAACACTCATTTAATTCTTTCCCCTATCCTGTTTGGACATGGTAATGACACAACTCTGACAAGTGGGATCTGAACCCACACCTCTGGCCCAGATAGACAATAGACAATAGGTGCAGGAGTAGGCCATTCGGCCCTTCAGGCCAGCACCACCATTCATTATGATCATGGCTGATCATCCACAATCAGTACCCTGTTCCTGCCTTATCCCTATAACCCTTGATTCCACTATCTTTAAGAGCTCTATTTATATCTTTCTTGAAACTATCCAGAGACTTGGCCTCCACTGCCTTCTGGGGCAGAGCATTCATATATCCACCACTCTCTGGGTGAAGAAGTTTCTCCTCAACTCTGTTCTAAATGGCCTACCCCTTATTTTTAAACTGTGTCCTCTAGTTCTGAACTCCCCCATCAACGGAAACATGTTTTCTGCCTCCAGATTGTCCAATCCCTTAATAATATTATACGTCTCAATCAGATCCCCTCTCATCCTCCTAAACTCAAATGTACACAAGCCCAGTCACTCCAATCTTTCAACATATGATAGTCCCGCCATTCCGGGAATTGACCTCGTGAACCTACACTGCACTCCCTCAAAAAATCAAAAATCACACAACGTTGGCTTAGAGTCCAACAGGTTTATTTGAAAACACAAGCTTTCAGAGTCTCGCTCCTTCTTCAGGTGTTAGTGAGAGAGGTTGCATCAGACACACAATTTATAAGCAAAAGATTAAAGGGTCATAGAACTGATGCAACTGTATTAAACAAACCTAAGAGGGCTGTTAAATCTTTAATCAGTTAGAAAGGAGATGCAAGTTTTGATTGATTAATATGCAACCTGCAGAATTTCTTTCAAAGTCACTGTGCCGAGATAACTAAACGTTTCATCATCATACTGGAGCTGACATCTCTGGTCAGACAATGCATTTTAGGTAGAGTCCATATTCAGTGCTTGTGCTCAAGTGACAGCAGTATAGTACAAGACACTGCCAAACAGATAAGGCAACAGGAATACACCTACGTGCAACACAAGATCAAGAAACTGGAGAAACTTGGCAACACCACCAGCAGTAGTCAGGCCTCCCTAGGTATCATAGTTGAAAATGGCACCACCACGAGGAAAACCATCATCAACTTACCAAACCACACCCTTCAACCAGACAAGATCAAAGTTCTCAGCCGAGGGCTCACCATTTCTGGCCCACCATCAAAATGGACCCCATTGTTCTCGCAGCAGACAGAGGAATTCATCACAGAACGAGACTCCGGGAATTCTTCCAAGATGTTAGTAGCGAGCCCATGAGACAACCAAAAGAACCAGAACAGTTGACAGAGAGATCCGTGGTGGAGTAGCTAAAGCAGGAGTTGAATTGGACCCTTGCGGAGGGCTGTTGCCCTGGGCTCGACACGTATGTTCAAGACGTTAGGGAATGTGTAAACATCAGATTCAACAACCACAGTCACAAGGTAGTGCAAAACGTCACCCAACACCATGCATGCTCTCAAAACCAATCGCAACATTGTCAAACCAGCAAAGGAGGAGCCATCATCATATAGCATAGAACAGACTTCTGCAAGCAAGTATACAGACAACTGAATAAACTGGTACACTACAACTATTTGCCAATCTGACCAAAGAACACGCCCCTGAACTCAACAGACTAATCAAGACTCCAGAGTACCCTACGCACTCTCATCCCACGTAATTCTCATGTAGGAGACTTCTACTGCTTTCCAAAGGCACACAAAGCCAACACACCTGGACATCCCATCGTATCAGACAATGGGACCCTATTTGAGAACCTCTCTGGCTATGTCGAGGGCATCTTGAAACCCATTGTAAAAGGAACCCCCAGCGTCTGTCATGACATTGCAAACTCAGCCCCACGGACCAATCAAACCAGGAACATTCCTCACCACAATGGGCATTTTGGCACTCCACAACAGCATCCCCCACAAAGACGGCATCAGTAATCAATACCAATAACTGCAAGTTTCCAGACACCATCCTAAAACTCCGTTCTGAGGGTCACCAGAACTGAAACATTAACTGACTTTTTTCTTCATAGATGCTGCCAGACTTGCTGAGCTTTTCCAGCAACTTGTTGTTGTGCTATCCTACAACTCATCCGCTTCATCCCCAACCACAACGTCTTCACCTTTGACAAACGGTTCTTCATCCAGACACATGAAACAGCCATGGGGACCAGATTTGCATCCCAATATGCCAACATGTTCATACACAAGTTCAAACAAGATGTCTTTGCTGCACAGACCTCCGGCTAACGCTAAACACCAGATACAATGGCAACATTTTCTTCCTTTGGACTAATGGTGAGGAACCGCTGGAACAGCTACATAGTGGTATCAACAAGTTTCATCCAGCCATCAGACTTATCATGGACCACTGTTTAAAATCAGTCTCATTCTTGGGCACACTCTTCTCCATCAAGGACGAACACCTCAACACCTCACTCTACTGCAAGCCCATGAATAACATCACGATGCTGCACTTCTCTAACCTCTATCCTAATCATATTAAAAAAGCCATCCCTATGGGACAAGACCTACACATGCAAAGGACGTGTTCAGATGAGGAGGAATACAGCTGATACCTGAAGATGTTGAAAGATGGCCTCATAAGAATGGGATTCAAAGCTCAACTCATCGATCGCCATTTCCAACTAGCCACAGTGAAAAACCATGGTGAACATATCAGGAGAGGGGCACGGCATACGACCGATAGGGTACCCTTCGTTGTCTAGTGCTTCCCGGGAGTGGAGAAACTACACCATGTCCTTTGCAGCCTTCGGCAAATTATCGATGATGGTGAGAATCTCACCAAAATCTTCCTTATGCATCCACTTCTCATCCTCAAACAACTGCCAGACCTTAAACAGGCCATCGTTCGCTGCAAACTACCCAGCCTTCAAGATAACATTGACCACAACACTAAACACCCTGTTATACCAACCTCTGCAAGATATGTCAGATCATCGACACGGATACTACCATCACATATGGGAACACCATCCTCCACGTGCATGGCAGATACTCACATGACTGCCAACGTTGTCTATCCCATATGCTGCAAGCAAGGATGCCCTGAGGCATGGTATATTGGCAAAACCATACAGGTGCTACAACAACGGATGAATGGACACCACATGACAATTGTCAGAAGGGATTTTCCTCCCAGCAGGGGAACACTTCAGCAGTCAAGGACATGCAGCCTCCGATCTTTGGATAAGCAGCCTCCAAAGCGACACACACAAATCTATGGGGTGAATTTGAATTTGCAGATTTGTAATTTGTAGTACATTCTATTTTGTTAAAAAAGCACACAATTTGTAGACTGTTAATATGGCATTTTATATATTCATACTTTCAAAATAAAACCAATTATTCTAAACAAGGCCTCACACCTAAAATGTATTGTCTGAGCTGTGACATCAGTTCTGGTATACAAGTAAAACATCTAGTTATCTCGAGGCAGTGACTTGAAAGAAATTCTGGGATTTGTGTATTAATCAATCAAAGCTTGCATTTCCTTTCTAACTGATTAAAGATTTAACAGCCCTCTTCGGTTTATTCAATACATTTGCATCAGTCCTATGACCCTTTGATCTTTTGTTAATAAATTCTGTGCGATGTCACCTCTCTGTCTAACACCTGAAGAAGGAGCAAAACTCTGAAAGCTTGTGGTTTCACATAAACCTATTGGACTATAGTCTGGTGTCATGTGATTTTTGACCTTGTCCACCCCAATTCAATACCAGCATCTCCACATTCTGGCCTCGAGACAGAGACACTACTACTGTACCTCAAGACCCTTAACACTATCAAAAACAAAGTTGCTGGAAAAGCTCAGCAGGTCTGGCAGCATCTGTGGAGGAGAAAACAGAGTTAACGTTTCGGGTCTGGTGACCCTTCCTCAGAACCCTTAAAACTATCCTTTCTGATGGCCGGATTTAAACAGTACTAATTGGTAAACATATATGAGATATTTCAAGTAGCTACCTTACAAATGTAATTGATGGAAACCTGATTAAGGGAAGTTTGAGAATCAACCATTACACATGGAATTGCTTTTGTCTAGCCTACTTGGACCTTTTCTGGGTAAAAGCTAACTATACAGAATGCATGCACAACAATGCACCTAAATTACATTTTGTCATTCTTCAAAGATAGTCAAAGCTAGAGGGCTTGAGTCTCAATGTCAAGAACTTACAATGGTGGTAGCCTCTCAAAGCAGGGATAGAAAATTAACTGATTTCTGTGATGCAGGTCCTCATTCAAAGAGCCCAGAACAAACAAGGTTGACCAAGTTTCCAAAGGTACAAACACCACAAAATATAATTAGGACTGGGAGTAAGTCAATTAGTATCGTGATCCTATTCCACCATTCTAAAAAGGTCATGACTGATTTGACAGTGGTCTCAACTCCACTTTGGTGCCTATCTCTCAAACCCTTTCACACACTGGTTAGTTAAGCATCTAACTCTCCCTTAAAAATATTCAAGGACCCTGCCTCCACCATACTCTGGAAGAGGATTCCACTGATTCACAACCCTTAGAGAGAAAAATATTTTCCTTATCACTGTTTTAAATGAGACATGCTTTATTTATAAGTCTGTAATTGTCACAAGAGGAAACATCGTTTCAACATCTACCCTGTCAACTCCGCTCAGAATCGTGTATGTTTCAAGAAGATAACCTTTTATTTCCTAAACTCTAATGGATACTAGCCAAAACTGTCTAAGTTTTCTTCAAAAGATAATTCAGTCATCCCAAAAATGGAGTGAACTTTCTCTGAACCACTTCTGCTGATATTGCTTTTTTTAAAGTAAGATAACCAAAACTGTACACACCAGGGGACATTGTTTAAAAATAACTGGTTTTCCACTAAACCCTCAGAAAAAGAATCATCTTTGTATTATTAGTTTGTGGCATTATCTTCCCTGATAGCAGTGCAGTTAGGGTCAGTGAATACTTTTTCGGCTAAATTCGGTTTTCGATCGTCAAGGGAGTCAGAGGAATGGGCTGGGATGCATAAAAGTCAAGGCCACAATTAGATCAGCCATGATAGTCTAAAATCACCACCTCCTGCTCCTGGTTCTTATTCTCTTTTGTTTGCATTCTTAATGTTTAACAATGTCCTGTACAACTGCTGCAAAATATTCCCACTTTTACATACTATTTCCCTTTGAATGATAATATTCCATTTGCATCCCCACTCACTTGTTCACACTTGCACACAAACATTTTGCATTTTATGTCCCAAAATATCAGATCCCTATGTACCGCAGCATTCTGAAATCTTCATTTAATTAATGTCATTTTTCTATTCTACCTGCCAAAACTGTCAAGTTTACAATTTCCCACATTATGCTTCGCCTGATAACTTTCCCCCCATCACTTGATTGATTGATATCCCTTTGCAGACTCCATCTATCTTCTTCAGAGCTTACTTTACTACATTTCTCTGTGTCATCTGCAATTTTAGCAATGCATTAGGTCCTTTCATCTAAGGCATTGACAAAATTTGTATATAGTTGGGCCCCTAACACTGATTCTAGTTACACGTGCATGTTACACCTTGCCAGCATAAAACTGACCTTTTTTTGTCAATTCGATGCTTCCTGCTGGGTAACCAACTCTATCCATATTTATCTGTGACCTCTTTTACCATCTTATCTAGTCTCAAAAATATTCAGTGACCCCGTCTGCACTGCTATCAATGTCACAGACCCTTAAGAACCCTTAGAAAAAAAACATCAGCAAGTAATCCTTATGTACTTAGCTTGTCATTTCCTTCAAAGAACTCCAATAATCAAATACAAATTCCCTTTCATAAAACCATATTGACTCTGCCTGATTGCATTGTCATTTTTTATCCTGCAAAACGTCCTTAACCTCAACGTGCCGTCCCAACTCCTTCAAAGTTTCCTCTTATGGAAACAATGAAGACAAGTGATTAATATCGTCATTATGATTTGTTTTAAATTGGGTTTTTGTGACTTTAACTTGTAATTTTGTCAGTTGAAGTTCCAAATGAGATTTTGCTCAATGCTGTAACGTACAGAACACTTGAATATAAATGAGAGGCTTGGATTGCAGTGATGCTTCACTGTATTGGTAAGTGAATTTATTTGTGACAATGTTTAATGAATTGTTCATTCCAACAGAATGGAGTATTAGGAAATGGTGCTGAATGAAGTCTGAGCATTTTACCATTGAGGATCACTGGGAAATTCCAAAATGGTGAGTCTCATCCTGCTCCATTTCATACAAATTCTAGAACCACTTCGAAGTCCGGATCATTTAATGAGAACTTTTATCTGCACACACTGACTACAGGAACCAGACAAAAAAATAAGAGGAAACATGCCTTAAATAAAAAGAGGGTGAGGAAGACTATTATCCATGTAACTTACTGTTGGCAGTCTGCACTCGCTGGTTGTCATCTCTTACAGGTTGAGAATTATAATGTTGGTCGTCAATTATAGCTTTTCCAAACAACTGTTCAGTATCTGCAGAAGCCAATACGTTTTATTATCATACATTAGTGACTCCAGTGTGGTGTAAATAAAAAGAAACTGATGAAGCAGCAATGTAGCATTAGCGCATGTACACAAAAATAAACTATTTTGTGAACTTAACAGTGGTGAGAGGAGGTTATTGAGTTTGTTTGAAGTTTAACTGACTCAGAGTAACGTAAATCCAGTTTTTGTAGAAATGTAAAGGGTAGTTTCTAGATGGACCCAATTTTGAGAAGTTGAAATCCATTATCACCATTGAGATATTAAAATGGTGTTCAGAGGTAATATGCTTGCAAACAAGCACACTCATCTTAGGAACAAAGAAAGCTAATTTATAAAAATACGAATAATCCATGCAATAGAAAATAGAAAAGTGAGCGAAAATGCAAATGTGTAACACCCATTGTACAACTAGGAACCAAAACCCGTTCAAAGTACAGGCCTCTCCAGAACAAATGAACTCTGATGGGAAAATTTATTTTTTTGCTTGTAAACTGAAATTAATCATTGTGCAGCATTGGTAATTATCAAAAG
Organism: Stegostoma tigrinum; assembly: GCF_030684315.1. Taxonomy (NCBI): domain Eukaryota; kingdom Metazoa; phylum Chordata; class Chondrichthyes; order Orectolobiformes; family Stegostomatidae; genus Stegostoma; species Stegostoma tigrinum. Next base: position 21,330,679 of record NC_081382.1, read on the forward strand.
ACAGCAGATCATAAGGCAGTATGTAATCCCTCGTATTTGGTGAACCAAGAGTTACTAGAAAATCCAGTCGTTGGAGCCATACAAAAATAGCACATCTAATTCTCACAATTTATTACTGTTATTTGACCGACACAGTGAAAACAATTCTTAAAACACAAATTACCCAATGGCATGGAAGACTGCCAAATGTTAAGACCCTTAGCAATTAGAAAAACCTATTACATTCCTTCAGCTCACTTTGTAATTTGAATTTCTTTGAAAAAACATTTTTTCATGGATCTTTTAATACATTTTGAGAATATTTCTTGGTATACCCTGAGCATTAATCTTATTCTAAGGTACAGGTTGAAATCCCCTGTTTCGCTTGGTTGAGAAAATCATCCAAATGTCTTTATCAACAGGAATCAAGCGTACAGGAGGAAACCTGTATTAATGAATTAGATCGTGATGATTACACCCAAGAGAAAAAATATTTTTACTGTTCTCCAGTTATGTCCTAATTTCAATTCAGATTGCCATAACCCACCAATTTTTTCTGGTCTGAAAATGGAGCTTCTGATCAATGTAATTTGTTTTGAGACAGTCTGGACTATTTTCTAAATGGTGAGAAAATTCACAAAGCAGAAGTACAAAGGGATCTGGGAGTGTTGGTCCAGGATTCTCTAAAGGTTAACTTGCAGGTAGAGTCCGTAATTAAGTCAGCGAATGTTTATCTCAAGAGGGTTGAAATATAAAAGCAGCGATGTGCTTCTGAGGCTTTATAAAGCTCTAGTTGGGCCCCATTTAGAATACTGTGCCCAATTTTGGGCCCCACACCTCAGGAAGGACATATTAGCCCTGCAGCGTGTCCAGCGGAAATTCACACGGATGATCCCTGGAATGGTAGGTTTAACGTATGATGAACAGCTAAGGATCCTGGGACTGTATTCATTAGAGTTTGGAAGGTTGAGGGGAGATCTAATAGAAACTTACAAGATAATGTATGGTTTCGAAGGGGTGGACACTAGGAAGTTGTTTCCGTTAGGCGGGGAGACTAGGACCTGTGGGCATAGCCTTAAAATTAGAGGGGGTAAATTTAAAACTGAAATGAGACGACATTTCTTCAGCCAGAGAGTGGTGGGCTTGTGGAATTCATTGCCATGGAGTGTAGTGGAGGCCAGGGTGTTGGATGCCATCAAGGCAGAGATCGACAAATTCTTGATCTCAGAAGGAATCAAGGGCAACAGGGAGAGTGCAGGGAAGTGGAGTTGAAATGCCCATCAGCCATGATTTCAATGGCGGAGTGGACTCAATGGGCCGAATGGCCTTACTTCCACTCCTATGTCTTATAGTCTAATGGAATCCTATTTTGTAATTGCAGTTTGGGTATTGGCTGCTTTATTCTTCTATTTCTACAGCAAGAGAAAATGGAAAATTTGAGAGTGAAACAGTCTGGAGTATCTTTCTGAGGCAGTGTAAAGCTAAAAATGTCTTTGGAGAGCCTGATGTTGGTGGAGATGAAGAAAATGGAAAAGTGCCTATTCACCCCCTTTTAAACAACCTATACCAAAAACCTGGAATCAAATCAGGTCATTAAATTAATTTCAATTGTAGCAGACTCACTATCAGCTTGTTTTTCTGTCAGCTGCAATCCAGTTATTTGATTCCAGCCATGATCTGAAATTGTTCCATCAACAACTAAAAAAAGAAAACACAGGGGTAGCTCAACAAAATGAGCAAAATTTAGGGCAATAAGCCAGAGAGCGTTAAACAAATGCTCAAATTGTTTTTTTTTCCAATCAGCAATTGAAGAATTTGACATGAATCTTTTTGTTGAATTGCAGATGAATCACAGAATGAAGGAATAATTCCAATGAGGAAGTAACTAGCATAAATACTGTATCATATACGAACAATACTACATACCATCAGTCTGAGAATATTAACTTTAACATACATAAACATCCAAAGCTAGTAAGTTTCTTTTATAGAAAAAGAAACAGCAGCTTCTATTTATTCAATAACTTTAACAATGAAAACATTTCAAGTTGCTTTACCTCATCAAACAAAATTGGGCAAGAAACGTGCAAGGAGATCTTGAGACAAAAAGCTTAGTTAAAAAAGTAGGTTTGAAACAGCTATTCATGTTGAGACTTAGGAGGAGCGTACAGACTTTAGTGCCTATGGAGCAGAAGCTACAGCGTCAATAATGTTTGATGCCACAACTGGTAGAACAGAGATCTTGGACGGGAGTAACAGGAGGAGGGACCAGTGAGTTAAGACTGGATGAGAACACAGATATAGGAAAAGACAACATCAAGTAAGGATTTTGAAATTTAGGCATTGCTTAGCCGGGAACCCTTGCAGGTCAGCAAACACAGAGGGGATGGACAAAAGAGACTGGGTATGAGCAACAGTTTTTACATAACATTTGCAGAGGGATTGATGAGCAGGTGAGCTAGGAGTGGGATAAAACACTCTAACTGTGCCTTTAAATACCAAAAAAAAAATCACAAGCAACAGAAAATCATTAATAAAGGTCTGAGTGATCCCAGTGGCCAGAAGATCAATAATACTGCACTATATTGTATCCCTTCCACCATTCAATTAGTCTTTCTACATAAGGTACCAATTCTCCCTTAAACTTGCCGACATTATCTGCCCTCTTCAGAATTTCAAGTGTGTTATACTAACCAAAGTTTTTATGGTCTTCGATGTGCTTCCAGAAACTGGACATATATTTGTATTTCTTCCCACAAATATCGCAGGAGAAAAAGTAATCTGAAGAATACATTAAAGGAATATTTTACTTACTTGAGTATGTGTATAGAGAGAATAATGGCTCTCACAATATAGTAAGATGTTACATAAAACATAGAACAATACGGCGCAGAACAGGCCCTTCAGCCCTCGATGTTGCGGCAACCTGTTAACTAATCTAAGCCCATCCCCCTACACTTTCCCATCGTCATCCATATGCTTATCCAAGGACTGTTTAAATGCCCCTAATATGGCTGCATTAACTACATTCATGTCAGATTGTAACCCAAATAAACTTTCAGACAGCTTTGACTGTGTACACTACATACAAAACAAACAGAATAGAGCAATGTTAAGAACTGCAGTCATATTACCTGGAAGTGGTCTTCGTTGGAATGCAGGGAGGTGATCTCTTGAGGTGATTTTGAAATTTGAAGGAGGGCTTACTTTTCCCGTTATACCTGGATTTGCAAAAACTTTGATTACCAATCTACACAACGTTTATCTTCCACATAGCAGTTAGACCCTCTCATGAGGCAGAGTTCACAGTGAATCAGAGATTGGGGTTTTCTTTGATCTGGGACCACTAAGTTCCTTTGGAATCTTCTATCTGGCTTTCAATGGAATAGCAGATATGCATCCTTCACCAATAGCTTTTTTACTTATTCCATTCTCCAAGCTGGCTCTTGTCTTCAACTTCCCTTATCATATTCCACGTTCCCTCAATAATCTTTCCTTCTATACATGTGCACAGGTAAGGCCTTCTTCTTTGGACAACTTCCAACAGGGTCCCGTTCCCCTTCTCATCAGCATCAGTCTCTATCATTTAACTTGCTCCCTTGCCCACTGGACTTTCCCCATGCAGTTCTTTCAAAATAGGAAGATTGCAAGAGGCCAGGCCCATGAAGTAGTAGAGATAGTCAGGACAGTACAGATGCGAGAAAATTATCGAGATCATAAAGCAATGGAAACAATGATGGATATCCTATTCTGTTCAGGATATTATTTATTACATTTAATTTTTCAGCTAGGTCTAGCTTCTGAGTAATGATAAGACATCTCTTTGCAATTGTTAGGGAGCCATATGGAAAATTAATGTTTGATTTGTTTAAGTTTTTAAGGCATAAGGCTGAATTTTTCCCCATAATTAGGGGAAATGTTATTTTCATGGTGTTTCACAGCACCTGTTCTATCATGGTTCATGGAGACTTTTCTTGTATTAATCTTCTGCTGTTCGCCACATTCATGATGAATCCTGGTTCTGCAACACCCAAAGTATTCATTCATTCAGCAGTAAAGGTGGGTGTGCTCATCACTGCCAGAACCGTGCACCCTTCATGTCACTGGAGCCATAGTGAAACTCCAGCACAATGCAAGTCAGGAACTGGCTGCCACACTGTGTTACTCTACCTTTATCACATGGGACAAGTCCCATAAAGAGAAGCTGGCACCTGCTTCACTGACAGGAACCTGAAGGAGCCAGTCAACAGGAGGTGTGGAGAGGAGGGCCATCCTTTATCCTGTAGACTGGCAAAGGAGACTATGCCACCTGACTCAGCCAGCTAGCAGCTCGGGTCAGTGCCATTTCCTGGACTAAACAGAACACCCAGCAGTACAGAAAGTTAATTGATCTTCTGTGCTCCACAGAAGTAAATGACATCACCTTCTTTCAACTACCTCACACTCACTCTAATTTTGCCACTGCACAGTAATATCACCAAGGCTAACAGACTATAACTCTCACCACAACATGCAGCACATCTACTCAAACTCTCACTCATCCTCCCTTCCTGTCTATAACTCTCACCACAACATGCAGCACATCTACTCAAACTCTCACTCATCCTCCCTTCCTGTCCTATGCACTTCCTACTCACTCACTGCAACACCTCTTCTGCTTCTACATAATTGATGTCTTATTCAATGTTGTTGCCTTATAAACAGCAACATCACAAGGAATCCTCTGAGCCCACGCTGCAAGTGTTGGCATCAGCTTGTGTCATTACAGCCTAGTTGAGGTTGGTGTGAAGATTGTAAGATTTCAGCTACATGTCCTCATAAGTAACTTGCAGGCTGTGAGACTAACAATGATCCTGTCTCATCCTTTGTTTTCCCTTGTGTGACTTTCCCTTATCCCTGATTACCAATAGCCTCCCCTTCCATTTTTATGTTCAACACCTTCATATTACTCTGACTCTTGCTCACTTACTCCTGAGTTCATGGTTATGCCAACTACAATGCTCTTGTGACAGTGACCTACATGAACCTCCTCTTCCACAGTAACCCCAACCCCATTCTTGCTACAGAGTTTAAAGCCCCATCCTTCCATCTTGAGTTGCACCCTTTCACAGTAATCATTCCTTAAGTTACCTAGTCTAATGAACTCCAATCCCTTTCTGAGGACAAAAGAGACTGGCCCTCATAAGCCCTCCAACTATTAACAACCCCACCTCCAAAAATGGTTGGATCTTGCCCTACAGAACAAAATGTGACCCAATGCCTAGACTGAAAAGATACTGTTCCCCCACACCGTGGTTGGACCAAGCACCTAACTGACTGTAGCCAAACTCCCACATTGAGATCGGACAAGCCGCTCAACTAACTGTGGCATGACCTCAGACTGGCTGTAGTTACCCTTGACTCTAATAAGGACTGTCTGAAAATCAAAAGGTGCCATAGGTAAAACACGTGCAGTGTGTTTACTGCATCAGCAGCTGGGACATGCAGCAGTTATAACACTGACATACCATGGTGCCATACAGCAATATGTCCACACTCTTAACTGTTCTGTGATGCCAACCAGGACAAGTGAACTGCCTTTCTGTCTGCGCTAAAACGCAACACAAACCACAGAGGCTGTGACCCTGTAAGTTCTCAGTGAAACACCAAGAATCTAAAATGCAAGGCAAGCTGTCAGCCTCTAATTGTAAAGTGAGCGAGTGCTGAGAAAGCAAGCTAAGAGCCATTAAATTCATTCTGTGCAAAGGCATGAAATGGCTGTGCATCCCTATGCAGACAGCAAACTGACAGCAGCACTGCAATATAAGGTGTGCACAAGCTTCAAAGTACAATGACATGTGGAAGTGGATTATGAATTAGACAGAAATCAGGCAAGATGATGTGGTAAAGATGGTGATCTGCCAATGCAGAATTCTGTGGACAAAGGATGGAAGTGGATGTTGTCAATGCAGCACGCAATGAAGACAAAAAGGCCTCGAGATGGAACCCCGGAGAAACAAGTGAGGAGCTGGGTCTGCCACATAACCACTCTAACTGACAAGTTGGCAGCTGGCACAACCTATTTACTCCGCGCTGATTAGGGGAACAATGAGATTTCACATAGGTCAGGTTCATTTAGCCAATAATGAGATATAAATGCATGGAAATAAGGTAGTTGCTGCTTGTTAAAGAGATGCGGAACTCATCACTGAAACCTTACAGGAAAATTTGGAACATTCTTTTCTCAATAAACAAAATTCGCATTTTCTCATTCTTGCTGTATTCCCACATTTCTTGCCATTGCCGATGCCGCTGAAGGGCTGGGAAAATTAAGAACATAAGATGCAGGAACAGAATTAGTCCATGCAGCCTATCATGTCTGCTCTGCAATTCAATAAGAATATCGCCGATCTAATAAACCTCAGCTTCACTTTTCTGCATTTTCCCTCTTGATTCCCTTATTTCACAATGCAACAACCCTTTTCAATAAAGAATTAGAGATTCACTACCCTCTCAGATAAGAAAATCCCTCTTACCCATGTCTTAAATGCATGACCCCCTTATTCTAAGATCAAATCCCTCTGTTCCTAGCTCCTCCCACAAAGGGGAGACAATCTCTCTGCATCAGTCCTGTTAAGCCTCTTAAGAATTTTGTGTTTCAATAAATTCCTCGTCATTCTTTTAAACTCCAGCAAGTATGAAACCAACCTGAATTACTGGATCCCTACAGTGCAGAAACAGGTCATTTGGCACAACAAGTCCACACCGGCATTGCAAACAGCATCCCAACCAGATTCGCCCCAACACCCTACTCCTTTAACCCTGCACTTCCCATGGCTAATCCATCTAAACTAGACATCCCTGGACATTGGCCAAATTAGCTACCTAATCTACACATTTTTTGGACTGTGGGGCTGTAGAGCCAGAGTTTATAGATGAAGAAATCAAAAGATCATACGAATGGTGTGAGTGGACTGTCAGATGATAAGTCTCTGCAGGTGACCAGGAGTGTTAGACGGTGGTGAAAGTGTAAACAGTTGAATAACCAGCGAAGGGATGACCTATAACCCGAATAAGGGAGGCAAAGAGATAATTACGAACAATTAAAAGTAAGATGAATGACTGGAATCGCATGTTGAATTCAAACTGTACAAACTAATTAAGATTGAAAGACCATAACAATTTATCAAGGCTGTCAAAACAGGACAGTAAGGAAGATTTTACAGATAAAGAACAGTGTGGTGGGATAACCTGTAGTGCAACATGAACCAACATCACAGTTGAGGCCGTCGTCATTGGTACGGAACTTGGCTACCAGTTCCTGCTCGGCAATTCTGCTTTGTTGTGTATGTTGAAGTCTGCTTTGGAGGACGCTTACTCAAAAGATTGGAGGCTGAATGTCCTTGACTGCTAAAGCGTTTCTCCAACTGGGAGGGAACATTCCAGCTTGGTGATTGGTGCGCAATGTCCATTCATCATTTGTTGTAACGTCTGCATGGTCTTGCCAATATACTATGACTCGGGGAATCCTTGCCTGCAGCGTAAGAGACAGACAACATTGGCCGAGTCACAGGAGTATCTGCCACGTATGTGGTGGGTGGTGATCCCACATGTGATGTTAGCATCCATGTCAATGATCTGACAAGTTGCACTGCATGGTTGTGTGGTGTTGTGGTCAATGTTGTCCTGAAGGCTGGGTAGTTTACTCTGAACAACGCTCTGTTGAAAGGTTTGGCGGATGAAGGCAAGAAGTGGAGGTGTAAGGAAGATCTTGGCAAAGTGATCAATGTCATCTATGATATGTTAAAGACAGTGAAGAACATGGCATAGTTTCTCTGCTCCAGTGAAGGACTGTACAGCAAAGGGTATTCTATCAGTCATATCCTGTCTCCATCTTCTGAGGAAACAACATGTGAAGCTGGATGAACACAGCAGGCCAAGCAGCATCTTAGGAGCACAAAAGCTGACGTTTCGGGTCTAGACCCTTCATCAGAGCTCTATTGGATTCTCCAGCATCTGCAGTTCCCATTATCTCCGTCTTCTGAGGAGGTTGTTGTGGTTTTTCGCTGTGGCACATCAGAACTGGTGATCTATGAGATGAGCATCCTTTCCAGTCCTTCAAAACCTTCAGGTGCCCGTTGTTTTCCTCCTCATCTGAGCAAATCCTTTGTATTCACAGGGCTTGTCCATAGGACATGGCTTTTTTAATATGTTTCGGGTGAAAGCTAGAGGAGAGCAGCATCGTGAGGTTATCAATGGGCTTGTGGCAGAGTGAGGTACTGAGGTGTCCTTCCTTGATGGAGATATGTGTGTCCCAGAATGTAGTCTATGATAAGTCAGATGGTGGGGCAAAATGTGTTGATATCACTACGTAGGTGTTTCAGTGATTCCTCACCACGAGTCCAAAGGAAGCAAATGTCATCAATGTATCTGGTGTTTAGCATTGGTTGGAGGCTCTGCGCAACTAAGTCCTACTCGAAATTACGTGTGAAAATGTTCACATACTGGCGTGAATATTTGGGCCCAATGGTTGTTCTTTGCGTCTAGATGAAGAACTGGTTGTCAAACGTGAAGACATGCTCAAGGATGAAGCGGATGAGTTGTAGGATATTGTCTGGAAATTGGCAGTTGTTGGTATTGAGCACTGAGGCTGTTGCAGCCATGCCGTCGTTGTGGGGGATGATGGTGTGGAGTGCCGAAACATCTATTGTGGTGAGGAATGTTCCTGGTTTGACTGGTCCTTGGGTGCAGAGTTTCTGTTAGAAATCTGTAGTGTTGTGAGAGAAGCTGGGGGGGGCTTCCTTGTACAATGGGTTTCAAGATGCCATCAACATAGCTAGAGAGATTCTCACACAAGGCCCCAATGCCTGATACAATGGGATGTCTGGGTATGCTGGCTTTGTGTATCTTTGGAAGAGTGTAGAAGACCCCTACATGAGAAGTATGCAGGTCAACAGCACACAGGATATTCTGAAGGTCTGGATCAAAAGTCTTGATCAGTCTGTGGAGTTGATGGGTGTGTTCTTTGGTCAGATTGGCAGATAGTTGTCTGCAGTGTTCCTGGTTGTTCAGTTATCTGTATATTTCCTTGCAGTAATCCGTTCTATTCTGTACGACGATGGATCCACCTTTGTCTGCTGGTTTGATGACAATGCTGTGTTTGGTCTTGAGAGCATGGATGGCATTGCATTCTGCTTGGGTGATGTTCTGTGCTTCCTTTTGAGCGTGGCTGATGAATCTGGTGTTAACGCATCTCCTGATGTCTTGTGCATATATGTCGACCCTGGGACAGCAGCCTTCTGGAGTTCTTCGCAGCCTTCAAAATGTCATCAATGACGATGAGCATCTTGTCAAGATCTTCCCTACACCTCCATTTTTTGCCCTCAAACAACCACCAAACCTTAAACAGGCCATCGTTCACAGTGAACTACCCAGCCTTCAGGATAACATTGACCACACAACCCTGCCATGGCAACCTCTGCAGGCCCTGTCAGATCATTGACACTGACACTACCACTACATGTGGGAACACACCCACCACGTTCATGGCAGATACTCATGTGACTCAGCCAATGTTGTCTGTCTCATATGCTGCAGGCAAGGATGCCCCGAGCCATGGTATACTGGCAAGACCACGCAGACGGTACAGCAACAGATGAATGAACACTGTGCAACAATTGCCAGGCTGGAATGTTCCCTCCCAGTTGGGGAACACTTCAGCTTTCAAGGACATTCAGCCTCCGAACTTCGGGTATGCCTCTTACAAGGTGGCCGACAAGATAAACAACAACGCAGAATCGCCAAGCGGAAACTGGTAGCCCAGTTCCACAACCATGAAGACAGCCTCAACCATGATCTTGGTACATGTTGCACTACAGGTGACCTCACCACACTGTTCTGTATCTGTAAAATCTTCCTTATTGTCCTGTTTTGACAGCATCACCTTGATAAGTTATGATCTCTCTGTCTTAATTAGTTTATACAGTTTTGAATTCAGCATGCAATTCCACTCAAATAGTTTGTCTCCAGCACCACCTTATTTTTAATTTTTGTAATCATCTCTCTGCCTCACTTATTCAGATTATAGGTCATTGTTTTGCTGATTATTTAGCTGTTTACACTTTACTCGCCATCCAGCACTGTTGGTCACCTGCAGAGGCTTATCATCTGACACTCCACTCACAATATCTGTTTGATCATTAGATCTCTGTGCCTGTAAACTCTGGGTCTGTGTGCTTTGCTCTCTGACTGCACCTGACAAAGGGGCTGTCTGAAAGTTTGTGTGATTTCAAATAAACCTGTTGGACTATAACCTGGTATCATGTGACTTCTGACTTTATTCCTTAGATAAAGGGACAAAAACTGTTCACAGTATTCCAGCTGCAGTCTGACTAATGCTTACTCTGCTTTAGCAAGACTTCCCTATTTTTATGCTGAGCTTTATCAGTTTATTAATAATAAGTTTATAAGTAAGTTTATTATTTGAGCATATTCTTGTCTAATTCTGCAATGAAATTTCCAGCAGAATGAAGAATGTCCTTCATCATATTCTAGCCACCTAACAAATAATCATTCACAAACAAAAACGGAAATTGCTAGATGAACTGAGAAAGGGTCACTCAACCCGAAAAGCTAACTCTGATTTCTCTCTACAGTTGCTGCCAGACCTGCTGAGCTTTTCCAGAAATTTCTGTTATTGCTTCCAATTTACAGCATCCACAGTTCTTTTGGTTTTTAAAATAATCATTTTCATCTGTGTAGTGGGTCCTCTAAGTAGTAAGTTGCTAACTTTTTACTTCTTTCCAAAGGACTATCTTTAAAAATAAGCAATTCTATTCCGGTGGAAAGAAAACTTGCATGTCTATAGCATCTTTTATGACAACAGGATGTTCCAAGGTACTTTACAGCCTATCAAGTGCCTTTGAAATCTGGTTATTGTGCAATGTAGAAAATGTGGCAGTCAATTTGTGCATAGTAAGCTCCCACAAACAGCAATGTGATAAATATTTTCACTTATTCCAACCACTACTATCCTTGAGGAAAAAATAATTAGACTTTTTCTCATTTACTAGATGACTACTACAGATACTTTACAATAACAGATGGCATTTTTCCTCAATCGAATGACATCTTGCGTAATTTCTCCACAGAGAACAGTTTTACAACTGTTTCAGAAAAGTGTAAGGCAAGACATCAAATTTATTCCAGATCATGAATTTTCATTATTGCAGCCAATGCTGACTTTGGCAACTGTAAATGTGCAGCTAGCCGAGTCTGGTTTAAACTAGCCTCTTCAAGCTCATTTTAAGAATGTTATTAGGTATTGTTGGGGGTGTAAACAGTCAAACTGATTTATGGCACAAAGCTTTATGCATTTTTTTTCCATGAAACTGCAAGATTTGCAAGAGTATCATTCTGAGCTTATACACTAGAGTATTTTTCCAGAATGAAATGCAAGGGAATCATTACACTAATTCTGTGTTTGCTGAAGAATGATCGAATTGCAAAGATACTCCGACTAAATATAGTAAGCACAGAACTGGCCTTAATCAAACTGTGTCGGGTACTATGCACTACTCAAAATTACACATTTGTACTTTTTATAAAAAGATAATGCCTTGTGCTAGTCAATCCATTCAGTTCCTTTTGAAAGATTTAGTTGAGTACTCATGCAAAGGAAATTGCAACCGGGGGTAGAAAAAGGCCATTGTGCTTTGTGATTTGTGGAAGAAAGATGGATACAATTGTGGTCGTTGTCACTGAGGGAAGCTGCAGCCTCAGAAATGTACAGTGGAAAAGTAATTGAAACCTGGGATCACTAGGCACAAGTGGTAATTTACTGTTAACTTATAGGTCTGTTGCAATTCTAAAGATTTTGGGACAAGTGCTGAAAGTAACTGAGATGAGTCAAAAAGCTGAAGCTTAAGTTTAAAAGCCAGAAGTACAGCACAAAATGATTCACCAATTACCTTATATTGCATTAGGGCTTATGCCACTCAAGTAATCCAAAATAGATTTTTAATGTCACCTTTTTAAAATCAACACCAATGGCTACAGAAGAGAAACTATTTTATAGCACTTACAATAGGAAACAGCTTCCTCTGTCTTTATAACCGATGGCCTGACGGCCACAGAACTGCATCCTCTGTTGTGAAATTTCTCTTGCCATGAATGTGAAAGAGACTGATTTCTGTATGAGCAGAAATCAAACTGTTGCAGATGATAGCCTGGAAGAACACAAGAAACATGGAAACAATTAGGAGATGCAGCATCTGTAGTGAAAACAAACAATTAACATTTCAGGCATAAACCTTTCACAAAAGTGGCACTTGCTCTTTACAGCTTGATCATTTTTGCTGTGATGTATTTTTCCTCCAGCATAGGTCTGCTTATTGTTCACCAGTGTTGTCTCCTGAAATGTTAATCTTATCTGTTCTCTTATACAGATGCCGTGTGATTAATATTTCCAGAATTTGTGTTGCGCTCTGATTAAAGACTAATTTCAAAAAGCAACTTAAGTGAAAATTTAAAACACATTGTATTGAAAAAAAAATGTCCATATTATAAAAACTAATAAATTACTATTTGGAGCAATGACAATATCTTGCATTTTCTCATTACCATTTGATGTGATAAAATTTCTTAGAAACGTCAGATTTGAAATGGGTGAAAAATAGATCCTGTGCCAGGAGATATTTGACAAGATGATTAAACTTGGTTTTAAGGGTAACCTTGGAGAAGGCAGAGTTTCAAAGCTTAGGATCTAGACAAAGGTTTACTTCCCATGGTGAGGCAAAGGAAATGGCGGTGGGGGTGGGGGAATAATATCCTAGAGCTAGCCGAGTCTGGCTAGAACTGGGGACTTGGCATATGTCGTTGTAGAACTTGGGGAGGTTAAAGATATTGACGGGATGAAATCAATGAGGTTCCAACACAAAGATCAAAACTTTACGCTGAGGTGTCCAAGAGCAAATGAAGGTCAGCAATGATTGAAAGCTTTTCATGAACAACACTGGATGTGGGACAAGTGACAGCAACAATTAAATGAACTGAATGGAAGTTAGGAGATTAGCCAGAACAGTATTACATTTTTTTTAACGATAATTGTATGGATGAGAATTTCAGCAAGTTGAGGCAGGATAGAGGAGAATTAGACTACAGCTAAAAGTATGGGCCCATAAGTTCTGCCAAGGTCAGTTAATATCCTGACACTACAAATGGTTTGGTTACCCTAAAGGCTGGAGAAGGGTGATGGAATTGGTGAAGGTGATAACTTTCTTGAAATTTCAAATGTTTAGTGGGAGAAAAATGATGGTATCCAGGCTAGCTGGATATGAGGAAAATGATCTTTGATTTTCATGAGGGGGGAGTTTGCAGATGAGGAAGTTGGTTGGTTGGTGGGGTGGTAGATAATAATGACAAATGTATGCTTCTAGAGATAATGGTACTGGGTTGGAAAATATACAACTACCTACTGCAGTTTAATAGCAAAGGCTGAAGGTACATGTACTGATCCAAGTTGGACAATGGAGGCACGGCATTGAAGGATCATGTGGTGAATTGTGTAGGGAGAAGAGATTTAAGAAATTGTTGCCTTCCCAAACTGGCATGAAGATAATACACATTTGATACAGATTGTGGAAAAAAATCCAGTGTCCAAGCTATAGTTTACTGAAATGTAGTTTCAGTTTATAATGCTTACTGGCAGGACTAGCTTTTTCCATCTTCATCATAATTGGCTTGAATTCTGACACTGGATTAATTTCACTTTGAGGACATAATTTGCCAGATCCATCTATAACAAATACATGGAAAAATGAGATTTAAATAGATGAGAAAAAAACAAATCAATAAGTATTAGTACCAGGAAATTTCACTGTATAAGGTCAAATTACTATAAAAAGAAATTCAACGCTTCCTCTCCGTGTATTCTAGTGAAGATTAACATTTAGAAAAATAGAACACTTAGCAACTTACCAAATAGTTTCTGTGAAAACAAAGCTTTTATATTGGGAGCAGAAGAAAACAGCATTCCTGTTAATAAGTAAATATAAACAGTTAATTTGCAAAGGTTGCATGATTTTGTTTACATTCCAACTTTGTCTCAATAATATTTTAAAGGCAATTAATAATTCAGTGAATCACAATCTGTGATTATTTGATGCTTTAGATTATAACACAAAATTAAAGAATCCTGAGTGTGGGAACAGACCCTTTGACCCAACAAGTCCACACCGACCCTCTGAAGAGGGCTCCACACAGGTCCATTCCCCCACGCTGTAACCCTACATTTCCCAGGGCTAACACAGCTAATCCACACATCCCTGAACACTATGGACAATTTAGCATGGCCAATCCACCTCACTCGCACATCTTTGGACTGTGGGAGGAAACCAGAACACCAGGCGGAAACCCACGCAGACATGGGGAGAATGCGCAAACTCCCAAAAGACTGTCACCTGAAGTGGAATCAAACCTGGCACTATGAGGCAGTACAGCTAACCACTGAGCCACCGTGCCTTGATTCTACTTGATACCCGATCCTTGTTACTATTTCATTAGCACATATACCCAATTCCGAAAGATACTAAAGACTGCATCTACCAGAAATCAGCTGTGTGTTAGTTTCATTCAGTTTCACAAAGCATTTCTCTCTGCTAGACCTAGTTAGTTCTGTTACACGCTTGTTCAAATTCACCTCATCCAATGCTAAACCAATTTTCCCATTCAATGCAGGTGGAAGTGTTCACTATGGCTGGGATATCCTGAGATCCCTGGGACCAGCATCATGTTTGAACCCTGGCCATATACCTAGTCAAGTGCTAACAGTTCAGAGTTGCCCTCACTGTTAATGTAGCGGCACAGTTGTCACAAACTAATGCTTCTCTTACAGAAGTGTCACAGCTGACGCTTCCTTGCACTTATCCCTGAACATTTCTACCCCAGTCACTGATTAAAGCACCAGGCCATATAAGTCATCTGTCCTTAGATCACCCTTAGTCCCTCTCACAACCTTCTACATCACTGTTACTCTTTCCCCAATGCTCACTGCAGCCAAGTATCTTATCATCATTCAGTGCGGAACCATCGCATACACCCAGATTGACGGCAGCCCCCTTAATTTGACTGAACACTACTCCACTTTGACTTTGAAACATGACTACTTGGTTGATGCCCAAACAATGTGTTTCCCATTTAGGCTGCTGGCACATGCTGTACACATGAGACTGACAGCAATCTGTCATACAGCAACACGTCTACCCCCTTGACTGACCAGTGCTAATAACCATGGTAAGCTGCCTGGCTTTGCGCCTATGCTAAACAGCAACGTGAAACAGAAGTACTGTGAGACTTTAGGGTTAGGCTTAGGAGGCCAAGTACAAAAAGACAAGAGAAACTGTAAATGCAGTGACTATCCAGGTAGGCACTAATGAGAGTGCATTAAGATAGCATGCAAGTAATGCTGAGACATAACCTGGTCCAATCCACGAGCTGGCTCTGTCCCTGTGTGCACAGTGTTCTTGTAGCAGCCTTGCAATGACAAATGTGGGTGTGTCTCAAAGTGCAGCATTGAAGCATAGAATAATACTGTAAGTGGGTACTGAGGTGTGCCATATTTGAGATGTAATGAACACCCAGGTATAAGAGCACCAGGACATAAGAAACAAGAACAGGAGTAAGCCATTTAGCCCCTCAAGCCAGCTCTGCTATTGAACAGAATAGTGCCTGATCCAATATTCTTCACATCCATTTTCCTATCTTTTCCCTATAACCCTTAATTCTCCTACAGATCAAGAATCTATCTATTCAACCTTAAATATACACAAGGACTTTTACCCACAGCTCTCTGTGACATGGAGTCTCATCGACCCACAACTTGTTAAGATAGGTCTAAATCAGTGAGTGCTAACAGGGCAGGCACAGTGATGTGGTGAGGTTGGTCACCTGCCAAAGCCAACTTGTGTGACAGAGGGTGGAGATGGATGATATCCATTAAGTATGCAGGAACATTCTGGTGAAGACAAATGTTGGATGAAAACCCAAAGAAGCCGGCATTGAGCTGTTGCTGCCAAATGATAGCCCTGACATCCATGTCAGGAACCGGTAGAGAATTGGAAGCTGCATAGAATTGGGGAAATTCAACTAATAATGAGAATCAAATGTATTGAAATAATGTAGTCGCTACACATTCGTGAGATTCTGAACTCATCATTTAAACATTGAGAGGAAAATCCCAGAATTTATTTTCTTAACATTGTGATTTTGACTTTACATTTTTTGCCACTGCTCATGCCACTTGAAAGAGTTGAAAATCCCAACCTAAATGACAGTGAAAGAATGGCAATAAAGTCAAAATTCTGGAACTCTCTCCCACTAGCATGGTGGCAGCCCTACTCATTAATGACTGCAGCCTTTTAAGAAGGAAGCTTACCACCACTTTCTAAAGAGCAGTCAGGGATAGGCATTAAATGCTGGCCTAGCCAGCAATATTCACACACCTTCAATGAATAAAATACAATTATTTTGATATTCAAGCAAATAGATCTGTTTTGCACTGCACACAGCAATTTATAGAGGTCTTTCTTTGGACTGCACTTTTAAATGCACATGGAAGGAGTTCGCACAATTTAAGGTTAAGATACTGCCGATAGTATTTTTAATGTATTTATTATGCCTGAACAATGTTCCACGTAACAGCCTGCAGAATCAGAATGCCTCAGACGCATAATCCTCTTTTAACAGTGTCCAAACATTGAATAGTGAAAAACACCGAAAATGATGTTCTTTACAAGTGAAATACCTGCAACTTCAGCCACACCATCAACTGTTTCATTGAGGCACCCATGAAATCTGTGTTTTGATGAAAAATGGTATCAGAAATATATCTGAAGTTATTGATCATTATTTGCAACAGGAACAATTTGGAAATGCTTCATTTTGGTGATTTCAGTCGTCTTTAAATGATTGGGCCTTTCCCATCACATTCTTATTGATGAAGGTCACACCGAAATGTACAGGCTTACAAAAGTAGTTACAAGTAATTATTTCATGAAGATGCTAAATCTTCAGCAACCTTACCTCTGATATTTTTGCTAATAGCATTAGGTTTAGAGCTGAAAGCAGCAACAAATTCTCCTACAGAAAAAAAATTTCAATAATTAAAATTGCCTAAATCGTTTAAGTTCTATGGATTAACACAGTCTGCATTACATTTATGCACAATATTTCATCAAATTCAGCATTCAGGCAGTTCCAACAAATGCTAATAATGGGTACAAAGTACAGATCAGAACTGGACAGCCTTTCAGTCATTCTCAGGCAAGAGGAAGATTTCTGCTATCATGTAACTTTATGGTAAAATCACAAATTATTATTTAATTAAACTTCAGAAATATTATCCTTTTTAATAGCTAAAAATATATTCAGCACTTCTGGCTAACTATGATCCACTTTGAATTTGATTCTAATCTCCAGGAAAATGATGAACAATTTAGCTTTCAGAATTTGACTTATTGGTTGTACATCAATGAGAAAATCAACTTGTAGAATATGAAATTTCTTCTTCTTCTAAACAGCTTTTCTTTAAATAGTTTTCCCCCCTTCATGATAAATATTGTTGAGAAGTTGATGCGGTGAAAATAACCGAAGTTATTTCAGGTCCTTTTTTCATGCTTATCACAACTAGACATCTTGTTGGACTTCACAGAGAATAAAGCGTAGTCAATACTGCAATGTGGCAACTATTTGAACACAGCAAGCTGCCACAAACAGCACTGTAATAATGATGAGACAATCTGGTTTTCTAGTGTTGACTGAAGGATAACTGTTGGCTAGGATACCAAGATAAGCTGCTGCACCTCACAGCTTGTTTAACATCTCATCCATAAATGGCTCTTCTGAAAGTGCAGTACACCTTCAGTGTTAGTGGATTATGGCATGAGTATATGAACCATCTTAAGGAGAGCTGGTGCATAGTGGTGATGTCACTGGACTAGTAATCCAATGCCTTGGGCAAATGCTCTGAGAACACAAGTTCAAATTCACCATGACAGACAGTGAAATTTGAATTCATGTAAAAACAAAAAGATAGTCCAGTGGTGTCCATGTAACCACTGTCAATTGTTGCAAAAGTCTGCCTCATTCACTATTTTTTTTTGGGAAGGAATTCTGCAATCTTAAATTGGTCTGGACTACACATGAATCCCTTTGTTCAGCAAATTGGCTGACAATAAATGCTGGTCTAATGATACCTTCATCCAATAACAGATAAAATCAAATTTCTGTACATTTAATTAACAACCAAGACTAGTTTTTTAAAATTAATAAGGGCAATTATGAGAGGATGAAAGCATTTAATTGCATAAAGATTGGTGGCAGGTCATAGGATTGGACAGAAAATAAAGAACAGCAAAGAATCACTAAAATAATTGAATACAAAATCAAAGAGGTTATGTTTTGGTTATACAAGGTATTGCTGAAGGTGCATCTGGAGAACTGTGTATAACATAGGTCACTTTATTTAAGGAGAGATGTAAATGCATTACAAGTGGTTCAGAGAAGGCTTAATCGACCACCACCTGGAATGGGCACATTGTCTTAACAGGACAGGTTGAACGGACTAGAATTACATCTGTTGGAGTTTAGAACATTTAGTAGTGACTTGGTTGGGACGCACAAGATCCAGAAGGGTCTTGACGGGTAGTTGTAGAAAAACAACAACTAGGGAGTCACTGTTTAAAAATAACAGGTCATCCATTTCAAAAAGAGATGAGAATTTATTTCTCAGAGAAAGCCATGAGTCTTTGAAACTCTTCCTCAAAAGGTAGTAGAAACAGAGTCTTTGAATATTTTTAAGGGAGCAGTAAACAATTCTTGATAAAACAAAGGGGTGAAAGGTTATCAGAGTAAACAGGAATGTGGAGTTTTCAGTCACGATTTTGTTCTTCATTGCAGCAGACTCAGAAGTGTCAGGTTGCCTGCTCCTGATCTTAATTCATATATTTGTGTGTACATATAGCTACCCTGAAACCCAATTTCATTTTTGCAATTATAAAACTGGAACTGATTTGCCATCCTTCAGTAGTGCACAGTGGTATACACTGTTTCTTGAAATTAGATTTACCCAAGTTTAACATTAATAAATTAAAAATAAAAGCTAGATATGCAATCTATAATACTAAAGCATCCAAAGTTACTGTTAGACAGGGAGTTGAGAAGGTAATTTTATGACTTTGTTGTAAAATATCAAACTACATAAGCCAAAACACCAGTATTGGCCATGCAGTAGTTTCCTGAAACAAATTTTTAAAAAACCATGCCAAAGAAGAGAGCTCTTCCTTTTCAATGTTCCTTGCACTCGATCCAACACACATCCCACTCCCCAAAGACTTACTCTACTCCAACTTCAACTCCAAATTCAACTGCCTGAAACCTTCTAGACTGTACACTATCCAGAGTTTCAAATGTTTCCTCAAACAGCAAAAATTTCTCCTTTCACTCACTCCTTAAAGCTTTTTGACAGCTCCTTCTCCTATCCATCTCTGGTCAATACAAGGAGGTCATGGTGAGCTTTCATGTATAATGGTTACAACCATCAATACTGTCTGGCATGAAATTCCAAGATGTGACCTCACAAAATACATTCCAAGGATAGCATACAAACTTAAAATGATGGTGCTCTCCAACATCGTCCCTCTTTACAGTAGAAGCTCAGGGGGTGAGTGATGCCTTTTTTTTATAAACAAGACCCTGGGAACTTGTATTATTCATCATTTAGATAGTACAGCAGTATCAGTTCCATGGGATGGGCATTAAGCACTATGCTGGTCAACGAGGTTGACCAGATGGTGGTGTTAGTAGGTGCCGTTTTGGTAACCAAACCAGCATGCAGCTGTATTATTTCACGTAACATTCAAGATGGGGTCCTGTGAATTTCTGAAGCAAAAATGTCCTTTTGAAATGACAGCCATTGACGTTCACACTTCGGTTTGCTTGGGTGGACTAACCACATAGCTTAGTTTATGCTTTATGTGTAGGTACTGTTGGATTGAATTATTTTTCAATAATTTTGACTTCATTAAGTGAGGAATTAAATTATTTTCTGCTTGAATGTGGTTGGTTGCAAAATGCTTTCTGTAAGGAAGAACAGCCAATGTGGCTCAGGTCAAAAATAAAATCAAAAACTTGATGTTTTTATGGCTCAAGCTAGTGTAAAGTCAAACTAACTAGTCAAACTAAATTGGCAAATGCTTTGGGGTATAAAGCTTTATGCAAGGACAGTTATGTTTTAAAAATACTTTAGTTTTGGAACTGAGTATTTTAGCCTTGTATGGTGATTTTAAGCTTTATGCATTTTGCTTATCTTACAATGGTTCTCTGTCACTTTAGTATGGTAATAAGGTATGATTCTTGCTCATTTTTGGAGAACAAAAGAAGTCTGTATGATTTTTGTAAAGCAACTTCGCAACGTGTTTCAGGTATCAACAATTATAATGGAGTCGCTAATGATTCTTTTAACAAAAAAAACCTGGTAGGCTTTGGAATAGTCTCAAGACAATTATTCAGTTAGTGCCACAGCAGCTGGGCAGAGATCTTTGAAGTTGGTTAACTACAAGGGGCAAGCTGTTATAGCATGTGACTGACATTCCAAGGAACAAAGCAAGACGTGCTAAGGGATAATCATCACTCTTACAGAAACAAATCAGGCATCTGTCTGACACTGTTTAGATTGATCATGTGCTATTCAATTGGCAAACTCAGGATACCTTTGGTCATGCAGTGACTCTCAAGGGTTGATTAACGGTGACTCTTAGTGGTTTGGTGCACGGTAAAAAACTGAAGGCAGGAGGAAAGCTTCCAGATGAGAACAAGAGACATGTACTTAATCAGTCAGAAATTGCAAACTAGTATTCCACTGTGAGCTGACTGAATCCACTGTTTCCATTCTATTTTCTTTTGTAAGTTTTATCACACAATAAATTGTGAAATTTTTGAAAACATACTTATTCTCGAAATGGTCTTGTCAGGACTGATAAACCTTTCAATTGGCTTTCTCAACGTTAATAAGAATTAAAATTAAAGCCAAGGTCACAATCTTGCAATACATTATTGTTAATTGGGTTTTTTGTGCAAACTAAATGCGATAACTAAGATGCATCTTATATGTGAGCATCAGTTTTCTTAATTGGGCTATTTTTGTGTTAATTGATTTTCTACCTCTAACATGCCTTTTCTTCTCAATCAAACCTGTTCAGAGATGTTATCACACATGTCTGGTGGGGTGGAACTTGAACCCAGAGGTCAGAGTACTACCATTCACAAGAACGCTAGTGCAGAGGTAGGATATGAAACAGGAGTTCCCAATGGGAAAAAAGGAAGAGGATATAAACAGATCTTCTTTATTGAAAATATGGAGAATTACACTATGGTATCCTTGATTAAAAACATCAATTAATGCAATTTTCATAAACATTAGCATTGTTGAACTAGCCATAGTACTCAGAATAGACTCAGAGTAAGAGAAGCTCATCATAATCAATCTGTTCTTTAAATTTGACTTCTCCAGTACTATTAAAACATCGATAAACTTCTGAGCATTTTATTTCTGGTATCCAAAGTGAAATTTAATGAGAACTAGTATAGTCAACAATACTGAAATTCTTGAGCACATATGTAAATGCTGAGCATTCCACAACAATTTATGGATGAATGAATACAAAAATGAGAGTTTAGTAGATGATCCACTCATTGAATAGTATCCATCCTCCACGCTGTTCTCGTAGCTTCAGCCTTGACATGGCTAGTCCAATTCAAGATCTGTTTACTGACTTCCCACTCACACCCAACCACCCTAAGAAATGTTTAGTGGAGGACTTCATGATGGTGATGCCATTTAAGATCAAGGGCTTACTCTTATCTGACATGGTAAGTATCCAGCACTTGTATGGCATACATAAAACACACTGCTTGTCAACCCAAGCCTAAATAATATGCAGCCGCTATAGCACAACACAGGCTGCTTCGTATCCAAGGATCGGTGAATGTTAAACGTTGTAGAATTGTGAGCACATAACCTCACACTTCACATTGTCTGGCAGGAAAGGTAATTGATAAAACAGCTTAAGATACATTAGCCAAGGACACTTTTGTGACACTGGAGCTGTGATTTCTTTTTATTATTCATCCATTTGAACAAGGTATACCATCAGTCAGTGTAAATTTCCTTTGAACCCCTTGATTAACTCCAGTTCTGTCAAGCTCTTTAATGCCAAAATCTGCTTTAAAGTTGAGGCAGTCACTCTGATCTGTTATGGCATTTAACACATATCCATGTCTGGCTTGAGACTGCATTGAAGTCCAACTGCAAGTGGTTTCTTGAAGTGGCTCCTGTGTTAGAGGGGCTCTCCAGAGTGAAGTTGCTGAAACAGTGAAAACATTTTCTATTTGAATGAAACTGACTGTATAATAAAGCTTTAGAGAAGAACTAAACATCTTCCTGTTCTGATGAGAGGTCATAAACCTGAATGATTCTCAGTTTTCAACAAAACAGCCTGATTCACCGAACAGCCACCAGCACTTTCTATCTCTATTTCCAGCTGTTTCTGTGTAAGGAAGCCGATCAGGCCAGAGTGAGGGATTATGCAAATTTACCCGAGATTGTGATAGTCCCTTTACATATTTCAGCGGAGGTAAGACGGACCCGGAAGACTGCAGCTAAGGTAAAGCAGTTTATTTTTAAAATTACTTACCGGTAGCGGGCAGCGGTGTTTTTCCTCTTTCAGAGAAGGAGCGGGAGCAGCAGAGGAAGTGATGAGGACCAGAGGGGCAGCCGGGAAGGAAAGCAGTGACCATATATATCAGCAAGGCGGCTAAACCCGAGACTCTACAACTGTAGAGTCTCCCACCCACCCTCCTCCTCTAACCTAGTTAATAAGGTAAGGTTCATTCTCAACTTTCTCTATTGAATATAAGTTTGTTATTAATTTGTTATTATTACTTGACGTAAGCTTTCTACTTCAGTACTGAGTGGGTGTTCAGATAAGTGGGGTATGGATGCTAGGGCAGTTGCTTGCTCCTCCTGCAGAATGTGGCAGTTGGGAGATGTGGCACACGTCTCCGCTGGCTACATCTGCGGGAAGCGCACCCAACTACAGCTCCTTGAAAACCGTGTTAGGGAAATGGAGCTGGAGCTGGATGAACTACGGATCATTCGGGAGGCAGAGGGGGTAATTGAGAGGAGTTATCGGGAGTTGGTCACTCCTAAGGCTCAGGACGAGGATAGATGGGTTACAGTTAGGGGGAGGAAAGGGGACAGACAGACAGTGCAGAGATCCCCTGTGGGCATTCCCCTCAGCAATAAGTATACCGTTTTGGATACTGCTGGGGGGGATGACCTACCAGAGGAAAGCCATAGTAGTCAGTTCTCTGGCACCGAGCCTGACACTGTGGCAAAGGAGGGAAGGGGGCAGAATAGAAAAGTACTCGTGGTAGGGGACTCGATAGTTAGGGGAATCGACAGGAGATTTTGTGGTCAAGATTGGGATTCCCGGAAGGTATGTTGCCTCCCTGGTGCCAGGGTCCGGGACGTCTCCGATCGGGTGTATAAGGTTCTAAAAGGGGAGGGCGAACAGCCAGAAATCGTGTTACATATTGGCACAAATGATATAGCCAGAAATAGGATTGAGGATATAAAAAGTGATTTCAGGGAGTTAGGATGGAAGCTGCAGAGCAGGACGAACAGAGTAGTGTTCTCTGGTTTACTACCGGTGCCACGAGATAGCGAGGTGAGGAACAGGGAGCGGGCGCAGCTGAACACGTGGCTACGCAGCTGGTGTAGGAGGGAGGGCTTCAGATATGTAGATAATTGGGATGCCTTCTGGGGAAGGTGGGACCTGTACAAGAAGGACGGGTTGCATCTGAACTGGAAGGGGACCAATGTCCTGGGTGGAAGGTTTGCTCGAGTAGTTCGAGAGGGTTTAAACTAGTATGGCAGGGGGGTGGGAACCTGAGCTGTATACCAGAGGTGAGCGTTGATGCAGGTGAGGCAGTAGCAAGAGGTAGACCAGCTAGTGGGAAGGATTTTCCTGGGAAGGAACCAAGGGATCGGTTAAAGTGTGTTTGCTTTAATGCAAGGAGTATCAGGAATAAAAGTGATGAACTTAGAGCATGGATCAGTACCTGGTGCTATGATGTTGTGGCCATAACAGAGACATGGGTTTCTCAGGGGCAGGAATGGTTGGTGGATGTTCCAGGGTGTAGAACATTTAAAAAGAATAGGGAGGGGGGAAAAAGAGGAGGGGGTGTAGCACTACTAATCAGAGAGGGTATCACAGCTACAGAAGCTTCCATTGTCGAGGAAGATCTGCCTACTGAGTCAGTATGGGTGGAAATTAGGAACAGCAAGGGAGTAGTCACCTCGTTAGGGGTTTACTACAGGCCCCCCAATAGCAGCAGGGAGATTGAAGAAAGCATAGGTCGACAGATTTTGGAAAAGTGTGGACGCAGTAGGGTTGTTGTAATGGGTGACTTTAACTTTCCTAATATTGACTGGAACCTCCTTCGAGCAGAAGATTTGAATGGAGCTGTTTTTGTAAGGTGTGTTCAGGAGGGTTTCCTAACGCAGTACGTTGACAGGCCGACGAGGGGAGAGGCCATTCTAGACTTGGTGCTCGGAAACGAGCCGGGGCAGGTATCAGATCTTGTGGTGGGAGAGCATTTTGGTGATAGTGACCATAACTGCCTCACATTCTACATAGCTATGGAGAAGGAGAGGATTAGGCAAAATGGGAGGATATTTAATTGGGGAAGAGGAAACTATGATGCGATTAGACATGAGTTAGGAAGCATGGACTGGGAGCAGTTGTTCCATGGTAAGGGAACTATAGACATGTGGAGACTGTTTAAGGAACAGTTGTTGGGAGTGATGAGTAAATATGTCCCTCTGAGACAGGCAAGAAGGGGTAAGATAAAGGAACCTTGGATGACAAGAGCGGTGGAGCTTCTTGTGAAAAGGAAGAAGGTAGCTTACATAAGGTGGAGGAAGCTAGGGTCAAGTTCAGCTAGAGAGGATTACATGCAGGCAAGGAAGGAGCTCAAAAATGGTCTGAGGAGAGCCAGGAGGGGGCACGAGAAAGGCTTGGCAGAAGGAATCCGGGAAAACACAAAGGCATTTTACACTTACGTGAGGAATAAGAGAATGATCAAAGAAAGAGTAGGGCCGATCAGGGATAGCATAGGGAACTTGTGTGTGGAGCCTGAGGAGGTAGGGGAAGCCCTAAATGAGTTTTTTGCTTCTGTCTTTACGAAAGAAACGAACTTTGTAGTGAATGAAACCTTTGAAGAGCAGGTGTGCGTGCTGGAATGGATAGAGATAGAGGAAGCTGATGTGCTGAAAATTTTGTCAAACATTAAGATTGACAAGTCGCCAGGCCCGGACCAGATTTGTCCTCGGCTGCTTTGGGAAGCGAGAAATGCAATTGCTTCGCCACTTGCGAAGATCTTTGCATCCTCGCTCTCCACTGGAGTCGTACCTGAGGACTGGAGAGAGGCAAATGTAATTCCTCTCTTCAAGAAAGGAAATAGGGAAATCCCCGGCAATTATAGGCCAGTAAGTCTCACGTCTGTCGTCTGCAAGGTGTTAGAAAGGATTCTGAGGGATAAGATTTATGACCATCTGGAAGAGCATGGCTTGATCAAATACAGTCAACACGGCTTTGTGAGGGGTAGGTCATGCCTTACAAACCTTATCGAGTTTTTTGAGGATGTGACTAGAAAAGTTGATGAGGGTCGAGCTGTGGATGTGGTGTATATGGACTTCAGTAAGGCATTTGATAAGGTTCCCCATGGTAGGCTCATTCAGAAGGTCAGGAGGAATGGGATACAGGGGAACTTAGCTGCTTGGATACAGAATTGGCTGGCCAACAGAAGACAGCGAGTGGTAGTAGAAGGAAAATATTCTGCCTGGAAGTCAGTGGTGAGTGGGGTTCAACAGGGCTCTGTCCTTGGGCCTCTACTGTTTGTAATTTTTATTAATGACTTGGATGAGGGGATTGAAGGATGGGTCAGCAAGTTTGCAGACGACACAAAGGTCGGAGGTGTCGTTGACAGTGTAGAGGGCTGTTGTAGGCTGCAGCGGGACATTGACAGGATGCAGAGATGGGCTGAGAGGTGGCAGATGGAGTTCAACCTGGATAAATGCGAGGTGATGCATTTTGGAAAGTCGAATTTGAAAGCTGAGTACAGGATTAAGGATAGGATTCTTGGCAGCGTGGAGGAACAGAGGGATCTTGGTGTGCAGATACATAGATCCCTTAAAATGGCCACCCAAGTGGACAGGGTTGTTAAGAAAGCATATGGTGTTTTGGCTTTCATTAACAGGGGGATTGAGTTTAAGAGTCGTGAGATCTTGTTGCAGCTCTATAAAACTTTGGTTAGACCGCACTTGGAATACTGCGTCCAGTTCTGGTCGCCCTATTATAGGAAAGATGTGGATGCTTTGGAGAGGGTTCAGAGGAGGTTTACCAGGATGCTGCCTGGACTGGAGGGCTTATCTTATGAAGAGAGGTTGACTGAGCTCGGTCTCTTTTCACTGGAGAAAAGGAGGAGGAGAGGGGACCTAATTGAGGTATACAAGATAATGAGAGGCATAGATAGAGTTGATAGCCAGAGACTATTTCCCAGGGCAGAAATGGCTAGCATGAGGGGTCATAGTTTTAAGCTGGTTGGTGGAAAGTATAGAGGGGATGTCAGAGGCAGGTTCTTTACGCAGAGAGTTGTGAGAGCATGGAATGCGTTGCCAGCAGCAGTTGTGGAAGCAAGGTCATTGGGGTCATTTAAGAGATTGCTGGACATGTATATGGTCACAGAAATTTGAGGGTGCATACATGAGGATCAATGGTCGGCACAACATCGTGGGCTGAAGGGCCTGTTCTGTGCTGTACTGTTCTATGTTCTATGTTCTTCACAATTGTTTCAATTTCCCCTTTGTGTTTTGCGGAAACCTCACTCTCTTTCTCCCTTTCAAATGGTCATCGAAAGCCTTCGAAGTACGAGTAAGAATAACGTATTTGTCACCAGACATGGACGGTGCTAAGAGGCCTCCACCTTACATTGAAAGAGTACATCCAATTAAAGTGCATTGCATCAGGATGTATGCCACTGCTCACCTTTTGCTTCATGATCTCTTCTGTGCTTCCAAAAGCTGGACATGTACTTCTTACCACAAATGTTACAAACCATGTCATCTAGATAGGAAACAGGATTCTGAATTATTGAAGTAATCTGAAAAAAAACGGGAAACATTTTAACAGCAAATAAGGGTGGACAGCAATTTACAATCAAAAGCTTGTTTTTAACCTGATTGACGGTTTTGAATTTGATTGTCCTCTTTTGGGGCATCCCGTAATGCAGTGAATTGGCAAGCAACAGGCAATTTAGAATTACCTGCAAGAGACACTATGATTAAAATAAACTGCAATCCATTCTACAGCACACACAAAATATCATAAAAATATTAGTTATTTCTAATCTGCAATACATCTCCCACCATTTATATTCTAAAAACCAGTATTGTGCACATTTCTTGATCGATGAGATTGATTGTGAAAAGGATGATAGCTTAATGTCATTACTATCATAAGCTCCAGGATGTCTCCCAGCCCTCCCCTTTGGGCACTGAGTTTCCACAATGCATAAATCACATTCAGCATTCTCCATGTAGAAGGGAGGGCATTCATCCTGCCACTGCAATGGATCCTTCCAGTTTGATAAGTAATGATCAAGGCACTTCATGAGGACCATTTTGTTGTTCTTACTTTGAGGAATAGCATTAGAACAAGTATTTTAAATGATAGGATGAAGTATCATTTTTTTTTTGAACAAATGGAATTAACCACTTCATGGGTAAACATCACACCGTCCTTTAAGATGACATGCAATTCTTCTGGAATCAATCTATAATAATTTCTAGGTGCTCGAAGTTTAATTCTGTTCCTTTTATTTCTCATCCTGGTAACTTGTAATCCCAAAACAATCTTTCATGGTATTACTGAAGGTCCTCACTCTAGCAAAAGCTAGATGAATCTTATATCCTCAGCTTAAGTCTTCATGAGTTTGGTCTTTTCAATTTCTGAATGCACTTCCAATCACATTTTAGTAAAAAACACATTCATCCTTCTGCCACGCACACACACACACACACACACACACACACACACACGCTCAGACTCTAACAGACTTCCTGAATCCAAGAGTTTTCACAGAGTATCTTAGAAATCCTCTCTCTCTCAAAACCCATTTCTATGGCAAGATGAATCACATTGGCCTTGCATCCAGGTACAGAGGCTGATTAATTATCTTTGAGACCACCAAATCTCTTTCATCTTGAACTGTTTAAAGTATAGAGGTTACCAACCTGATATTTTCAGTTGCCTGCTGGGACTTGAGGCTCTTGTACTAACAACTGCTAGCACACAAGCTATCGTTATCCTTAAAACACTACACCTTCTTCCCTTTAAGAAATCAGGACTTCCTTTAATCTCTAACAATCAGACCACCCAGACTTCAGAACAGGTTACATGACCCACTCCTTAATTTATCCTAAATTTGAGACACGATCCCAAAAATATTGTAAATATCATAATTGTAACCAAGTAGAACTTACAATGCAAGTTTATTTGATACAAAACACAAAGCTTTTGTACTGCAAGAACATCAAACTGAAACTAAACCTTCAATACCAAACAGAATTAGGACCTGACCTAAAGGTCAACCAAAATTAGAAATGCAGGTACAGATCTGTTCCAAAGGCTGCACGAGGAAAATGTTTGGCCGTATTAATTCAATGGTTTATCAGCTTCTCACTGCACCTGACCACAGGATTGGTCCAGATTCTTTCACTGGTGTCTTTTGGTCAACTGCCATACATCCAGAGTTCAGACAGTTTTCTGTTTGCAGAGAATTTTAATGGAGACTGATTTTCAGGTGTATTCCAAGTTAAACAGTTTATAATTTCTGAAGCAAATCCATCCTGTACCCAGAGCAATCAGCACCTTTTGAATCTCTGCATCTCCTAACTGGGGTTCTTCAAAGACTTGGCAGACTAGTCATTAAGAAAGGCAATTTTGGAACCTTTAACTTGGCAGTGGTTATTTTCCATTAAGAACAAAATTGGCAATGAGAAGAAACAATGATTCATTAATCAGGGATAGGATTTTTGATACTACGTTTTTAATCAGACCAAAACCTTAGTATACCAGGATCAGATAGGAGAAAGCAGCCAAACTTGATGGGGTTTTCTTTGCCCTGCAAGCTACAATTGGAAAACTCAACAACACTAAGTTGCTAAAATTTTTTTGGAAAAAAAAAATCGCACTCCAGAATAATAAAATGTGAGGCTGGATGAAGACAGCAGGCCAAGCAGCATCTCAGGAGCACAAAAGCTGACGTTTCGGGCCTAGACCCTTCATCAGAGAGGGGGATGGGGAGAGGGAGCTGGAATAAATAGGGAGAGAGGGGGAGGCGGACCAAAGATGGAGAGTAAAGAAGATAGGTGGACAGAGTATAGGTGGGGAGGTAGGGAGGGGATAGGTCAGTCCAGGGAAGACGGACAGGTCAAGGAGGTGGGATGAGGTTAGTAGGTAGCTGGGGGTGCGGCTTGGGGTGGGATGAAGGGATGGGTGAGAGGAAGAACTGGTTAGGGAGGCAGAGACAGGTTGGACCGGTTTTGGGATGCAGTGGGAGGGGGGGGAAGAGCTGGGCTGGTTGTGTGGTGCAGTGGGAGGAGGGGACGAACTAGGCTGGTTTAGGGATGCAGTAGGGCAAGGGGAGATTTTGAAACTGGTGAAGTCCACATTGATACCATATGGCTGCAGGGTTCCCAGGCGGAATATGAGTTGCTGTTCCTGCAACCTTCGGGTGGCATCATTGTGGCAGTGCAGGAGGCCCATGATGGACATGTCATCTAGAGAATGGGAGGGGGGAGTGGAAATGGTTTGCGACTGGGAGGTGCAGTTGTTTGTTGCGAACTGAGCGGAGGTGTTCTGCAAAGCGGTCCCCAAGCCTCCGCTTGGTTTCCCCAATGTAGAGGAAGCCGCACCGGGTACAGTGGATGCAGTATACCACATTGGCAGATGTGCAGGTGAACCTCTGCTTAATGTGGAATGTCATCTTGGGCCCTGGGATAGGGGTGAGGGAGGAGGTGTGGGGATAAGTGTAGCATTTCCTGCGGTTGCAGGGGAAGGTGCCGGGTGTGGTGGGGTTGGAGGGCAGTGTGGAGCGAACAAGGGAGTCACGGAGAGAGTGGTCTCTCCGGAAAGCAGACAGGGGAGGGGATGGAAAAATGTCTTGGGTGGTGGGGTCGGATTGTAAATGGCGGAAGTGTCGGAGGATGATGCGTTGTATCCGGAGGTTGGTAGGGTGGTGTGTGAGAACGAGGGGGATCCTCTTAGGGCGGTTGTGGCGGGGGCGGGGTGTGAGGGATGTGTTGCGGGAAATACGGGAGACGCGGTCAAGGGCGTTCTCGATCACTGTGGGGGTAAAGTTGCGGTCCTTAAAGAACTTGGACATCTGGGATGTGCGGGAGTGGAATGTCTTATCGTGGGAGCAGATGCGGCGGAGGCGGAGGAATTGGAAATAGGGGATGGAATTTTTGCAGGAGGGTGGGTGGGAGGTGGTGTATTCTAGGTAGCTGTGGGAGTCGGTGGGCTTGAAATGGACATCAGTTACATGCTGGTTGCCTGAGATGGAGACTGAGAGGTCCAGGAAGGTGAGGGATGTGCTGGAGATGGCCCAGGTGAACTGAAGGTTGAGGTGGAAGGTGTTGGTGAAGTGGATGAACTGTTCGAGCTCCTCTGGGGAGCAAGAGGCGGCGCCGATACAGTCATCAATGTATCCCCTTCCCCTACTGCATCCCTAAACCAGCCTAGTTCGTCCCCTCCCCCCACTGCACCACACAACCAGCCCAGCTCTTCCCCCCCACCCATTGCATCCCAAAACCAGTCCAACCTGTCTCTGCCTCCCTAACCGGTTCTTCCTCTCACCCATCCCTTCCTCCCACACCAAGCCGCACCCCCAGCTACCTACTAACCTCATCCCACCTCCTTGACCTGTCCGTCTTCCCTGGACTGACCTATCCCCTCCCTACCTCCCCACCTATACTCTCTCCACCTATCTTCTTTACTCTCCATCTTCGGTCCGCCTCCCCCTCTCTCCCTATTTATTCCAGCTCCCTCTCCCCATCCCCCTCTCTGATGAAGGGTCTAGGCCCGAAACGTCAGCTTTTGTGCTCCTGAGATGCTGCTTGGCCTGCTGTCTTCATCCAGCCTCACATTTTATTATCTTGGAATTCTCCAGCATCTGCAGTTCCCATTATCCCCGTACTCCATAATAACATGTTTTGTGCCAAATCTGAATAACTTGTTCGTTCAATGTGAAGTGCTGAAGACAGTAGTTTGCAAATATTTCAGAGATGAATGCTACAGCAATATCATTCCACAATCATTGGCATCATCTTGGCCTGCAAGTTCCTTTTCCCTTTGAAAGTTGCATTTTAATTTCCACTGTAATTATTGGAATAAATCATACTAAGAAAGACTACATTAAACTTACATTAGGTCCAGCCAACCCATTCCCTTTAAAGAAGTGTAAAATCATCTTCAATTTAGAAAACCTCCCAATTCTTTAAAATAACATACTTGATACAGGCACACTATTTTAAAAGAATTATCTGCGATGGATTGATTCAACTATGTAGAATTATTTACTAAAACATTATGTTTCATATTGGACTGAAATACGGCACAGATCGTACTTTAGTCATAAGATAGATACTGTGGTATCTTAGATTATGTATCGAGCATTTTTGATGTCAAAAATCAAAACCAAATTTCAAATATGGAAATTAACTTGCACCTGTTCAAACAAGTGAGTAAATTTACTTGGTTCTTAAATTTGGAAATATTTTCATTGAAAAACATTATTCAATTAGTCGCACTCCTCAGCCTTTTGTTTGCAGTTCTCCGAAGTACGTTTTCTCCACTGTACAGAGCAAGTGCATATTTTCAACACTCATGTAGCCTTAGCTGTCCTTCTCCTCCCATTTTTCACAGCCGATGGAGTCAGATATTTACTGGGCATTTTTCAACATCACAGGTGAGAATGACTAGAAATAATCCAGAGTGCCGAAACCAATCATACTATCTTATGATCATCAGATTTTGATTCCTGGGATTCTGCTATCAGTTAATAATCAGACTGGCTTCTGCAAACTCAGGGATCTGAATCTTTCAAGCAGCTACAAAGCTGTGCACATAGAAGCATGTTTGCGTATAGCACCCAATAATGTTGAGCATTTCTTCCAGGATCTTCCTATCTCACCTGACAAAGAAATGTGCAGCAGCCCTGCAGAATACCAATGAGGCAGAGTGGGGTTGGGAAAGTGAAAACACACCCCCATTTATTGATGGCCATATGATGAGCACCAATCTTTTAGGTGGGATGTGGGAGTAGGCAGAGTTGAGTTGGTTGTGGACCTACGCAGGTGTTAGATCAGGTTTTACAACAGTGCTTCCATACTTTTTTTCCACTATAACCCCACCTCAAGGCTTGAAAATTGTCAACACCTCTTAGGCGCGACTGAAAGGGCAAGGGTGTTCTAATTTCTAATCACAGCAGCCATTATTGCTGTAGATCTTAAAACTGAGGCTTTTGCTTGCAAACCCACTTTTCATTTCCCATTTTAAACTACCTAATATTTTCTGGTTAATGATACAGGTGAGATTTGCAGACTTCCTCCTCTCTCCACCACCACACCGCATCACCCCCCCACCGCCCCCACAAGATCTCTGTCTTTAAAGTCTATGAGACATTTACAGAGGATTCCAGGGAGCAAGAAAATTGTCTGCCAGAAGTTTAAACTTCCCAAGCAATTTCCACAGGTCTACACCCTTCCATTGGCTCCTGATTTACAGCTTTGGTCACATAAGAACATAATAAACAGGAGCAAGGGGAGGCCATTCAGCCCTCAAGCCTGTCCTGCTACTGTATAATATCATGGCTGATAAAACAGGAATGCCCAGTATTCATCATTATCACTGCATGTGAAATGATATCAGGGCATCACTGCTAAATGGGTAGATCCCCTTTGTTAACTCTTCATTGAACTTGACATGAAACTTGTACAAAGCTTGAAACGAAATTAGTTATAAACCTCTATACCACAGAACACCGAACTGAACCCGATGAAATAAATCCACTTCTCTTCTGATTGGATTACATTTTTCTGTGCTAACATTCCACCGATGTTGGCTAACATCTGCATCTTATCCAGAGGCCACTCGTTTAGCTTGAACTTAGGCTTAGGGACCCAACACTTATTAACAAAGTAAAACATCATGGTCAAAAGAACCAAGTATCACTCCTCAACATTCACACATCTGCCTTCCATCTCAGATCACTGGCTAGTATCAGAAATGGAATCGTTGGCTCTCAAATCCAGAGAAGTTACATTCAACTCCAGTTTGTGAATAACTTGTGAAGCACAGTCCATGTGGTGTATAGCATACTCTGGTGCTATTAGAAGGGGAGCTACAGATTTTTGACTCAGTGATAGTGAAGCAATGGCAATATATTTCTAAATCTACTTAGCTTATGGCTTAGAGAGGAATTTGAAGATGGTGGTTTTTCCATGCATCTGCTGCCAGCGTCATTCTAAGTGGCAGAGATCATGGGTTTGTAAGATGCCGTCTAAGGAGACTTAGTGAGTTATTGGATAACTGGATCCAATTCTTCTGTATTATTCCTTTTATATTTAAAGTTTATCATATAAAACAATAATGAAAATATTAACTCGTATCTCTACGACGAAGAGTAGGTAGAGGTGACAGCACAGCAGTAATGTGACTGGATTAGCAATCCAGAGGCTCAGGCTAATGCTTTGGGGACTTTACCTCAAATCGCATCACAGCAGGTAGCACAACTCGAATTTAATAATTAAACAAAAAATAATACAGATGGCTTAGCCAGCATTGCCTGCATGCCAGGCAAGCTCTTTTTTGAGAATGGCTCCATTTGATTCCATGGCCATCGTCCCAGGAAGCACAGGTGTAATTTTTCCAGTATTTCCATTTTGATATATATTGATAGCTTCCTATTATCTTCAGAGTAGGAAGATTCACATTCAGGGCCTCTGTCTTTGGAAACAGTATGAATCCTCATTTATTGGTGGCAGAGGATATTTTATTGTAAAGTCGTTCAGATAGTAACAAAACTAAACAGAAGCACAATCTCCCAGCCCAGTTAACCAAGGGACATCTGAAATTATCACCTGACATTTGTTAAAAATCAAGCACCAAAGCGTCAGGAATATTAACACTGGATTGGTCAGTCTAAGGGAAAAAAAATCATTGAAATTTATGACACAATGGTAAAAATAATTTAAAATTGTACATGGTCAATTTTTGCAAAACATATTTATTATATTT
This sequence comes from Stegostoma tigrinum, assembly GCF_030684315.1. NCBI lineage: Eukaryota > Metazoa > Chordata > Chondrichthyes > Orectolobiformes > Stegostomatidae > Stegostoma > Stegostoma tigrinum. The sequence goes on from NC_081382.1 coordinate 21,365,115, forward strand.
AAGTTAAAGACTTCAGACCCAGATGTTGGAGGATATGTTGAGGGAGAACAGTCTACAACTTCACACAAGATTCATGAAAATCAGGACAGAAAGCCTGAAATTGCAGTTTGTCACTCAATTTTGACATATCCTGCACCGTGGACACTTGTCCCCACAGAACACGTAATTTTTAAGTTAGGGAGACCTTCTATATTCCCATTCCCACAGCACTGTTAGAAATTCTTACATCAGGCACAACTAGGTCTTTAACTGGTGAACGAGTTGATAAAATTTGAACAACCGAGCTCACCCTGAAAAGTTTTTATTGTGGAACGAGGTTAAATGATTAATTAATAGATTTTAAGCTAGTTTGTTTGTACACGTTTTTTGGGACATTTTAAATTTCTTCCTCCACCCAACATATATGATCCGACCTTTAATTTTGATCTTCTTTTAAAAAAGACATCATTTTCTGTTTTTTGTTTCCTGTTTGTACAAATTCTTGAACATAATTAGTTTCTTTGAGAGAACACTACAACCAATTGTCATACTATTGCAGGGTGCTTAAGATAAAATTCCAACCAGACAGATTGCTTGACCCAACAACAAGGCTTACTTCAAATATGAGCATCATTGACAAACAACTCTGAGCCACAGATTTCAGAGAGATTTTAAATATTCCAGTTATTAGAAAAAGTAACATACATAAATAAGTGACCACCTTTCATTATTTGTAAAGCATTCTGGGCATTCAAGGATTGTAACATGTGCTTTAAAAATGCAAGTTGTTTCATTCCACTGAACAATTTAGACCAATATTTACCTGAGTTCTGCCGCAAATCATTATTCTGATAATGCTGCTGGCATGAGTTAGTTGGTGTAAAGATGTGACATTCTGTAAAACAAACAATTTCACTTTGTTTCTCATGAAGGAGAATACAGATTGGACTGTACAGTCCAGACTTGTATTTTCAACAAGAAGTTTTTATCTTCAGTTGAAGTAATTACCATCAGTATGCTTAATCAATCAGTGCCATGTTTTATGCCCAGGAACTCTTCCCAATTGTTCCATCTTCTTACGAGGAGTAGTCTCTATTTGCTCGGTCTAGATTTTTCATCCTATCATATACATATCATGTAACAGACAATAGGTGCTGGAGTAGGCCATTTGGCCCTTTGAGCCAGCACCATCATTCATTATGATCATAGCTGATCATCCACAATCAGTACCCTGTTCCTGCTTTATCCCCATAACCCTTGATTCCACTATCTTTAAGAGCTCTGTCCATCTCTTTCTTGAAAGTATCCAGAGACTTTGGCCTCCACTACTTTCTGGGGCAGAGCATTCATATATCCACTACTCTCTGGGGGAAGAAGTTTCTCCTCAACTCTGTTCTAAATGGCCTACCCCTTATTTTTAAACTGTGTCCTCTGGTTCTGGACTCACCCAGCAGCGGAAACATGCTTCCTGCCTCCAGATTGTCCAATCCCTTAAATAATCTTATGCGTCTCAATCAGATCCCCTCTCATCCTTCTAAACTCAAGTGTATACAAGCCCAGTCGCTCCAATCTTTCAACACATGATAGTCTTGTTATTCCAGGAATTGACCTCGTGAACCTACACTGCACTCCCTCAATAGCCAGAATGTCCTTCCTCAAATTTGGAGACCAAAACTGCACACAATACTCCAGGTGCGGTCTTACTAGGGCCCTGTACAGCTGCAGAAGGACCTCTTTGCTCCTATACTCAATTCCTCTTGTTATGAAGGCCAGCATGCTATTAGCTTTCTTTACTGCCTGCTGTACCTGCATGCTTACTTTCATTGACTGATACGCAAGAACACCCAGATCTCATTGTACTTCCCCTTTGCCTAACTTGACTCCATTTAGATAGTAATCTGCCTTCCTGTTTTTGCCAAAGTGGATATCTACACATTTACCCACATTAAACTGCATCTGCCATGGATCTGTCCACTCACCTAGCCTGTCCAAGTCACCCTGTATTCTCATAACATCTTCCTCACATTTCACCCTGCCACCCAGCTTTGTGTCATCAGCAAATTTGCTAATATTACTTTTAATGCCTTCATCGATATCGTTAATGTATATTGTAAATAGCTGTGGTCCCAGCACCGAACCTCGTGGAACCCCACTGGTCACTGCCTGCCATTCCGAAAGGAACCTGTTTAATCACTACTCTTTGCTTCCTGTCAGCCAGCCAATTTTCAATCCAAGCCAGTATTTTGCCCCCAATACCATGTGCCCTAATTTTGCTCACTAATCTCCTATGTGGGGCTTTATCAAAGGCTTTCTGAAAGTCCAGGTATACTACATCCACTGGCTCTCCCTTGTCCATCTTCATAGTTACATCCTCAAAAAATTCCAGAAGATTAGTCAAGCACGATTTCGCCTTCGTAAATCCATGCTGACTCTGACCTACCCTATTACTGCTATCCAAATGATTCGTAATTTCATCTTTTATAATTGACTCCAGCATCTTTCCCACCACTGACGTCAGGCTAACAGTCTATAATTCCCTGTTTTCTCTCTCCCTCCTTTCTCGAAAAGTGGGACAACATTAGCCACCCTCCAATCCACAGGAACTGATCCTGAATTTATAGAACATTGGAAAATAATTACCAATGCGTCCACAATTTCTAGAGCCACCTCCTTAAGTACCCTGGGATGCAGACCATCAGGTCCCCGGGGACTTATCAGCCTTCAGACCTAACAGTCTATCCAACACCATTTCCTGCCTAATATAAATTCCCTTCAGTTCATCCATTACCCTAGGTACTTCAGCCACTATTACATCTGGGAGACTGCTTGTGTCTTCCCTAGTGAAGACAGATCCAAAATACCTATTCAACTCTTCTGCCATTTCCTTGTTCCCCATAATAAATTCACCCGTTTCTGTCTTCAAGGGCCCAATTTTAGTCTTAACCATTTTTTTCCTTTTCACATACCTAAAAAAACTTTTACTATCCTCCTTTACATTTTTGGCCAGTTTGCCTTCGTACCTCATTTTTTCTCCACGTATTGCCTTTTTAGTTATCCTCTGTTGCTCTTTAAAACTTTCCCAGTCCTCCGGCTTCCCGCTCATCTTTGCTATGTTATACTTCTTTTTTATCTTTATAGCCCTTAACTTCCCTCGTCAGCCACAGCCGCCCCTGCCTCCCCTTAGGATCTTTCTTCCTCTTTGGAATGAACTGATCCTGCACCTTCTGCACTATATCCAGAAATACCTGCCATTGTTATTCCACTGCCATCCCTGATAGGGTATTGAACTATTGAACTTTGGCCAGCTCCTCCCTCACAGCTCCCTAGTTCCCTTTGTTCACCTGCAATACTGACACTTCTGATTCCCCCTTCTCCCTCTCAATTTGCAGATTGAGACTTATCATATTACAGTCGCTACCTCCTAATGGCTCCTTTACTTTGAGGTCCCTGATCAAATCCGGTTCGTTGCACAACACCAGATCCAGAATTGCCTTCTCCCTGGTAGGCTCCAATACCAGCTGTTCCAAGAATCCATCTCAAAGGCACTCCACAAACTCCCCTTCTTGGGGTCCGGTACCATCCTGATTCTCCCACTCTACCCACCTGTTGAAATCCCCCATTACAACAGTAGTAATACCTTTGCGACAGGCCAATTTCAACTCCTGATTCAACTTACACCCTACATCCAGATTACTGTTTGGGGGCCTGTAGACAACTCCCATTATGGTCATTCTACTCTTAGAACTCCTCAGCTCTATCCATACTGACTCTACATCTCCTGATTCTACGTTATCCCTCGCAAGGGACTGAATATCATTCCTCATCAACAGGGTCACCCCACCCCCTCTGCCCATCAGTCTGTCCTTTCATTAGCACGTATAGCCTTGAATATTCATTTCCCAGGCCCTGTCCACTTGAAGCCACGTCTCAGTTATCCCCACAACATCGTACCTGCCAATTTCCAACTGAGCCTCAAGCTCATCCACCTTTATTTTTTATGCTTTGTGCATTCATTTAAAACTAAAAAAAAGTTCTCTAGATAAATGTTAACAAATTCTCTGTGAGATACCTCAAGTTAAAGTACAGCAGATTATATGAAACACTCAACCACTTGATAGAGGAAATATACCAGGCAGCTTTATTGTGGCATGTATACACCCAGCATGAGATAACGTTATTCACTTGTACAACGACTGCCACTTTCACACCAGCCATGGTCTACAGCACATTCTCTTTGACAATCTGAAGTGCTATCCTGTGGGGATAGTGGCTGTGAATTCAAGCCAGCTTCACCTATTTTCAGATGCAATAGCATCTGCTAGTTGCAAGATTCACTCCATTATTTCTCGACCTGGCAATGTATATCTGCTGTAAATGATGGATGCACCCCTGTTCAAAAGCCCTGCGTACTTCCACATTTGGTTTTCTGTGGGATTCAATGAACCTTCAGCTCAGTTTTCAGAAGAAATTGCGTCAGAGACCAGAAGGTTATTGGACCAACAGATATATGTAAGTATCATCCGGTGTCCATTTTTAAACCCACATATTTCTATTATAAATTCCTGCATCAACATTCAGATGTAAACTCTTCTTGGTGCTGATGCATCCCTCAGAATATATTATTAACTTAAGTTTAAATTTAAATTGAGCTCAAAAAGTCATGTGCTCTGAAGAAGTCATATTACATTTGAAACTTTAATCCTCTTCTCTCCAAACATGCTGAATTTCCCCAGCATTGCTTTCATTTCAAAGTCATGGTATTGGCTGAAACATCAACTCCAAGCATCAGAATTTAGAAAAAGCTGAAACGTTTGAATAAATCTTTAGCATTAGCATAACAATATAATTCAATAAATGTTCTATGACATTAGGACATATTCTTTTCATTGTTTTGGGTGTTTCCTGGGGTATGAGGAGGAGGATGGAGGTGTTTTTGACTCAGTCCCACTCACACACCCACCCGCCCCCCCCCCCCCCCCCCCACCCCCCCAACCCCCGGTGGCCCTCATTCTCTCCTGCCCCACTGCCATGATCTATCATTCAGCCACCATTCCCATAGACTGCTGACCTTCCTGATTCACATTCGCCTTTGTCAGCCTGGTTGTCATGTGTCCACCACTCACTCCTCTACCCAGCCAATATTTTCCTAGAAACCTCCCAGTCCCTGTCCCACAGATTCATTGCCATGGCTCCTGGCCTCAGAAAGAATTCAATCACTCATATTGCAGCATTCCTCCAATCTGTGGTTATTTCTCTCTGGCATTCATATAAAAGGGACGAGAGGATCTGACTGGAAGTATACCTCTTACAAAACTCTTCCAATTATTCTTACCTATATCTTGAACAATGGCTTGATTTGTCAGATAGGATGCCTCAGCCAAGCCTGGTTCAAAATAAATTGTTAACAACACTTAAAATAACTATTTGGAAATTTGATGTAAATGATCCGAGTAGTCCACTAAATAGTGGCCAAGGAATTTCAACCTATTAGTGGCAGTCACTTTCCCTGCTTTTGATATTTTACTTGTTCATAAAACAGTTGCTATTTTGAAGCAGCAAGCATTTGGAAATGTCCTCCTATACTGTCAGACTTCAATGCAAAATCATGATAGATTCCTGTACATTTGAAGGAATACAGGAAAACAACTACCTGTAAAGTAAAATAATAGCTATTTAAAAAGTAATTGCACAGTATGGACAAGCACCTCTAGGTCTAAATTTCAATGCATAAATGGAATAAGTAAGCAGTAAGTAAAAGATTACTATTTCACTGCCAACTCACATAATCACTAAACAATAATACATGCATCACTAGAGGTTATCTTCGCCAGTTAAAATTAAGTGAACAGTTCACAGTTACACACTGTACCTTCTTGGTGTTTCCCTGCCTACGTCATGGACAAGTTTTTGCCACCACACGATAGTAAATTACAAGGAATATCAAACTGGTATTTAGACAAATTTACATGTCAGTGTTCTGTTTTTACAAACCATTTCTATTACTTTGGATCCCATTTTTCTGTATGAGTCTGTTCTCAGGATTCCAATCTTTACGGATCTTATCTTGAAGGGATTGCAGCTGTCCATCTTCCCCCACCAGAAAAGCAATCTCATTACTTCCAAAAGAATCGTCCCCTGTTACGGAACGGGTATCCTGGCTCCTTGTTTAATGGGGCTCTTGAGAATTCATGACTTCAAACAGTCACAGCAGTTCCTCACAATTGGCACATTTACAGTGTCATGTTCAACTTTTGCTGTGAAATTCTCTTTGTTTTCTTTCTGATCTCTTAATGTGTCCTTTTTGTATCTTTGATATCCACTACACCTATAAACAAAATAAACCTATTAATCATTGCAGTTCTGATTAATTTATAGTTGAAACATAGCAGGTTCCACATTAAGCTACAGCTCAAAAAAAATCACAAGACTTTGACATAAACATATGGATGGGTTTGTCAACTATAATTCATTCTAATTACTACTAGCAAAATACTTTACTTGAATGGGAAATCTGCATAAATTTCAGATGACTCCTAAAAATATTTAGAAGAAATAACTGTCGCTCAATTTCCCATTTAGGAATAAAAGTGAAAGGAGCTTGCATGTCGAGACAGTACAGCACCTTTATAAAAAAAGATGTTTAGCAACATTCGTTCACGCAACAAGATAGATGACACTGTGCAGTGAGTCCGATGGTGTTTGGGAAAAGTGAGTCATGCGAATTAGTGGAGTGATTCTTGCTGCGAGACCAAGCAAACTTTCCTTGCAGTATCCTTTCAAATTCTCTACATTAGTTGGCTTTTGAGTCTTCAGTGAGGACCGTTCTTATTTCTACCCAATTTTACCATGCACTGTTCCTGCAGCAACTCAGCCCTCACGATATCCTGGAATTTACCAGCACCCCTGCTGCCAGCAGCTTATTTAAAAGCCATTGTGCAACTGGACAAGCACTGCCAGTCTGGATCTGTCCTGCATCATTACTGGTATTAGCCCCAGACATGGCAGATGGGAGGAAATCACAGCCTTAGTTTTTAAGTATGGTTGTGGCACTCTGGATGGTTGAGGTTGTGCATAAATAGGACTCTTCCCACAGGAGAGGCTATGCCAGCCTGCTCTGAAATTGCTCCCAGTGTTGCAAAGTTGGGTAGAGTATATTTGTAAAATGCTGGGGGCAGAAGGGGGAGAAAGAGTGTGTGGTCCCTTTAAAAGATGATGTGTTTTTTCTAGGCTTCAAAGTGCAGGTACAGAGAGAGCTCCTGAAATTGAACTACTGTATCAAAAGGATGTGTGGTTAACAACTCAGGCAATAGTTTGCAACCAGTTTGAGAAATCAGCCAATTAATTTAAACCAGGCACTTAGAAACTAAAAACAATTAAATCTGATGGTTTTGATAACCTGGGACCAATCCTTTTGCAAGCAATTGATAGGTCAAGGATGTCAAAGAAAAGGGTATTTGAAAATTGGTGTGACAGCAACCGCCATCTGGTAGTTAATAACCAGCAGCTCAAAGAGAAAAATCACTGGCTCTCTCAAAATTCTCCAAGCTCTCTGAAAACCATTATCTGACTAAAGGTACAGTGGCACTCTTAGCTAATGTTCCTGACAAGAATTTGATGGAGAAAGGTGTTCCTGACTGAAGAACATTGGAGAAGGCACTAAACATTCTGGAAGACACATCCTGGTTGCAATTTTGACAGATAAAGTTTTAAGGTTTACTTTTAAATTTAACTTGCTTTTATAAGAAGTGGGACCTGTGTTCCCTAGTCATCTTGGCTCAAAGCATCAGCTTTCCTGCTCCTAAGATGCTGCTTGGTCTGCTGTGTTCATCCAGCTCCACACTTTGTTATAATAAAATGTGAGGCTGGATGAACACAGCAGGCCAAGCAGCATCTCAGGAGCACAAAAGCTGACGTTTCGGGCCTAGACCCTTCATCAGAGAGGGGGATGGGGGGAGGGAACTGGAATAAATAGGGAGAGAGGGGGAGGCGGACCGAAGATGGAGAGCAAAGAAGATAGGTGGAGAGGGTGTAGGTGGGGAGGTAGGGAGGGGATAGGTCAGTCCAGGGAAGACGGACAGGTCAAGGAGGTGGGATGAGGTTAGTAGGTAGCTGGGGGTGCGGCTGGGGGTGGGAGGAAGGGATGGGTGAGAGGAAGAACCCTTCCTCTCACCCATCCCTTCCTCCCACCCCCAGCCGCACCCCCAGCTACCTACTAACCTCATCCCACCTCCTTGACCTGTCCGTCTTCCCTGGACTGACCTATCCCCTCCCTACCTCCCCACCTACACCCTCTCCACCTATCTTCTTTGCTCTCCATCTTCGGTCCGCCTCCCCCTCTCTCCCTATTTATTCCAGTTCCCTCCCCCCATCCCCCTCTCTGATGAAGGGTCTAGGCCCGAAACGTCAGCTTTTGTGCTCCTGAGATGCTGCTTGGCCTGCTGTGTTCATCCAGCCTCACATTTTATTATCTTGGAATCTCCAGCATCTGCAGTTCCCATTATCTCCACACTTTGTTATCTCGGCTTCCCCCGCATCTGCAGTTCCTATTACCTCTGATAGGATTATGGGATGACCCTCTGATTATGGGAGGAATTTGATTTCAAAAGGATGTTCAATCAAATAATGCAGAGCACTAACTAGACGTGAGAATTAGGTGACTTCAGATCAAGTTTATCTTCTGGTTTCAGAAATGCTTTGGATTTGATGAATTATTTTTAATTATCTCTTATTAAATCTTCTGGAATGCTTTTACTCCAGCAACTGTATTCTGCTCCTCCACTGGGATTTTTGAGTTAGCTCTGGTCAGTTCCTGTGGATGCTCATCAACCTCTGGATTACGCTCTCTTGCTGCTTTCAATGAGCCACTGACACCACTCATCTGAACTCCTCCTCTACACTTTTCTGCACTGGGTCACATTGGGAGCCAATCTGTCCTCATCTCCCACAACTGACTTTCCCTTTTCTCTGGCTGTATGGACTGTAGTGCTTTCATTCTTTAGGTTTCACACCCACTGCGCCTCACTCCTTTGTTGGTTTACTTGATCAACCATTCCTCTCTGCCTTTTGATGTGTCTAATAAAAGTTTGAGAAACTCCCAGTTCACAACTTTCTCCAAACTTGGATACTGCTTCAGTGTTCCACGCTGACTCTAACCAATCTAGAAGTCACAAAGTATCTCAAATTCTCAAGTAATTTCCTTTTCATTCCCTCAGGATATCCAAATCCCTGCAGCTCATACCCAACTTGTACCAAGTCCTAATCAGCCATCTTCCTTGTAACTTCTGGCATATCCTAACTCCAATTACCCAAAGCTTCTAATCTGAAATTCTTATATTTAATTTCATTAGTTTACCCCTTCATAAATTCTCATTGCTGTGCTAATTTCATCAAGTAATTCGAGACGGTGGATAACTGTTAAATATTGCACTAAAATTTTAAGGAGGGCTGTATGCATTTTCTTCCCCATGTGCAGAATCATTACTACACAGATTGCTGAAATTGCATATACAAAGGTGAGTCAGCTGGAAATAACAATCAGAAGATGGGAAAATAAACAGTAGCACAGTCAGAGATGAAAAAGCACTGATTAACCAATCAGGTACTGCCTTTTTGATCCTGACTGAGGTTGAGAATGGTGTATCTCTTGTTTAATATTTTCCTGCATTTGTTTTTCGTAAACTAGAAATAATGCTCACCAAATTTAGAGCAAATGACATTGGACATGTCTTCAGACATGTCCAATGAGTATTTAACCTATTTTACTGATCAACCTGTTCAGAGATGTTATTACACACCTTGGCAGCAGATTTATTTGACACCTAAGAAATAGATTATTTCAGCACTAAGCAACAATTTCACCTCAAACCTCTTGGGATCTGAAATTGCAATGAAATAAACAGCAGGAGGAAACAAAAACACAAACATTGCAAGTGTGCATTCTTAATACATTGAAAGGACTGCCTTTAGTTTTAATTTCACAACAGAACAATAAAATTGAGAAATTCATGTTATCACTCAAAGAAACACCAAGCAACAGATTGCTAGAGACAGCTGCAGTAGGACAGTTTTTAAAAAAAAAATTGGCGACTCTCATCGTGCATTTAACCGCATTTTTCATCACCATGTTTAATTCAGAGAATAGGAACAATTAGAAACAGTAATTTGGCTTCCAACTCAAATTAATCAATCAATCAGGAAATATCAAATTATCAGTCTAAATGAAATTTATTTCAAAGCCAAATTTTTAAGGCCATAGCAAATTTGCTGGTAATATTTGGACTCTAGTTCACGAGGTTCTAAGGAAGAAATTCTGCAAGTTGGCAAGGATCATCATACAGGGATCTAATCTCTTCCAGAAACGTACTTGTCAGCAAAAATCACAAATCTCCAAATTGAATTCAATCAGCACAAACTTGATGATGAACCCATGCACTGCTAAAACATAACCGAGAAGGCATTACCAAAAAAAGTCTTAACAATCTCTGGCAAAATGCCTCATGGTATTTTTTTGCGCACCTGGTTCTTTTTAAAATCAACAAGTGTTGGCAAAACTTCACTACAAAAGATTTAAAAGTGCTTTAATTTCTGAAAATAACAGAACTATTTAGCTTTACAGCACAGTGCACCTCATCAATTGCGTCTGCACAGTTCTTGCATGGTGCAACCGAAAACTCATCGAACTACTACGATTATTTCTGAATCCATGAATTTTAGCTGCGCTCCCAATGTGTACTTAAACTTCGATACAGCATAATAATAATGGAACATCTAGGCTCCTATTCTTCTGCAACATTAAAGCTCTGGATAAGTGTTCAATATTCAACACAAACTAAATTTCACTCAACTGAATAATTAAAACAAGTTCTAAAACTAAAAGTTATTTGTTAACTAAAATCAGTGGAAAATGCAGCTAGACATTTCAACGTTGATTTAACAAACACTAAAGTGCACAATCCTTCAGATTAAATTTAAAATTCCCACTTCCTGACCTTGCAGCCCAATTTAATCAAACGGTTTCTGAATCACCCATAAATGTTCCAGTTTCTGCTCTTTCAGGTAAACTTTTACTGCAGCTGACCCAGGTAAAAAACACTACTTCCAACCTAACGTGTGGGTATAAATGATAAACTCTAGTTTCCAACAAAACACACACCACGCTATCAATGTGAAGGAGAGAAGACATTCCCAGAGCTGACCCCTCCAACACTGCCCCCTTCAATGGCGCAAAATCCAACCGTTTTAACTGATCTTTTCACCACCCCGAATGTCCCGAACTCTCTTCAACACAACCACTTTTCTTTTTAGTTTCTACACATGTCCGCTGTAATTTTTATTTTATTTTAAAAAAAGAACAAAATACCTTTGAAATTTCTTTCTACCTTGGAGCAAATTTTTTTGAGCCAACGTAAAATGCCGTCCTCTCGCGAGATGGTTGCCCGTGTGATGATTGACAGGTGAGTCCCCCTTGTTGCTGTGGTAGCAGCGTAGCCAGTGCATTGGGGATAGGCGGGCTGTGCATTTGTGCTGCAAGGTGCCAGCTCCTGCTGAACTCTCTCTCTTTCTGTATGTCAGGAGGTTGTGGGCTGTGGTGGGTCGCTCTCTCTGATAATCTGCATTCCTGTCCTTTCTGATTATTCTCAAACCTTTTCTCTTGTTGGCCCCGTTTTCAGACAATGCAGTAATCACTTGACCCTGCGCCCACACACCCATTTCCCCGATCTAAAACTTGACATGCCAGAAAAAAAGGGTCTGGAGGTACATGTGGTAGCGTCTGTACCTCTGAGCCAAGTTGCTGTAATAACGTATTGCAGCTGGCTGTTTTTGTTGAAAGAAAGTCTAAAACTCATACCAAAATGTTGCACGTATAAAATTATTAATAATATTTTTAAGATAATGGATACTAATCAGATGGTCTTGCCTGTTTCTTGCTTTAGATTTCTGTTGATCCTTGACAGAACTGGAGGTAGGAAGTACAAGGCAGCAGATTGCAGAATGGGAGAGCAGGAGCACTCAAAGTACAGTTCAAAAAGAAAAGAAGGCCTTCAGCACAAAGAACAGATATTTTGTTATGATTTTGGAATGATTATATTTATACATTTGGATAGACATCACTTGATATACTACATTACAGTTTATTGACCAAGTATGATAGCCACATATGATTAGATTCCCTGCAGTGTGGAAACAAGTCCTTTGGCCCAACAAGTCCACACCACACTGCCCCTTGGAGCATCCCACCCAGATGCCCCAGACCCATCTCCCTATAACCCACAAACCCCTGAACACTACGGGCAATTTAGCATGGCTGATCCACCTAGCCTGCACATCTTTGGACTGTGGCAGGAAACTGGAGCACCCAGAGGAAACCCACACAGACATGGGGAGAACGTGCAAACTCCGCACAGACAGTTGCCCAAGGCTGGCATTGAACCTGGGTCCCTGGTGTTGTGAGGCTGCAGTGCTAACCACTGAGCCACTGTGCCACCCCAAATGATAGAAAAATGTGAAAAAATACCCACACACCAGATCTTGTTACCCCCCCAAAGAACATTCACATTGAGAAGATATGGATGGCAGCTCACATAATATCATGAATCCAGCAGAAGGTGCCTGTTTGAACTTTTGGTTATTTAATACTGGCTTTTATTAAAGCAAAATGATAATGGATTCTGCTCACAGTAACTGGAAAGGTTTGTGTTTATAAAGCATCCTTCATAACCCAAAGACCTCCCAAAATAGTTTACAGGCAGTAAAGTATGTTTTGAAGAACAGCAATTGGTTGCCTCATTTCCTATTTCACAACAATTTATACACAGCAAACACTCTCAAACTGCAATATGTGATGTTGTTTGAGCGATAGCTATTCATTTGGAATAATATCCCTGTTTTATTAAAAACGCTGCCCTGGGATATTTATGTCCAACTGAGCCGGCAGACAGGACTTTTGTTAAACTTCTCACTAAAAAGATTACTCTTAAAACAATCAATACTGGATCAGCCTTGATTTTTATGTTTAGAACCTGGAGTTGGTCTTGAACTCAAAACCTTCTGACTCAGGCACAGGGAGTTATCAATGGAGCCCGGTGAAAAATGATATACATTTTAAAAAAAAACTTGCAATTCTCTTAATGCTCTTTCAGTTTCAAAGTCAAGTGGATGGTTTTTCAAGGATAAGAACACCTTGGGATTAGCCTAGCACCTAGGTAAATCATTACTACCACATTCAAAGCATTGAGTATTAGTCAAAGGAATTTTTGATTAAACTTTATAAAGCTCAGTGTTCAGTCATCACTTTCAGAAGCGCATCTACTTCTGGTTGCAGTAACAGCCGAGATACATTTAAGTGCTGGAAGTAATGTAAAGAGGAGTCACATATCTGATCCTGAGCATCTGAATTATGAGCAAAATTGGGAAAAACTTTGACTTTTCATTTTAGGGAGGAGGTGTGTGACAAGTGATCTTATTAGAGGCATGAAGCATTGTGAAAGAAATGAAGAGGGAAAACTAAATATTCATTACAACTTAAATTATAAATCCTGAGCAAGAGAACACAGTGTCAAATTAATAAGAAGTAAATTTAGCCTAACATCAGAATGCCTTTCTTCTACTACAGTGGATAGACTTCCAGAGTAGCAAAGGTATGAAAGCACTGAAATAATTTTAGGAATATAAAATGCTAATAGATCTGCAGTAATGTTGGTATTGGGTAAAATGATTACATAAATTCGAATGCACTCACATCCCTGACACATAAAATAAAACTAGTCACCTAGGCCAGATATACAGTCAAATTGGCAGCTATGAGGACTTTGTATAATGATTAAAACAATTGACAAAACTTCAGAAATGTGCAACACCGAAATATATAAAATATTACATTGGTATGATGGCAGTAACAGTATTGCAAATTTTTAGAGAACTGCACTAAAAGTTAAATTTTTAAACTTGGTCTGAGTTTAAAGATTGCTTTCAAATTGGACTCTGAGGGTTACCTGACCTTTTTGTGTGTTCAGACCATAATCACTTCCAAAGAGACAAAAGAAAAGATATTCTCAGATGCACACGTATAAAAAAATTTGAAATTCAAATAGCCTTCCAGAAGTACGATTAAGATGCTATTGTTTTTGTTTTTCTTCAAGTGCCTGGACCTTAATAGGGCCTTAAAGTGAGAAAAGGCTGGGCACGTTGAACACTGCACATGGTAAGAAGACGTTGCAATAACAAAGAGGATTACCACTTATGTGAAACAGATTGGCAATTTGTCTATGTCATATGACCCAGTGAGCATCTTTGCTTTCCTACCATGTGGCCATAAAGTTGAAACTTAACGAGAGAGACATCTTTTAACAACTTGAGGGAAAGATAACAGCTTCAGTTCTGAGAAGGAGAGGGGGGAGGGGGAGAGAGAGAGAGCCATTCAGAAACAGTTTGTATTCAGTTGTAATTACATGGGCAATTGAAAACTAATGCCTCTCCTGCAGAATCAGAGAAGCAACAATTCTACTGGCAAAGTTTACTTGTGAAAGAAACCTCTGGAAATTCATCCATAGAAGCTGTCACCACGAGTGAATCTCGCCTGAAACTCCAAGCCCACACTTCAAATGACACAACATTTTGACTTCAAAATATCAGGCTTACATTGAAAAACAGATGATACACTAAACAGTGATGCTTTGAGTGTCACAATAAACACACACTCTGTATCCAATTTGCAGAAAAGAAGTCTTGTCCAATCCCTTCAGGCACTAGAAATTAGACCAGGAGACTTTGAATATAAATAATGTATATAGTTTAATTTGAATGTGTACCTGTATATTGAGCATATGTTATGTTAATCTAAATGAATAATTATATGAAATAACATAACCAGACAACTATGTTGGATTTAAATCCAAACATTGAAATTCTTATGCATGAATACATAAATTTGACCAGGCTTCTATGTTCACATTCAGGTCTGGAACTGCCTCAATGAATTTCTGGACTGGAAATCTTGTATGTAGACTGTTGCCTGTAATAGTGGAACCGTAGCCCAGCCTACAGGTGACAGGCTATGTGTTGCATTTGAAAATCTTGCTGTCACTTCTTGTCACCTTCTCGCCTATGTAAAACGAAACCTTGATTTTTTTTAGCAAATGCCACAGGCCTTGCTACTGATGGAGGAGGGAACGGAGATTGCATTTGAGGAAGAGGTTAAGATGAATGCGAAAGCAGAGGAGGAGTTGACCACATTAGTAGTGAAAGGGGTTAAAGAAGTGGGGGTCAAGGAAGAAGTTTAGGCAGATGAGGAGGAAGGGGAGTTCAGGATGTGGAGAAAAAGATCAAGGTGAAGGAACAATAAACCATGCTGGTGGAGGAGGAGGTGTAGGGAGGTATGGTGACAAATGTAGTCAAAAATTAGGAAATTGAGACAAAGGAGAATTAGGAGAGGTTTGTAGGTCAGAAGAAGTCAAGATGCAGAACAGGATTGATATCTAGATGGAGGTCGAGTCAGAGGCAAACATTAAGAGGGACCAAAAGGAGTCTGAGAAAGACATCAAGGAAAAGGAGGTCAAATCAGAGGCAAAGGAGTTTGTTGCAGTAGATGAGTTTGAAATGCAGGAGCTTAGCAGCAGATGAGACCAAGGAGAAAGATGAGATGAAGTAAGATGTTATGGTGGCTGTGGCATTTGAGGAAGTAGTAAGAGATTGGGCCGACCATAAAATGTGCTTACCTTTGAGAATTAAGGAGAAAGTACAACTGTGAGAGCATCTCTCACCCTATGCAGATCTATGTTAGCAGTATTGTGACAGGATTGCACCTTTAAGGGTGATTTGTTCAGTACTGTTTATCTTGCAGAGACATTTTGCCAGCAGTGTTGCCGTGTCTGCTTCAGAAGCAAGGCTAAACGACTTTGAGTTCCCTCAGGTTTTTTTAAACTGATTAGACAAAAGAAGCATGAGTTGATGGAGACAGACTCACACAGACCCAGGGTTTTAGTTTTGCTTTCAGTTTAAGCAGATAGATACAGCTCTCTCTGCTGCAGCAAAAAAACTTGCGTTTGCTCTCTGCTGCTGGATTCATCCTTTCATTGTTCTTTTCACCCGGCTACAGGAAATAGTAAGTTAGAAAAATCTGTTTTGCTGAATTTGCCTTTGCCAAGGGTGTGTTCGTGGGTTGCTGCTGTATTGAAACAGGTGATGATTTTTAGTTAAATATACATTATTAAGTATTTCAATAACATTAAAGTCACACCAATTTCTCTTTTTTTATTCCTAGTTTAACTGTATAGTAAAAATAACGTATGTTTTACTTAAAACCTAACAGTAGGCCAATCATATCTGGAATACAGTGCCTTATTCTTACCTTGGAATAAGATAAAACTTAAGGTCTAGGTTATCTCTTTGATACATTTTGAGGATGTTTAGTCTGGTCTATAACAGTATGCTGGCCGCACTGCTCTCGCCTATGATGCTGCGGTTGTATCAGAGATAATGGGAACTGCAGATGCTGGAGAATCCAAGATAACAAAGTGTGTAGGTGGATAAACACAGCAGGACAAGTAGCATCTTAGGAGCATTTGTATCTTAATTCCTGTCTTAGATTAGTCCACAATGTTGTTGTGAGTTTCCTTTTAGTGTTTATAATTCACTATTTTTTCCCAACTATCTATATTATGTTTAAGACATTGTTTGCAATTTATTTCCTTTCTCACACTAGTGTTACTGCTTCCGCACTGCTACATAAATGACATATAAAAGAATTTTTTAAAAAATTCATTCATGGAAAGTGACATTACTGCTGAGCCAGTATTTATTGCTCATACCTATTTACTCTTGAGAATTTATCAAAACTTTGATTAAAGGTTTATTCCAATTTTAGACATATGTGCTTTTACTACTATTAATTATTTTTGAAATCAACTTTCTGAAGTTAGAAATCACAATTGGTTGGTCACATCTGTTAGCATAAAAAGTCAACATTTAAACTGTTAGACCAGCAAGAGGAGAGATAACAAGGTGTAGAGCTGGATGAACACAGCAGGCCAAGCAGCATCAGAGGAACAGGAAAGCTGATGTTTCGGGCCGAGACCCTTCTTCAGAAATGGCTGTTCTGTCTGGCTTATAGTGCCTGAAATGACTGAGCTGTGTCATGCAGAAGGAGAGCCTCCTTCTCTTCATCCTCCTCTTCAGAAGACTGCTCCCATTAGCGAGTTTTGTGAAGCTTTGTACTCAGGTTGAGGTTCTGGATGTGAGTTTGCTTGCTGAGCTGGAAGGTTAGTTTTCAGACGTTTCGTCACTTTTTTTTTAAATTTGAAAAAATATACTTTATTCGTAAGATGTACAAAAAATAAAACATATTTACACACCTACCCAGTCATGCAAGCCGCTCCGGGTTACCTAGGGGGTACACACACCAACTAAAGGGAAAAAAAACAAAGCAAAGAAACACCCCAGCAGTTGTCACCCCGCACAGTCCCAGTTGGACCCCTGACCAGTTGGGGAAGGCGCCAGCTGGGCCCAGTTACCAGATAGGGTTCTTTTTTCTATTCTGGACGAGGGGTTTCATACGGTGGTCTTTCCCCACCGTGCCTTGGCCGCGGCTGCCCCAAGCTTTAGCGCATCCCTCAGCACGTAGTCCTGGACCTTGGAGTGCGCCAGTCTGCAACACTCGGTCGGGGTCAGTTCTTTCAGCTGGCAGACCAGCAAGTTGTGGGCAGACCAAAGAGCGTCTTTCACCGCATTGATGGTCCTCCAGGCGCAGTTGATGTTGGTCTCGGTGTGCGTCCCCGGAAACAGCCCCTAGAGCACGGAGTCCCGTGTCACGGTGCTGCTCGGGACGAACCGCGACAAATACCACTGCATCCCCCTCCAGACGTCCTGCGCATAGGCACACTCCAGAAGGAGGTGATCGACAGTCTCGTCCCCCCCGCAGCCACCTCGAGGGCAGCGTGCAGTGGCACAGAGATTCCGGGCATGCATAAAGGATCTCACTGGCAGAGCCCCTCTGACTGCCAGCCAAGCAATGTCCTTGTGCCTGTTTGAAAGTTCTGGCGATGAGGCATTCTGCCAAACGACTTTGGCAGTCTGCGTGGGGAACCACACGACGGGATCCACCCTCTCCTTTTCCCAAAGGGTCCAGAGGATACTACGTGCTGACCACTGCCTGACGGCCTTGTGGTCAAAAGGTGTTTCCTTTCAAAAACTTCTCCACGAAGGACAGGTGGTACGGGACGGTCCAACTACTCGGAGCGGTCCGCGGCAACGAGGCCAGGCCCATCCTTCGCAACACCGGGGACAGGTAGAACCTCAGTAAGTAGTGACACTTGGTGTTTGCGTACTGAGGATCTACGCACAGCTTGATGCAGCCGCATACAAAGGTAGCCGTCAGGGCTAGGGTGGCGTTCGGTATGCCCTTTCCCCCATTTCCCAGGTCTTTGTACATGGTGTCTCTGTGGACCCGGTCCATCCTCGATCCCCAAATGAAGTGGAAGATGGCCCGGGTGACCGCAGCGGCGCAGGTCCAGGTAATAGGCCAGGCCTGCGCCACAACCTGTTGTATGAGGTGCGAAAGCCCCTCGCACCTGACAACCAGGTTCTTACCCGCGATGGAGAGGGACCGGAGCGTCCACCTGTCCAGCTTCTGCTTAAATTTGGCGATACGCTCCTCCCAAGTCTTAGTGCATGCCCCAGCTCCACCAAACCAAACACCCAGCACCTTCAGGTAGTCTGTCCTGATGGTAAAGGGGATGAAGGAGCGGTCGTACCAGTTCCCGAAGAACATGACCTCGCTCTTACCCCTATTGACTTTGGCACCCGAGGCCAGTTCGAACTGGCCGCAGATGTCCAACAGCCTGCTCACCGACCGACGATCGGTGCAGAAGACGGCGACATCGTCCATGTACAGAGAGGTCTTGACCTGAAGGCCTCCGCTGCCTGGGATAGTCACGCCCTTCAGGCTTACGTCCTTCCTGATGGAGGCGGTGAAGGGCTCCACACAGCACACGAACAAGGCAGGAGAGAGCGGGCAGCCCTGCCTGACTCCAGATCTAACAGGAAAACTGTCAGATTCCCACCCGTTGATCGAGACTGCGCTAACGATGTTGGCGTAGAGCAGCCGGATCCAATTGCGGATGCCCTCCCCGAACCCCAATTTGGAGAGGACGTCCCTCATGTAAGCATGAGAGACCCTGTCGAAGGCCTTCTCCTGGTCCAGGCTGACGAGGCAGGTGTCCACCCGCCTGCCCTGTACGTAGGCGATCGTATCCCTGCTGAGCGCGAGGCTCTCAGCGATCTTCCTGCCCGGCACAGCACAGGTTTGGTCAGGGTGAATCACTGACTCCAGGACAGACCTGACCCGGTTGGCAATGACCTTGGCCAGGATTTTGTAGTCCACGTTCAAAAGTGAAATGGGACGCCAATTCTTAATTTCTTCCCTCTCCCCCTTGCTCTTGTAAACGAGGGTGATGATGCCCTTCCTCATGGACTTGCACATTTCCCCTGCCCGAAGCGCACTATCGTACACCTCCAGCAGGTCCTGGCCGACCAGGCCCCACAGAGCGGAATACAGCTCGACCGGTAAGCCGTCGCTTCCGGGAGTCCTATTCCTCTGCAAGGACTTGAGGGCTCTGGTCAGCTCGTCCAGGGATAATCGGCCGGTCCAGCCACTCCCTCGTGCCGTCGTCTAAGACCTCCGTGATAGACGACAGGAACGACTCGGAGGCCGTGCTGTCCGTGGGCTTCGTGTCGTACAGTCTGGCATAGAAGGCTCTGCTGATCCTCAAAACGTCGGGCTGAGACGACGTCACCGAGCCGTCGTCCTCCTTCAGCCGGCTAAGCACAGAGCTCTCTTTGTGCACCTTCTGAAAGAAGAAACGCAAGCACGTCTCGTCCTGCTCCACGGAGCGGACCCTGGACCGGAAGATTATCCTGGAGGCCTCCGCGGCAAAGAGCGAGGCTTGCTGGCCCCTCAACTCGCGGAGGTCCTCCGTGACATCGACCCCCATCAACTGCAGAAGGAGCAGGTTCTGCACCCTTTTCTGGAGTCGCGATAGCTTTCCCCGCCTCTCTCTTGCCTTCTGAACACCCTTGAGGACAAAGAACCTCTTGATGCTCTCCTTCACCGTCTCCCACCAGTCGCCTGGAGACTCAAGGAGGGGTTTCACGGTTCTCCAACCGGCGTACTCCCTCTTAAGCTGCTCGACGTTCTCTGGGGTCAACAGAGTCATGTTGAGCTTCCACGTCCCCTTGCCAGCCGGCTGGTCATCCTGTAAGTGACAGTCGGCCAGCAGGACGCTGTGGTCAGAGAAGAACACCGGCTCGACACCGGTGGACCTGACCAAGAACGTCCGTGACACAAACAGGAAGTCTACACTTGAGCGGATAGACCCGTCTGGCCGCGACCAGGTGTACGTCTGCTGCGCTCCGTCTGCAGGGGTGCTGAAGACGTCGAGCAGCTTGGCGTCCTTCACCGTGCCCATCAGGAATCTGGACGTGACGTCCAGTTGAATCCCCCCACCCGCTGTCCCCACGCCGGATCTTCCATCTGCATCGATGATGCAGTTGAAGTCTCTGCCTAGGATGACCGGCCTGGACGTAGCCAGCAGGGGTGGAAGCCGCTGCAAGACGGCCAACCGCTCACTCCGTACCGCTGGGGCGTACACGTTGATCAGCCTCAGGGGAGCATTCCTGTAGGTGATGTCAGCCACTAGGAGGCGCCCCCCCCAACCACCTCCTGAACTTGAGAGATGGTGAAGTTGCGCCCCCGCAGCAGAATCGCCAGGCCCGAGGAGCGACAGTCGTTACCCCCCGACCAGATCGAAGGCCCACAGGTCCAGGCGCCGGACCATTTCCCGTACCTGCCGAGGTGCGGTATCCCGCACTCCTGCAGAAACAGGAGGTCCGCCTTGATGGTGGTCAGGTAGGCCAACGTGGACACACATCTCGCGGTTGACTTGACGCTGCGCACATTAATGCTCGCAACTCGTACCCCCATTGTGGGCAGTGACCGCAGTACCCTCCCCAAGTCCAAGGTCCAGCCCCTCCATCTGTCCCTTCATGCCCATTGCCCGGGCTAACTGCTGGACGCTCTCCGTGCTCAGGAAACCGTCCGTGCTGCCTTCCGGGTGGCATCCCCCCGTCAGGGGTGCGGAGGCAGGAGGGTCCGGCTCCGGGTCAGGCTGGGGACGCGCTGTTTCCTCCTTCCCACCTGGAAGTTCCGGGGGGCCCTCCAGTGCTCCAGCGGCACTTGACTGGGTGTCGGAGTGAGCCTCAGGACGCCTCCCGTCACCTGGAAGCGGGGTGCTGCTTTCCTTCCCCCTCGAGACCTTTAACTTCTGCTTCGGGTGGGCCCCCTCCGAATCCTCCTCGTCAGAGGAGCTCTCATAGCCCCCCTGTAGCTGCCTCTTCCCGCCTGATTGTTGCGGTTCTTGGCCCCGTCGACGCACCTTCCTCCTCGCTTTCCGGACTGTTGTCCACTCCCCTGGGTCGCCTGTCGCCGCCTCCATTGGCTCCGGGTTGTCGGGGGGGAAATCGGAGCCTGCAGGGGTGCTTTGCTGGTCTCGGGCCCATCCTGCATGGCCTGGCCCTCCTGCACATTAGTGGGGTCCTTGCTGGTCCCTGGTGCCTTCCTCTCCTCCGGGGGGGCTGGCCCCGCATTTCCCCTGCCGGCGACCTGGGCGTAGGTGGTACCCCACCGCGGGCATGCCCTATAGAAGTGGCCCGCTTCCCCGCAAAGGTTGCAGCTTCTCTCTCGTGGGCAATCCTTTGCAAGGTGTCCCTCCTCCCTGCAGATGGTGGCTTAGCAGTCGGCCGCCATGTGACCTGACCTAGCACAGGCATGGCAGACTTTAGGTTGCCCTGCATAGGTCAGGTAGCCCCTGCTCCCGCCGATCGCGAAGCTGGACGGGGGGTGTGCGACATTCCCGTCTGCGCCCATCCTCAGCGTCACCTTGACCTGCCTCTTACTCGCCCAGATGCCAAAAGGGGTCCACGATGTCAGTTAGGTCCCCGTCCACCTTCACATACCTTCCGAGGAAGGTCAGGACATCAACTGCTGGCACATGCGGGTTGTACACGTGTACAGTCACCATACGGCTCCTCTGCGCTGGCATCACAAACAGTGGGACAGCGGTCAATACAGAGAGGGGACCCTCACCTCCTTTCTCCTTGAAAACCTCCAGGAAGCGCTCGCAAAGCTTGGCACTCCGGAAGGTCACGTCGTAAAAACCTCCTCCGGGGAAATCCTGCAGGCAGTAAATGTCCGCAGCAGCAAACCCACAACAGTCCAACAGGACCCTCTTCACGAAGAAGGTGCGGTCCACAGGTGCATCTTCATCCACCTTCTTTACAGAAACACGGGTGGTGTTCCGGACCCCCTGACCTGGGGCACGAGCACTTGCCGCAGCCATCGTTGCAGGTTGGCTGCTCCCCTGAACCAGCGTTAGGCCGAAGCCAGCATTAAGATCCACTGGTCGCAAGGGTGCACAGCCAACCCGACGTCCTCCTTTCACCTCCAAGATAGCACTCTCGTCCTCTCGGTCCACAAGAGAGTGGGTCTTTATTGCGTTCGAGATGTAAGCTAGTTCACTGAGCTTGCCAGTTTGTTCCCAGATGTTTCATCACCATTCTAGGTAACATCAACAGTGAGCCTCCGACGAAACACTAGTGTTATGTCCCACTTTCTATTTATCTGGTTGGGGCTCCTTGGGTTGCTGATGTCATTTCCTGCATTGGTGATGTGACATCACCAACACAGGAAATGACATCACCAATGCAGGAAATGACATCAGCAACCCAAGGAAACCTAACCAGATAAATAGAAAGTGGGACATAACACCAGCGCTTCGTCGGCTCACTGATGATGTTACCTAAAATGGTGACGAAACGTCTGAAAACTAACCTTCCAGCTCAGCAAGCAAACTCACTTCCAGAACCGCTCCCATTCCCCAAGCTCCTCAGCATCTATCGCATCATCTTGTTGCACGACACACTAGGATGATGCAGCACACTCTGTTTGTGCTGTAATGAAGGACATTTCAGACCAGCAGAAACGCATCTTCAGCAGCCCCATGTCTGCTCCATCCTGAAGCATGGACTGCACTGTATCTCGCTAAATAATCTATCCAACCCAACCCTGTCTCCATCCTGACTTCTCCACCCTCTTCCTCATCCCAACTCTACCCCTCCCAATCCACCTCATTCACCTGCCACGCGACCCACATACCACCCTACCTCCGTATTCACTTACCTCATCCACTTTACCTATTTACCTTACATATCTTTCTGTAGTTTTTCTGAGGCAATTGAACTTTATGTACTGGAATGCAGAGGCTAATGCCATAAAAAGTGACATAGCATTTAGGCAGTTTCTCTGCACTGCTCCCTCCAACATTTGCTGCATTGATTTGGTTGTTGTGGCTTTTCCATTGGTAGATGTCTCAAAAAAGCTGTGGGAGAATAAACATGTACGTTTTTTCCTGATCAAGGTGAGAAATGGGGTTTGCAATGCTGATCAGATGATCTGGGCCAATGAATTCCAGTTATGACTAATTATTCAACACTTTACATCATTTCTTCCAGTGTAAGCTGTGTCTCAAACAATAAGGAACCTGTAAAGTGAATAAGGGAGACAAAGAAATCTTTTTGAGAGTATTTTGCTTCCCAACGTTTTGTTAAACTCTAACTGTTGAATTTGTAAATTTGTATTATACAGCATCATAATTCTAGAATTAATATTCCATGATTGGATAAATGGAAAATTCATTTTAAATACTTCATTTACAATGTTGTGCTCATATATTCTAATTTTAATGGTCTCAGATGAAATGTCAAATATTTATGGTATTTTAATTAGAATTATATGATTAGATATCTGAAAAATCTACATAAAATATTAATTGGCTATTGTAAGTGTTGAATCTGTATATTGTTCCCATTTGTTCTCCTTTTTAGTGGTTTTAGATTAAATGTCAAATATTTATGGAACTTTAATTGGATTTTTAAGCTTGAGGACTCAACATTTTCTATTTCCTGTCTCGGGAGTACTCATTAAAATGATGAGACTGTGAAATAAATTTTGTGTAACTTTAAAGATGGGATTTATATATAATAAATAGAATTCTGAAGCTGTCTTGCAACTGCTTTGGATATGAATCAAACGCTTATTCCAAAAAAATTCTATAAAGATCTCAAGGATACATTTCCTAGAGAAATGCCTCCTGAATCTAAATTACTGTCGCCTTCAGGTGTCAAATGCAAATTCCTAATACTCAAAGTTCTGTTCTACCTTTGACTTCTCATTAAGTCCAGAAGCAAATTGAGCACCAACAT
Organism: Stegostoma tigrinum; assembly: GCF_030684315.1. Taxonomy (NCBI): domain Eukaryota; kingdom Metazoa; phylum Chordata; class Chondrichthyes; order Orectolobiformes; family Stegostomatidae; genus Stegostoma; species Stegostoma tigrinum. The sequence continues at coordinate 21,389,403 of NC_081382.1, forward strand.
CACATGGACTGCAATGGATCAAGAAGGCAGTTCAACCTTACTGCCTCAGGAGTAATTAAAGATGGTGTATAAATGTTCTTCTTGCCAACAATGCTCTGCATGAATTTAAAAATAAAGGCATCAGGCTTCATTGCTGCAGGATCATATCATCAGGATTGTGAATTGTTGTGAATTGTAAATTTGACATAATTCAACATTGATCACTAAGCACAAAAAGCTACCTATTTTCATCGGTTATTGGCTCATCCCTGCAGGATAGTTAGGACCAAGCTGTATAAAGTAGAGATATCTTGCTTTATTTCAGGGAACAGATCACTGGCCCTGTTACCCACATGCTTGTTGCCAGTAGCACACAGATGAGGATGACTGAGATGACCTGACCTTATTACTGGAGAAATGCAACGTAGCATGGGAAATTCCAAAGTGGGAGAAATATAAACATATTACTGCGACTACTTCTGGAAGGATGAATAAATTCCTCTTGTTTCATTCCTGAGGCTAGTATGACCGAGTTCTGAATTTTTAAACAGTTGTGTTTTTTTTTAAACCAATTCAATATCTCCTTGAACAGGACATTAAAACCAGGGGAAACAAGCCAGAGGGAGATAGCAAGAACCTCAGATGCTGGAGTCAGAATCAATACAATGTGGAGCTGGAGGAGTTCAGGCAGCATGAAAGGAACAGAAAAGTCAACGTTTTGGGTCAGGACGCTTCATCAGGACTGGGAGGGGGAAGGGAGCTGGGAAACAGAGGGAGGAAGGTGGGGCTGTGGAAAGAGAGGTGGGGATGGTGGTAGGTGAGTGCAGGTAGGGAGTGGTCGGGATTGGCCAGTAGGAAGGGTGGGGCAGATAGGTGCGGAGGAAGGTGGACAGGTTGTGTCAAGTCAAGGAGGCGGGGATGAAAGTGAGGGTTGGACATGGGATGAGGCTGGAAATGGGGAGATTTTGAAGCTGGTAAATTCTGTGTTCAGGCCATCGAGCTGTAGGCTCCTGAGGTGGAATATGAGGTGTTGCATTTCTAGTTTGCATGTGGCATTGTTGTAACACTGGAGGAGGCCCAAGATGGACATGTCACCCAGGGGGAGGTAGGGAGAGTTAAAATGGTTAGCAACCAGAATGTGGTATTGATTATTGCATACAGAGTGCAAATTGGTCACCGAGTCTACACTTGGTCTCACCAATGTAGAGGAGGCCTCATCAAGAACAACGGATACAATAGACCAGGTTGGAGGATGAGCAGGTAAGCCCCGTCAGATATGGAAAGTTTGTCTTGGACCTTGGATGGACATGAGAATGGAGGTGTCGGGGTAGGGGTAGCACTTCCTGTGGTTGTAGGGAAAGGTGTCAGGATTGGTGGGGAGTGTGGAGAAGATAATAGAGTCGCGGAGTGAGCAGTCCCTATGAAAGGTGGATAGGGGTGGGAAAGGAAATACCTCTTTGGTGGCGAGGTCATATTGTAGGTGGCGGAAATGGCGGATGATAATGTGCTGGGTGAGGACCAGGAGGATTCTGTCCTTATTTTTGTTGGGGGGTAGGGGTTTTGAAGGCAGAAGTGCGGGAAATGCTAGAGTTATGGTTGATAGCATTTTCAAATCACCAGAGAGGGGAAGTTGTGGTTCTTGAAATAGGAGGACATCTGGGATGTGCAGGAGTGGAATGCTCCATCTTGGGAGCAGAAGCGGCAGAAGAGCAGTCCTGATGAAGAGTTCTGACCTGAAACATCAACTTTCCTGCTCCTTTGATGTTGCCCAACCTGCTGTGCTCCTCCAGCTCCACACCGGATTGACTGAAACAAATCAATTGGGTCTCTGAGTCAATCAGTATTAAGAAACTGGTTTATTGTAAATCCACCCAAGTAAAGATTAAAATTTATACAAAAAGCAAAAGCTACCATCGATCCTGTGCCATTTCCACGCACACTCAAACACACACACCCACACACCCCCCATCCCCACCCCCACACAAACCACACACACACCAACTAAGGTATACATTAAAGGGAGGTAAAATTGGCAATAAAAACAGCTAAGTGAAGGAATTACATGTTCCAATGTTGACCTTTCTGTCATGGTGGGATTTGTAGTTGAGCTGGTTGTTCTTCTCAGAATGAATGATCGCTTCAAGCTACAATCAGAACTTTTCCAAAAGTTGAGTGCCTTAGCACCTGAAGTTCCTTTCATTTCTAAATACTTCATCACTGATCACTTCTAACATAAATAGGGCCTTAGCCTGAGAACTGCAAAACAAGAGAGATATTCCTACATTCCGTGAGGCTTTACTGCATTCTTGTTTATTGTAACAAAAGCACAAGCTTATAATTATAGTTTCTCATAGAAGGGGGTTTCAATGTGTACATCCTGGCTGTTGGCCCACAATGGGAGCCATCATTATTTGAAAAGAATATTGATGGTCCAATGTCAGATATATCTTTCAATATATAGAGGGGAAGATTCAGTCCTCCTTTTTGCTGAGCGATTTTCAAAGGATGTTCTGGCAATACCTGTATTTAGGAAGTCTCTTTTCCAGAGACATTTGAAGGTGTCATTGGGATATGCTTTTCAGGATGTGGTAGACAGTTTCAGCCATGTTTCTAAATAGGCCTTTGTAAATTCTTGATAAGCTTGGTTACTTTAGGTCAGGAAACTTTGATAGCTATTTTAAAATGTCTCTCAAAGCAAACTCAGATGCTTTTATGTTGGTTGTTAAGATTTAAAGATTAGGAGTCTAAATTTTACACCATCATGACAAAAATGTAAAATACGTGCGCTGATTCAAAAATAATTTAATGCACTAAGTTGTGCTATGCTTAAGAAGCAACATTAATGATGTTGTGATCCTAGCTGATGTTGTTACTGGACAAAACAGATGTCAGACTGAAATCTGCCAGACCTGCTGAGCTTTTCCAGCTAAGAATTTTGCAGTGAATAAGTCACCTGCTGACTCTCCAAGGCCTAACCATCATCTCCAGGAATCAAGTCAGGAATGTGATGGAATACTCCTCACTTGCATAGATAACAGCAGCTCCAACGACACTCCAGATGATTGACACATCCAGGGCAAAGCATCTACTCCCTCCACCATTGGTGCACACTAGCAGATGTATTGCAGAAATTCACCAAGGCTCGTTAGACATATCTTCCAAACCCATGACCACTACCATCCAGAAAGGGAACAGATATATGGGAACACCACCATTTGCAGTTTCCCCTCTCAACTTGGAAATATGTCATACTCTGTCAATGCCACTAGGCCAAAATTCCTTACCTCCATCTCTAAAGGCAAACAGCGGTTCAAGAAGGCAGCTCACCACCACTTTCTCAAGGGCAACTAGTGATGGGCAATATATGCTGGCCCAATCTTCAACATCCACATCTCAGAATGAAGTAAAAAAAACAAAACCAGAAAGAGTGCAGAAAAGATTTACAAGGGCACTTCCTGGACTGAAAGATTTGAGTTCAGGAGATGCTTATTTCCCTGGAGTGTGGGAAACTGAAGGGTGACCTTATAGAGGTCCATAAAATCATTAGGTGCATTGACAAGGTAGATATCCAACAGCTTTTCCCCATGGTAGGGGAGTCTGAATTTAGGCAGCATAGATTTAAGGTGAGAGGGAAGAGATACAGAAGAGTCCAAGGGGCAATTTTTTTGAACAGAGGATGGTGAGTGTCTGGAATGGTCTGCCAGATGTAGTAGTGGAGGTGAGTACAATAGTGTCATTTAGAAAACTTGGATAGGTACATGGATGGGATAGGTATAGATGGATATGGACAAAGCTCAGGCAAATGGAACTAAATTAATTGCGAAAACTGGGCAGCATAGACATTTGGATGAAGGACCTGTTTCCTTACTGTAAATCTCTATGACTGTAACTTTCTCTCACACTGTTTTAAACAAAATCACAATTACTATAAAAATGTTAACCATTAAACGCCTTTATTGGCAACAGGCCAAACCCACATACTGCTATATAAGTGACAAATGCTAAAATAATTAATATTAAAGTATATATAAATGCATATTAATCACACACCTCACATGACAATAATAAGTGATAATACTAGGTTGTGAAAAGTAATTTAACACATTAACATGACAGATATAAGAACAAGGTGAAGCTACTTAAATTAAGCAAGCTAAGGAAACAAAATCTGAATTGCAGCATTTCTTCTATTAAGGTAAGCTAAATATTGCACTAACAGCTTTTCACAACATTTGATGAAGAGTCCAGGTCCTATAAATAACTATGTGGTCAATATAAAACTCAACCCTTTGCTAAATTTTCCCAAAGAAATGATTCTGTCTCTCTCACAGCCTAATATGTTCATGTATTTTTGTTCATTATTAAAATACTATATGAAAACATGCAAAGTACTGATATAATAAATTAATTTGACATGCTTCTGCCTTGCAAATCCCAGACCTTGGAAGTAATTGCCTAAAAATACAAATTCTTCCATCTGCTGGTTTCTAGATGCATATTTGCTTTTCTCATTCAAATTTGTATAGTTGTAATTGATTTATTAAAAACTAATTATTATCAAACCCTGCAATGGGAAGAGTCACTGGCTAGCAGCTAGCATGGTAACAATGCCATGGCAACCGAGCCAATCATTTTGCCTTCAAAACACAGGAATTGATTTTAACCCAGGGTCCAAAACTGTCAGCCCACCAGAATTCAGGAACAACATGAGGCCCAGCCAAATTTAGAAGCTTGTTGTTCCTGCGCAGGTCTAATGGACTTTTTTGAGTAGCTAGTGGGAACAGCTTGGTTTTTCCTGCAGTCAAAGGTCTACCCCTCAACCTCTCCTGTAGCCTGAGGAAATAAAGTGGCGGTAGTAACTAAATTTGTAGATTTATCCTTACTTATTTATCCTTATTTAGAAGGAAAGAAAAGGAAAAATAAGAACAGGTAGAATAATAAGGGGGTGAGGAGTGAATCAAGGAGGAGCCCCCATTTGTGCATTGCATCCATAAATTCATAGACAACAAGTTATCTTCAAATGCTAGCGCCAACACCATTGTTATGAAGGAGAATACATGAGCCATACTGTGCACAGAAATATCCCACAACAACAATGATAATTATCAAATTACCTGAAGGGTCACCGGACTCTGCTTTCTCTCCACAGATCTGCCAGACCTGATGAGTTTTTCCAGCATTTCTGATTTAGTTTTTGATTTCCAGCATCTGAAGTTCTTTAAAATAGTCACTGGACCAAAAATGTTAACTCTCTTCTCCTTCACAGATGCTGTTAGACCTGTTGAGCTTTTCCAGAAACTTTGTTTTTGTATCTGAAGTTTTTTTAAATTACCCAATAATTCAAACACTAAACTGTCAAGTCACAGGCAAATTGCAGGATTGTACAGAGTCCTTGAGATTAGATCCCCTACTGTGTGGAAACAGCCCCTTCGGCCCAACAGGTCCACGCCACCCTAGGAGCATCGCACCCAAACCCACCCCCCTGAACACTACAGGCAATTTAGCATGGCCGATCCACCTAGCCTGCACATCTTTGGATTGTGGGAGGAAACCTGAGCACCCAGAGGAAACCCACGCAGACATGGGGAAAACGTGCAAACTTCACTCAGACAGTCACCCAAGGGTGGAATCGAACCTGGGTCCCTGGCGCTGAGAGGCTGCAGTGCTAACCTCTGAGCCACCGTGCCACCAAGCTGTGTCAGTCTTCCCTCTTCAGTGATGAAACATCCAGTGAGAGAAAGGTGACAGCACAGATTTATTTCTTGCTTAGAATATTCCAATGCTTACTCACTCACCACCTGGCTGTTAGAGCAGTGCATATTTGTAGTAAGTATTTTCACATTCATCCACAGTCCAACCAGTCCATGCTGAACATAATCCCAAACTAAACTATTCCCTGCTCCCTGATCCTGGCCCATATCCCTCCAAACCTTTCCTATTCATATACTTATCCAAGTTTCTGGGAAGGGTAGAATCTGTCTTTCCCAAATTTCCCTTCAATGTAGTGGTTAGCTACTTTCTTGAACTGCTGCAATCCATGTGATGTGGATATACCCACAGCACTGTGAAGAAGGGAAGTCCATGATTTCAACCTCATGACACTGGAGGAATGAGGGTTGGAGAGATAAACCAGCAGGTGGCGGTGCATTTGGTTTCCTTCTGGGTGATGAAAGTTGTGTATTTGAAAAGTTGTCACTTCTAAGCGATTTTGGATCTGGGCTCCTAGATCTCTTCTCTCCCCAGCGCAGTTTACATTCTTATTTCCTGAACAATACTTAAATTTTTCATATCAGTTGCAATCCCTGTGCTTACATGTGTTGAAATTCATTGCCAGGTTCAAAAACAATAACTGGAACTATGAGTTACCTTGGTTAATAACAACTGGACCAACAGAACTATTCTTACAGCTGCAGATCAATGAAACCATCTGTTGGATTAATGCATAACATGATAAATTTAAATGGAACTTTCAGATATGTTGTTTAATCTGATACAACATGATTGATTTTAACTACCAGCAGCCAAAATGGATGTAGAGCATGCGAAATGCCCAAGAGTGTGTTGTTGAATTTATTGATAACTTTGTGAGAAATTGGAACAGCGTGTGCCCCAATTCTCCAAGGGGACAGGCTATTGCAACATTATTTAAATGTGGCTGTTCAATTATGCCACCTGAAGCTGGCAAAATCTTAACAGCTCGTAGTGGCAATAACCATAAGACCATAAGACATAGGAGTGGAAGTAAGGCCATTTGGCCCAATAACACCTAGGTGATTTTAAATAGGAAAATTTGATGGAAATTTGGAAAGAATTCCTGATGGGCAAAGAATGCTCCCCTGTTATCATCCAAACATTCATATCTGGAACAAAACTGGTCAAAGAAGCCAATCATTAATTTCTATTGCTATTTGTGGTACTTTACAATGTGTAAATTAGTGGCTGTGTCTGTTAATATAGGCTACTTGGAATTGCAGAACTTGAGCATTGCTGATAAAAAGACATTTTTTTTGAAACCTTGAAAGAAAGGTTTGCTCAATGCCTTAACCAATAAGAGCCAAATTGCTTGGTTTAAATTTAAACAAAGCTTAGCTGTTAACTGCCAGGCATCGTGTAACTGGTGCATCTTCCATGGCAATCCCTGTACCAAACAGAATCCTCTTGTCAACCAATCAGCACTCTTGACTCAGACAAGGGTATCATGTTATAAAGTCACAGTCAGACCCTTCAGTCCAACCAGTCCATGCTGAACATAATCCCAAACTAAACTATTCCCTGCTCCCTGATCCTGGCCCATATCCCTCCAAACCTTTCCTATTCATATACTTATCCAAGTTTCTTTACTTTTGCAAATTGAGTGCAAGATGAAAAGCTTCGACAAAATGTGTTTTCCAGCCAGCAATTTTAGCTTCTGTTTTCCATCAAAATAAATCCGTGTTCATAAAATGCTTTCAAATGATTCTGAGAAATGAGTTAACATACTATATAAAAAATTGTAAAAGAAAATTCATCTCTTCTTTCACCCTAATTATTATAACACCACAGGGAATTGTGCCTGTGACAGAACAAGTTGTGTTTGTTCAAATTGCAAAATTGCAGTTTCATTTTTTTTTCTTTTTAATTAGATATAAAGAGAATAGCAAATGATTTCTCTGAACTGGCCAGAAGTAAAATAAAGGGAAAGACATAAAATGTGCTCGCTTTCACAATTCTTCTTCACTGGGAAATTTGAGCATGTTCTAGGAGCTAGCTGCAAAATTTTTTCTTATTTTAAGTGCATGCTGTAATTTCTGTCTATTTACCAGTGATGAAAGCTGTTTCAAGAATTCTGATCATGGCCAAATAACTTCTTGAATTTCCTTAGTATGAGATGAAAGGCCAAGGCAGCCAGAAAATTAGGATAGGTGGTGGAGGGAGGCATGCTATTGTGGTAAAGGTGGGGGTAATAGATTTCATAGAATCCCTACAGTGTGGAAATAGGCCCTTTGGCCCAACAAGCCCACACTGACCCTCAGAGCATCCCACCCAGATCCATCCCCTATAATGCACCTGAACCCACACAGACAGTCACCCAAACTTGGGTTCCTGGCACTGTGAGGCAGTGTTGCTAACCAATGAGCCACTGTGCTGCCCCTCCTGCTCCTAGTCAGGATTACTAGTCTCTTAATATTATCACTGTACCACTGCATTTCCTGGGGAAGGGGATAATGCTGTGTCTTTAACAGAGAGAAAATACTTCAGTTAGGCAACCAGACTAACCAGCAAATAAAATTAATAATTTTATGTTTTAACAGGTTTGTAAAGGTCACGTATAATGGAAAGCTGCAGCCCAATGAGCAGAGTAGCAAAACTAAGAGAAGGATCACGGCTGTGGAATGGAAAATATGTCTGATTTTATTCAAGTCCCATACAGATGCGACCACAGAGAAAAGCATCATCTGCCGTGGACTCAGAGTTAGGAGGATTCAAACAGAATAAATAAGGATTTTTCAATCTGGTGGCAAGGTGCCACAGACACATGTGAGAAGAAAAGTGAGGCACGACTTGAACACCATACATGACCTTTTTAAATCTGCGGAAACAAAGAAGCTAATAATATATTTGCTGGTTGCTCTGCTTGCCTAACTAAATTATTTTCTGTCTGCTAAAGTCGTAACATTATCCACATCCCCAGAAAACACAGTGGCACAGTGATAATATCAACAACCTAGTAATCCAAAACACCAGGCTAATGTTCTGAGGACTGGGCTCAGATCCCATCCCACCCCTGGTAGTTAGTGAAATTTGAAATCAGTACATATCTGGGATGAAAGGCTGACCTGGTGATGACCATGTAACCATTAACATTAAAAGCTCATCTCGTCTACTAATGTCCTTTAGGGAAGGAAATCTGCCATCTTTACTTGGTCTGGCCTACATCTGGCTCCAGAATCCCTGAAGTTGACACTCTGTTGCACTCTGGACAATTAGGGATGAACAATAAATACTGTCTGAGCCAGTGTTGCCCACATGCTTTGAATCAATACTGGAAAAGAAATACAAACAGAAGTAGAGATGATTTTGTTCCTCCATCTCCGTGGTAACATAGGCAGTTGTTCTTTAAGGGATGTGCTGCCTCTGCACCATTCACTGAAACATTTCAAAAGAGCTGCAAGATGTTTGTAGAATGAAGGTTATTGGCTCTGCAAAAGTAGTTCAAGATTTACAGCTGTCAACGTGTTAAAGCCTGATGTATGACTATTTGTTGCTTCATAACGAAATGTATTTTAGCAAACAATAGACAACCACAAGGCAATGCTTCATCAATAAACTTTAACAGAAGAATGGAAGCCAACATCTTAAAAAAATGTTAATGCTCTCATTTTTAAATAGGCCATGTTTCCAGTCATGAAAATGAAACCTGGCACTTCAAGGTATTGAAGTCTTCGACCAAATGCAACCTATTTAAAATGTATGAACTCATCTAATGAATATTATGGTAATAAAAACATAATTGAGAAGATCACTTTACAGGGCTCTGTTTGACACTAGTAACCAGTGTTGGTGCATTGTACTAACTGAACCCAACATTATAGCTAGTATCTAACTTCCAGTCACAGTGAGATTCAGCATTGAATAATGCGCTGTGATGTTTCCGGGCCAGATAGCCTCCTAATTTAGTTGCATACGGATAGGAAATGACAGTAGCTATGTTGTGAGACATATTTGCCTGTACAGCTGAGATCATAAATTACCAGCGCAAAAGCCTTCTGACTGCAGATCTGTAACTTAATTAATGCAAATCACTGCCAGCTAGTTCTTTTAATTAATCGGTACACTTTGTCATTTATAAATCATCACAATGCACTGCTCAGAAGAAACATTCACTGGAGTCTAACCGTAGGAAATAAACTGAACTGAATGCTTTCAACCTCAAAGTATTTACTTTGAATTCCAACATTTTATTAGAAGTTTCTGGTAAACTGTTTATAAATAGCCTACATTTTCAACAAACGGCCACTATTTTAGTTTATAGATCTGGGTCAAAAAAGGCTGGGAATTTGCTCAGAATATGCCTCACCATGTCCCTCTGTTTTTGGACTCTCCACTAATTTCAGTTGAAATAATTGAGACAGGTGTATGAGTAATATTTGAGGAGAATACCATTGTTCTCCATTTCCTGTTAGGTGCCCATTTGAATTTAGGACATGAAGGGCTCTCAAGTTAACCCAAATATCTAATGCTGAACAGTCAGCAAGCAAAGAGAAAGAGCCCTACCAGCAGTCAGATCCTGTGCAGGTATTCAAAGCATTGCCCTACATAAACTTTGAGAAATGTAGGATTCTAAACAAAACATTAGCGCTGTCCTCTTCATTAATGCTCAGAAATACCAGCCTAAATTCTGCACTCAAATTTGCACAAGAGGCACATCTTTCTTATTTAGATAACTGAACAAAACGGTTGCTAAAATAGTGGAGGACACTCAACTTCACTCAAAGAACCAGTTTAGGAAGTCCTGGCAGTGAATTCAGCAATGTCAGTGTGAGTTTTTCAGTAAAAGCCAAAAGAACTGTGGATGCCGTAAACCAGGAGCAAAAACAAAGTTGCTGGAAAAGCTCAGCGGTTCTGGTAGCAGCTGTGGAGGAGAAAACCATATTAACATTCCTAAGGACCTGTTCTGACGAAGGGTCACTGGACCCAAAACATTAACTCTGTTTTCTCCTCCACAGATGCTGCCAGACCTGCTGAGCTTTTCCAGCAACTTTGTTTTTGTTCGTGAGTTGTTCAGTGTTTGTTAGGTTTTTATGAGACTAAGAAGTACACAAAGTACTTAATGAAGCTGAAGTCAATTTTTTGGCAACAGCTCAGGAATTCCTCTGTCTGGAGCATGGGGCCTGGATTTAGATAGACTGGTACAAGAAGATAGACAAATGTTTGAGTTTTGGTTTTGAGTTATGTTTGGATTCAGTAGCAGTACTGAAGTGGGGATGTAAGCTGATAGTAGAAGCACAAGGAGAAACAAGGTCAAAATTGATTTATGAAACATTGCCAACTATCTTGAAGATACTGGTTGGCACCTGGGTCTGTGGTAAATAAAGATAGAGATGAATTCAGATGTTAGAGGATCGCCAAGCCTATTTGTGAAGAACAGACTGAGACCAGTAAAACTAGATATCTGAGCATTCTGTTAATGAACAAATGAACCAAATCAAATCAAATAAAAATTAAAATAAGACCATTCCTTCAGAACAAGAACAAAACTACAAAAGGAAACTTCAAAACAATATTTTTTTCCAGAGGGTAACAATACACTCCATTCCCCACAGTGTGCACCAGTTATAAAAAGTTATATATTGTGTAATTAAATAATTAATACTCAACCTCTTTCTCCAAATTAAAATTAATAAGCAAACAAAAATTTTCATAAGATCTTAAATAATAATACTATGTAAAATTATTATACAATTGATCTTCAACATATTCCATACGTTATCTCTGTCTTGAAAACAAGAAGAAATTTCAACAAGATTGCAACATAAATATATTCTTTTTTATAATTTGTTATAATACAAAACATCCTTCTTCAAGAACGTTCAACAATGACTTTGGACAAATACTTCTTTTTCACGAAATAATCCAATAGCTGGTGACTAATGTTGACATTTCATTTTTGAAAAAGCTTTTCTTTCCAGCATCTCTTCTGTGCTAATATGATCAAACCTCAATCTCTCTTCTGTGACTCTTTGTCAAATGGATATTGTCCCAGAGTGAGCAGTTGTTGATCTAGCATTTTATATGCACATTTTATCTCAATTTCACCTTTTATAGGAGTTCCTTCAAAATACTTAATAAATATATAGCCACTTCTACGTGCACCAAGCTTATCTGCAGCTATGATACTTTCAAGTAATCTCTTTATCTTTATCTTAATCATGTCGAGTATTCTCAAATGGTTTGACTATCATGTTTCAAGATTCATGTTTTGCCACCAATCCCTAACACTTTCCCTGGGTCTCTCCATTTCCTTTTGCCCTTGCTTCTTGTAATACAGTATGTCCCCAGAATTAAAATTCTTTTCTGACAAGTGGAAAGCCCTTGTGATACTTTCAGAAACCTCTGCCTTAATAAATTGCTTTTCTATCTGTGTGCATGGCATACAAATGTCCTCGAAAAACTGAATCGTAGTTCCTTCCAAAGCTGGGGAATGATCTGATTTTAGTGAAGGCATTTTCGGATTCCGGCCAGAAACTAACTGACAAAGATTGCCAACCAAATCATCTGAAACATACTCTTTGCCTATGCACTGCCTGTGCTAAGGCATTTGTCAATTTACAGTTCAATTGGTCAGCTAAAGTTTTTCACAGCATTTCAGCAATAACGCTGTGACTTCTTTCACAAATCCCATTACCAAAAGTGCTTTCTGCTGATATGCATTTTGCTGCCCAATTTAGATTCTCATACATACTCCTAAATTTCTCATTGGCAATTTCTTCTCCACTGACTGTTAGAAAGTTGGCCAATGCTCCCAGTTCCTTTCCTGTCTATCTTTCTATTTATTTCACAATGATTACGTTTTGCCCTTAATTATAAATTACCGTTGACAGACTAAATCAACACTTTGGCCAATCCATTGGCCAGACAGTTGTTGGTGTCACACAGAGGGTCAGACACAGCAGACTGTGTGAGACCAGTAGTGCTCAGCATTATTGAGGCAGGACTGCACAGTTGAAAGTACTACTATCTTAACTAAAACACCTTCTCTCTTCTCAGGTGAAGATGAATAATACTGTGTGATCATTTACAAAGGTAAGCAGGAGCATTTACATGTTGCCTTCATCAACAATTATCCCTCAGATAATTGCTAATACATGTTCTGGTCCCCTGTACCTTCCCAAAAGTGTAGAAAATGGACTTATTTGGCACACAGCTAATATGATAGATTTAAAAAATGACTGAAGTCATTCGCAATGGTGCAAATGAAAATGCATTTGAATCTTTGAATTTAGTTATTTACATCAAATTATGTTGTTTAACTTCCAAATGTATAGACAAGACACACAGTCAAAATAAAGTTGAAATGAAAGATTAGGAATCAGCAGCTTTGCTAATCTCTTGAAATCACTTCTTTATCCCATCAATTGTTAACTTATGTGCCAACATACACCTCGCTCCCATTTAGCTAAACAATAATTGTTGTTGAAAGAAGTGCCCTACTTGCAGTATAGGATAAAGACAAAGTAATTTTAGCAACAGGTGTCTGCTGCGACATTATTGTATTCATGTATCTGCTGTCATCACCTATAAGCTCTCAAGCATGCTTTTCTACTCCACTACATCTTTTATTTACATTTTGTCCCTTGGGTGTATCAGTTTATCTACAAACACAGCTAAACTGTTCTTTGAACACTGAGCTTACCTGCGTAATGTAAACTCAGTTAGTTAGAGTCTTGAAAAGAGAAGAAAGATGTGAATTTTTAGATTTTCATAGCCAGAGCCAGTTAAGAGATAGTTTATTACATGTGGTAATAAGGTACATTTTACTTTGCTATGACAGATATTGATACAGACACTTGGAGGATCAGATGTCAGGCCTTACTCCTTCCAGATCCAAAGTTGTTCTGCCCACAAGTCCACAAGACATCAAAGCAGATGGTGCTTATGGTGCTCCTAAGTACAACTCTTTCAAACATGTATAATTGTAGTACATGATGGCTGGATTTGTCATCAAATATAAACTCCTGTGGTGGAAAATAATTGGAATTAGTAATTATGCTTGGGGTTAGCTGTCATTTTAATAGAATAAAAGTGAGCGTTAAAACAGCAGGTTGAGGAATACTAAACAGAAAATGAAATGTTTTTCTGTGCATATTGTGAACTAAAATTTCAAATTTAAGTGAGAAAATGAAGAATTCTGTGGCTAGAGTCATGTGGCTACATTGAAGAAGGGGTGAAGTAAGAGTGAATTCTAAATGTTCTTAAGTTTATTTCTCTTCTTAATGGTGTCAGTTACTATAAGGTATATCATTTTGCTATATTTTAATATTGTCTACTTTAAAGTTTGGATTTGAGCTCGTGGTATGTGGGTTTTGTTTGCATGTCTACAACATTTAATGAGAATTGTAGGTATTTCTGTAGTTGGTGATTTCTTTTAACCCATAAATAGTTTGGGAGAGATAGTTCTTGGAGGCTAAATGGGAATTTGTTAACATCAAGAAAGTTTATGTGAGTAAACGAAGAAACCAGCACTATGTTAGGGTTTAAGTTTACAAGGTTCTGGAAATTGTGTTTTTGTTTAGCTAAGAGGCTACACCCATAGCTTGGAAAAAGCTTTTGGTTTCAATTTTTTACAGTTTTGCAGAAGTCTTGCCTGAAGTTGAATGTGTAAAACAATTGCTCCTGATGAATGGAATTGGTATAGAACAGTAAAGAAGTAGGTTGCCTTAGTGTAATCAGCTTAGGTCAAAAGTTCCAGGATAGAATCTTTTGGCTAAAATCCTGAAAGAGTTACTTGTTGCAGAGAAAATCTATGCTCAGTTGAACAAAGGGTCAAGGATCGGCTACCAATTCACAGGGCCGGAAATTGAAGCAGCTGTTAAGTCAACCTCTATGTATGATAGGGAAAGATATTTTCTTAGATTTTTTTTAAATACTGTATTGGGGGTGTTGTTGGGGTTAATGGGATTGTAGTTACCTGTGTTTCAAAATCTTTTCAGGTTATGTTATATGTAACTAGTTTGATTTATTCTTCATTGCTTTTGCACAATACGCTATTTTTTGTCAAAAGCAAACCTGCAGCATTGCGTGTTTGTGTTTCTGTGAAATGCTATCTCATTAAAAGAAACAAAAATATGATCTATCAAGCCAGATTTCAGTCTGGGGTCGAACTTGCCCAGTAATACAGCTGGGGTTCTGAGGGCTACTCAGAAGTAATAAAGGGCAATAAATTGAAAAATACAATATTTTCACTGATTTTTTTTTATAATGGCCTAGCGAGGACAGATTTATCTGGGTAACCTCAGTATTGTATACCTTAAGTCATAGCTATGTTATGGAATATAAAATTGCAGAAGAACAGTGTCTTATTAATATAATTGTAATATTGTTACATTTGCCTGAACCATGGGTGATTTAGCAGTTCGGATCAGAAATTGGCTAGCTGTAGGAAGACAGAGGGTGGTGGTTGATGGGAAATGCTCAGCCTGGAGGTCAGTTACTAGTAGTGTACTTGCGAAGATCTGTTTTGGGGCCACTGCTGTTTGTCATTTTTATAAATGAGCTGGATAAGGGCGTAGAAGGGTTGGTTAGTAAATTTGCAGATGACACTTAAGTCGGTGGAGTTGTGGATATTGTGGAAGGATGTTGCAGGTTACAGAGGCACATAGATAAGCTGCAGACCTCTGCTGGGAGGTGGCAAATGGACTTCAATGCGGAAAAGTATGGGGTGATTCACTTTGGAAGGAGTAACAGGAAAAGACTACTGGACTAATGGTAAGGTTCTTGATAGTGTGGATGAGCTGAGAGATCTCGGTGTCCCTGTGCATAGATACTTGAAAGTTGCCACCCAGTTTCATTGGGTTGTTAAGAAGGCGTAAGGTGTGTTAGGTTTTATTGGTAGAGGGATGGAGTTTCAGAGCCATGAGATCATGTTGCAGCAGTACAAAACTCTTTTGCGGCCACACTTGGAATATTGCGTACAGTTCTGGTCGCCGCATTATAAGAAGGTCGTGGAACATTGGAAAGGGTGCAGAGGAGATTTACCAGGATGTTGCCTGGTGTGGAGGGAAGGTCCTATGAGGAAAGGCTGAGGGACTTGAGGCTGTTTTCGTTCGAGAGAAGAAGGTTGAGAGGTGACTTAATTGAAACATAAAATAATCAGAGGGTTAGATAGGGTGGATAGGGAGAGCCTTTTTCCTAGGATGGTGATGGCTAGCACAAGGGGACATAGCTTTAAATTAAGGGGTGATAGATATAGGGCAGATGTCAGAGTAGGTTCTTTACTCAGAGAGTATTAAGCGCGTGTATTGCCCTGCCTGCAACAGTAGGAGACTCGCCAACCTTAATGGTATTTAAATCGTCGTTGGAGAAACATTTGGATCGTAATGGAATAGCGTAAGTTAGATGGGTTTCAGATTGGTTTCACAGGTCGGCACAACATCGAGGGCCGAAGGGCCTGTGCTGCGCTGTAACATTCTATGTTCTATGTTCATTGTTAACCTGCAGTAAAGCAGCTTCCCCTAGGAAATGTTTGGTACTCGATAAACCACTGAGTAGCAAATTATGAACTCAGAGTTTTAGTAATCCATCATTTTTGAACTGCATTTTTAGCTCTGTGGCTATCTGGCATTCTTGAGTGTTACTGAAGCATTAAAAAATGTTACTCCTGTAGGTAAGACATTTGACTGCTAACTGCCGAAGACAGGGAAAAATGTTCTCCTCTCATTCCTTGTTAGATCCACAAGTTGTGTTTACAGCAGTGAGGAAGGTAGAAGTTTAAACTAGTTTTGTTACAACTCATTAAAATTTTGAATTTTACCTGAGGCAAAGCTGGGGATTGAGTGGAACAATAAGTTATTCTCAATTCTCACAGCTGAATAAATAACTAAAATGTATTCAATGCTATAAACTCGCACACATGTGATAGAAGCTCAGAAATCATCATGTGCTATCAACCTTGAGTGTTTTAAATTGCTGACTCCATTTTCCTGATGTTATAAACAAAGATTTGTTCCTTGAGGCAAATCATATTTGATTAATTAAATTCATCAGGAAGTAACACAAGGTTATATCACTCGTGATGAGCATTAACAAGTAGCTAGTTTTGTATACATATTCCAGTTGTATAGATTTAAAAGGGTTTCTAATTCTAACAATAACCAGTGTTTAGTGAACTTTGCAAGAAGGAATTCAAATAATTACAAACGCCCTGTAATCTATGGACAGCTCTGAAACAATGGTCTCACACACATGCTTTCTGTTCTCTGGATGGACAGAGGTAGGGCATACAACTGAAGGTGTGTGTCAGGATCCTGTGGAATTCTTGATGCAAGAACTTAAGGGAATCCCTGATTCATGAATGTACGACTAGCAAATGCTCATACTCATCAATGCAATGCCAAAAATGGTTTTAATTTTTAAATATCTGACGTACAAACACATCTTTACTTACAAATGACTGCTTTCCATTCTCCTGTACTGGGTTCCAACTTGCAAACAAATTGACTTGTAAATGGACTTCAGAATGGAACCAGTCTACCACTCAGGTATGTAGCAGCTACTCAGGAATGTTGATGAAGGGTCTAGGCCCAAAACGTCAGCTTTTGTGCTCCTGAGATGCTGCTTGGCCTGCTGTGTTCATCCAGCTTCACACTTTATTATCTTGGATTCTCCAGCATCTGCAGTTCCCATTATCTCTGAACTCAGGAATGTTAAACTTTTTTATTGGGCAAAGTCCTACTCCCCAGGACCCTATGCAAATCTCTCAACCTTGAGGTAAAGTTGAGACAGATCTGTGGTATTTACTGTCAAAGTTACTCAGGAAATGTTAGACAGAGTCAAATCAAGTCTGATGCCAAGATCATTTCATGACCTGAGCCCCCAAACCTGATTAGCCACCTCCCCACTGACCTACGCAGCTCACCAATGACCCATCTCACTCAATTGTTCTCTAACATTCAGAGTGGAGCTTTAATCTTGCCATATGGCAGCAGGTGCCATGAAAAAGGGATGTGCCTCTTACATATTGACCTATACACCAGGTCTTCCACTGACTCTACTTCTCTCCAAGGAAGTTCCTGGGGATCAAAGTGCCCCTCTGGGTCAAAGTATCTTCAAGCACAACAACAATGCACCACAATTGTTACTGCTCGGAAGATTCAGGCCTTGGTGACATTTCCTTCAGACACGCTAATGGTGGGTGTCGTTTTCCTAGGATGGGAGATTTCAAAACAAGCGGGCACATTTTTAGAGGTGGAGAAGAGAGACTTAAAAATAAAATGAGGAACAATTTTTTAGACACAGCGTAGTTAGTGTGTGGTTTGAACTTCGAGAAAGTGGTGGATGCACACACAGTTATAACATTTAAAAGACACTTAGATAAATACTCGAATAGGAAAGAGTGGGAGAGATTTGGGTCAGGAGCAGGCAGGTGGGACCACTTTAGTCTGGAATTATGTTTGGCATGGACTGGTTGGGGCGAAGGATCTGTTTCCATCCTGTATGACTCTATGACACCTCTGGACTTTTCCCAATTATTGCACTCTACATCAGCAGGAAAACCTCTCCATGATTTAATCTTGGGAAATGTTCCTCAGAGCTCTCGAGAGTTAAACTTGGGAAGTCTGGAGGTGTAGTTGGAGTTCCAGCCAAGCTAATCCAAGCTTTCACACATGACTTTTATGTTTCATTGTTGCTTCTTTTGCTGAGCAAGTGCATCTCATCAGTGAAAACAAGCAATTTTCGTTCCAGTGCTGAAGCAGCACCAAACAATATCCCATTGCCTTGACAATGGGAAGTTACAGACCATTTCGTGGCTAAGTGGCTACTATCTTATGCTGATCCTACAGTTGACTGTCTTCAATTTGGGCTGGAAGACCAACTATCCACTGTCTGGGTTAATGTTGTGGCTCCCTTTTGTAAAAATGCTGCTTATCTGGCAACAACCTCAACCAATATTACAAAAAGATTCTTGTCGTGGATTCCAGTGAGGTTCGGAAATCTCACAGCGTTCAAATTGAACAACATGAGCAAAACAGTGTACAGCTAAATGCGGCCAAATACAATATATGTGAATAGACTTGCTAGAAATGAGCAAATATCCTTGATGTGATGTTAGGAAATTAGACTGTGGCACCTGTGAAAGCCTTGAAAGTCTTTGGTATATATTTACTAGCCAACTGGATTTGAGGTAACCAGATTTTAAAAAAGAGGATGTTTATTCTTAGATCCTTTGTTATTTTCAGTTTTTCCTGTCCATAATCTGTTGTTGGTCAGCACTGGTCAGCTATGCCCCTTGGTTAAATACACTGTGCCTCTAGCATCCTGGCCCCTCACACACATACTACCCAGATTCAAGGGATTCAGAGCACACATCAAGTTTGTTTGAGAACCCCAGTTTTAGCTCTTCAATGTTACCTTTCACCTCACAAAGCTTGAAATTCCACATACAAGAATTCACATCGGTCTTAAGTTTGAAAAACCCTTTTTGCAACCAACCTAATTTCAGAGCTGGATTTATCACCACATGCGGAGAAATCAAGGTCACTCAGGTTAAACTAAATCCATGCTTGTAAGATGTAATGGGGCAAGTTACCTCTGTAGCCCTATTCCTTAAATGCTTCATGTCCTTAGTAAAATGAAATGATGAAATTAATATGTAATTCAGTGTCTGAAATATAGTAAAGGGTTATTAGTTTGAGATTAATATAATCTTAATTCTTTATTCTTTCTTTTAATATCTCATCCAGCAATAAGTCATCACTGCCTTTTTCAAGCTGCATAAACTTGTATTTTAAGCAGGGGCCTCAGGAAATCAACAGAAATTATGGTCTATAAGGATGTTATGTTGACCACCTTATTCTATTGCAGCGAAACTTGGACTCTCTGCCAATACCACATTCACTCCCTCCAGCACCACTAGCCAGTAGCAGCATAGAACATAGAACAGTACAGCACAGAACAGGCCCTACAGCCCACAATGTTGTGCCGACCTTGATCCTCATGTACGCACCCTCAAATTTCTGTGACCATATGCATGTCCAGCAGTCTCTTAAATGACCCCAATGACCTTGCTTCCACAACTGCTGCAGTGTGTACTATTTACAAGATGCACTGCAGAAGTGTACCTAGACAGCACCTTCCAAACCCACAACCATATCCATCTAGAAAGACAAGGGCAGAAGATATGCAGGAGATATATGGAACTCCACCACCTTCAAGTTCTGCTCCAAGCCACTCACCATCCTGACTTGGAAAATTATCGCCATTCCTTCACTGTTGCTGGGTCAAAATCCTGGAATTCCCTGCCTAAAAGCATTGTGGGTCAATCCACAGCAGGAGGCCTGCAGCAGTTCAAGAAGGCAGCTCACCACCACCTTCTCAAGGGCAACTAGGGATGGGTAATAAGTGCTGGCCAGCCAGCAACACACACATCCCACAAATGAATAGGAGAAGAAAAAAAGACTATGACAACTCCCACCAGCAGTGTCTGTCAACTTCTGGGGTTCAAATGGGAGGACCACCAGATCAATGTGAGCGTCCTCTATGGGGCTGCTACTCCCAGCATCAGTGACCGGCTGCTGTGGAACTGACTTCAACGGATGGACCTTTGCATTCAGATGCCTCCCTCAGCAGGTTCTCTTCTCCCAGTTCTCCATTACCAATAACCCAAGGATAGAAAAGTAAACAGCATGGGATTCACTTAAGGTTATCCAAAAGCACGGAGGCTCTGACTGGACAGACAAAGTCCCTACTGATCCATCAAAGGGCAAGATACCTCAAGGTTCAGCAACTTGCCAGAAAGGGGGAATAATGACTGCAGGGGAAGAAGGAGGAAGCTAGACTGGGAGATGTAAATTCCATTCCTCCACACAACAGTGTACCACCACTGAATTATAACTTGTTGGTCCAAAATTGTGGTCCTCAGTCATCTGAACACTCATCCAGCCTGACATACTTCATCCTTGATTCCAGGGCACCTCTGATGCTAAATTTGCCTAAAGCAAAAAATAAACCCTTTGCCATGAAGGAGGTCTCTTATAACTTCTGTGAAGAGATGACTCATTTCATACTCTCATGCTCTATTGAATCAGTAGACATCGAAAACTCTGACCAAACTCAGCGCAAGCTGGAGGAACAGCATCTCATTTTCTGCCTGGGGACTCTGCAGTCCTCAGGACTCAACGTCCATTTCAATAACTTTACAACCTGAATACCTTCTTCTATATCTTTTACCTACTACCACATACCAGCCCCTGTCCTGATATGGGCTTCTTTCTGCATAGTCATTTTCACTTAATGCCCCCATTACCAGCTTTTCTTCCTCCCTAGATTAATGTCATTCACTTTGTTTGCCCAACTATCATGCTTTCTCATATTAAAACAAGGAACTATGGATATTGGAGATCCGAAACATTCACAATGAGTCTCAAACATAGGCTGGGTGACTGCTATGCCTCACCCACACTGTCCTCAAGAATAACCCCAAGCTTCCAACTGCTGCCTTATCAATACGCTACTGTATTCCCTGACCAACATTTCTGTCGCAGACCTAGCTGCAGTGTTCCAGTGAGCCTCAGTGCAAGCTCAAAGAACAGCATCTCATTTTCTGCCTGGTGATTCTGCAGCCTCTAGGACTCAACATCAAGTTGAAAAACTTAAGCGGCTGAGTCTATCCTTCCATGTTTTTACCCACCCCATTTCTGGTTGTTATGGATTTCTTTTAGCACACTCATCCATTCTCACTTACTCCTAGACAATACCACATTATACATGTTGCATTCAACACAGCTAAACCATTTTCTCACCCTTAGTTCTTATTATCTCTTACTCAGCTTTCCTTCTACCCTGGCCTGCTATCCATAATCTTATTACCCACTTCTTTCATAACTCTCTTTGGGCTCTATCTCCACCTATCCATTTACCTCTCTGCCCTCCCCTCTCCCCTCACCACTTCAGCTTCAGCATAAAATGACTTTCAAGTTCTGATAAAGAGTCACCAGAGTTGAAAAGTTAGCTCTACTTTCTTCCCCCAGATGCTGCCAAATCTGCTGAGCTTTTCCAGTAATTTCAGTTTTTGTTAAAGTTTTTTTTAGCAGATTGGTCAACATGCGACCAATTTGTGCACAGATGATCCCATAGTTTGATTTTAGCAATGTTGATTAGGCCATTCAGCCACTCAGACCTGTTCTGTCATTCAATAGGATCATGACTGCTTCGATATTTCTTATGCCCACTTTCCTGCCCTTTCCCGTAACTCTTGACTCTCCTACTGATCAAGAATCTATCTCAGCCTTAAATATACACAAAGATTGTACCCCCACAGCTCTCTGTGGCAAGGAGTTCAAAAGGCTCAATTCTCTGAGAGATGAAATTCCTTTTCGTCTCAGTCTTAAATTGCCATTTCTTATTCCCTCTGGCCATAGACTCTCCCATGATGGGAAACATCCCCTTAACGTTTAGCCTGTCAAGCCCTTTAAGAATTCTCAATGTTTCAACGGCATCACCTCTCATTTTTCTAAACTCCAGTGAGTGGAGTCCCAACCTGTTTAGCCATTGCTTGTAAGCAAATCCCTCCGTACTGGTGCCATCCCAATGAATTTTCTCTGAACTCCGTCCAATGAAATAATGCCTTTCCTTAACTACTCATGGTCTCACCAGCACCTTGTACAGTTAGACTAAGAATTCCCCTTGAAATAAGGGCCAACATTCCACTAGCCTTCCAGATCACTTGCTGCACTGTGTGCTAGCTTTCCATGTTTTGTGCACAAGTACCCTCAAGTCCCTTTGTTCTTCAGGCCTCTGCAGTTTTTCTCTGTTGTAATAATGTTTTGTTCTTCATTTCTCCTTTCCAAAGTGAACAACTTTGCATTTTTCCCTCATTGTATTCCATTTGCCAACTTTTGCCTACTTATCCAACCTATCAATATCTGTGTAAACTCTATTTCTCTCACCGCTTGCCTTTCCACCTATAATTTGCATTGCCTGAAACTTTTGCCTCCAGTGCATTCTCTTCCTTCCTCCAAGTCTTTAGTATATATTGTAAACAGTTGCACTCCCAACACTGAGCCATGTGGAACCCACCGATCATGGGTCACCAACCTGAGAAAGAACCCTTTATATCCACTCACTGTTTCTTGCCCATTAGCCAATTCTCTATCCATCAAAAACATCATGGATGAGCTGACCTCAAATCCACATTCCCACAGAATCCTAGTAATCTTTCAACTCTCTCTGTAACAAGAATCCATCTACCCTGTCTTCAAATTTCAACGTTTCTCCTTCCTTTATCTTTTCAGAGACAACATTCAAATGACTCTCAAACCTCAAACGGAAATAACTTTCATCTCATTTGTTTTTAAATGGGTGATACCTCATTTTTTAAGTGTCCCCTAATTCTAGCTCCTCTATACTAGGAAAACGCCATAGGCTGCTATCTTATGACTTTTGAGGTAGCACGTAATTGCATGATAAAGCAGAAATACCCGAAACATTCAAGTTAACTACATAAAAGGACAGTTTTTGAAAAGAAATTTTGAGAAGTGAATATGATATTCTTAAAAATGTTCTCACTTGACTACCACAGACATGCATCGTAGGGTCTAAAAATTGGGCTACTTTCCTGAAAACCCATTTCTAGTTAACAAATTTCTTTCACTATGAAGCCAAGCTGTGAGAATCTTCCTTGCAGGGTTCCCTGAAGGCATAAAAAAGCTATTTCTTTTTCACAACCACATAAATATTGTTAAGTGTTTTTGTTATCTATCTGATTCTGGTAATTAACACTTCGTAGGACCAATGATTTAAGATTTCAAGTGACATTAGTCATTGTACAAAGAGTGTTCTAAGCACTCCTTTAGCCAGCAGTAACCAGAATAATCCATCAGTTGACAATGGGAATTGCAGATGCTGGAGAATCCAAGATACCAAAGTGTGGAGCTGGATGAACACAGCAGGCCAAGCAGCATCTTTTGTGCTCCTGAGATGCTGCTTGGCCTGCTGTGTTCATCCAGCTCCACACTTTCTAATCCACCAGTTGGCCAGCCACAAGCTTTACATTGGAAAAACTTGTGATTAAAAATGGCAAACCTTTTGATACATCGCAACTGTTGGTTCAACGAAGATAAAAGCACAAATTCTGGAAACGCATCTGTCATACTTCTGGACTTTTCTAACACTGATTTTGCCCAGAATAAACCCAAAATTGAATTAAATTTCAGTGGAATATGTTAATTTTAATAGAATTGGAGCAAGTTGAAAATTCTATTTGCTGCGGCAACAGCGGCAATGGCTTTATTTGTCAATGAAACAGGATAAAAAGAAGTGGATTAAAGCTAGATGGACCATTTTGTGGAACCTTGCAACAACCTACTTCAATCCAGTTATGATCATGTAAATGTGCAAATTAAAGAGCAGAGTACACCAGTCACCTAGCCTGCTCTCTCATTTCAAAAACATCATGGGTGATCTGATTGTTACCTCAAAACCACTTTCCCGCAGGGCCCTGGTAATCTTTCAACGCTTTCCATAACAAGAATCTGTCTACCTCTGCCTTCAGGTATTCGAGATTTCTGCTTCCATTAACTTTTCAGGGAAAACATTTCAAAGACTCACACACCTCAAAGAGAAAAAAAAGTTCAACTCATCTGTTTTTAAATGGGTGATTCCTCATATTTTTTAAAACAGTGTCCCATTAGAGGAAGCATCCTTTTCACATCAACGCTATTAAGGTTCCTTAGGGTCTTGCATATTTCAATTCAGTTGCCTGTTACTCTTCTAAACTTTTGCCCAATCCTTCCCCATAAGCCAAACCCCCATTGCAGATAACAGTGTAGTAAACCATGTTTGAACTTCTTCAACTCATTTGCGTTCTTCCTTAAATAAGGTCACATAGTACTCCAGCTGTGTTCTTAATGATGTCCTATATAATTGAAGCATAACCTCCCTACTTATATACTTAATTTCAATTCCCCTTGCAATTAATATTATTCTATTCATTTTCCTAATTACATTCTGTATCTGTATCATAAACTGTAGCAATTCGTGCATGAAGACACACATATCTCTGCGTCTCAAGAATTCTGCAATTTCTCACCATTTAGATAATTTGCTTCTTTTTTTATTCTTTCTGCCGAAGTGGGCAATTTTACATTTTCACACAATATACTCCATTTGCTATTCATTTAACCTATCTATATCTTGCTTCAGTCTACTTATATCCTCTTCAAATCCTTAGCTAGCTTTGTGTCCTTAGTAAATTTGACAACCATAACCTTCTGTCCTCTTATCCAAGTCATTTATATATACTTCAGACAATTGAGATCCCAGCTCTGATCCTTATAATAGACCACTCATTACATCTTTCCAACCAGAAACAGACCCGTTTACAGCAACTCACTGTTTCTTGTTAGGTAGACAATCTCCTTCACCATGAGCCTTAACTTTCCACTATAAACTGTGATGTGACAGCTTATCAAATGCTTCCTGGAAATCTAAGTACTGTATAATCACTACTTACCCTTTATCCACAGAACTCACTAGCTCCCCAATGAACTCCAAAACAAAAAAAAATTGGTCAAATATTTAATTCAATCAGCATAGCCTGATTGTCAGCGTCATGCCATTCAATTTGTAGATAGCAGCAAAGGTTTCTTGGGATCTACATTCAAAGCGGGAGAGGTAAGCACTGGGCAATAATCATGGAAAACATATGGGAAGAATTTTGATTTGAGCAGCCCTCACCACTAAGTACTATGTTGCAAGAGGCTGTCTGTACTCTTGCTCACAATCAGTTAGCTTTGCTACCACCATCCAATTTTAGGATAAGGATCTACAGGGGAAAATTTGTTCTGGTGTGGTAGAGGAAATCCACTTGCTTGTCTAACAAGAAGAGCTATACTGATAATGATGGATATAGTTAGAGATTTTGAATCAGATATGACTGTTACATTTCATTCATTCCAGATCTAAAGCTGGCTCCCCATCAAGATCATGTGACAGCAACATAATGGAAGGTGCTTAGGGCACTCTTCAATATTAATCCTTTCAGACGCTTATGCACCAAAACCACAATAGAAAACACTCCAATTTTCTGGAACGGCACACTAGAAGAAACTAGATAAAGGTGTAAGCAGCCAGTCAGATCTGGTGTGTCCATTTTAAGAAAAAGCTTGTACATATTAAGCCTAAGTTTGGTCACAATCAGATGACCAGTCAGGAAAAAGCAAGCTGTAAAGTGCTTGACGTGAATGTAATCTGAATTAAAGCCTGCTTTTTGATTTGCAGTAGCTAATAACCTTAATGTTCAAACTTTTTCAACAGATCATCTTTAATTTTTCAGAATAAACAAAAAAAAGGGGAACCTTCAGCCATCAGTGGTTAGGCCTCAGTGAGTTATAATAATCTGGAATGTATGACTAGAGTGAACAGATCTTCAAAAAGGCAAAAGTTCAATGATTTGCATACTGGACAGCCAATGGCAGGAGTCAAGGGAAAGGGCAATTGAATGTAGAAGGATATTTTTGTTTTTATTCACTTTTGAGATGTGGGTGTGTTGCTCTCACCAGATGGTGTTTAGCTCATATCCCACAAAGGACTGAGTCAAGTTTTAATAGTAATATGAAGTGATCTTTTGATTATAACACAAATAATAGTATCATAGCAATTATGCTACAAACTATCAATTAACACTATAAACCTGACAATTAATACTATACATCTACGTCAGTATTTTGTATTTTAACTTAACTTGAAATGATCAAGCACCACCACACTACACCTTGGCCTTGATTCATGTGGTTGTGGTTATGGTCATCTGGACTTCATCTCTCAGTGGTTCCAGGGGCTCCTCTTCTTACAGCAGTTAGTCTCAGGTTACCACTCCCCAGAGTGCTGTTGAGGTGATTCTTATCCTTGGAAGTTTCCACACCCCTTTGGGAGGACTTTCGATTCCGACCAATGGATCAATCAGCAATCAATTACCCTGATTGGGTCTGATCAATCAGGCTGTGCCATGTGGATGGCGGGGTGCTCTTTGGTCCTCCATTTCTGAAAGTCTCAGGGGCATGTCGGTGCAGGCTTTCCAGATAAGAGTGTGAGCTGTCCCTTGGTTCTGGGAACAGCTCAATGTTTCCTATTGCCCTGGTAAATAGAATTAACCAATTGTGTACTGTGCTGTATGCAGGTACAGCCTGCCTGTCTGGGTCTGCAGCTTGTTTATTTCAGTATCTTTGCGCAATACTTGGCTTGATTTCCCAGCATGTTTGGTGTATTTTCCAATTCTACCTTTTTGAGTGGCCTGTCTGGCTACACTCCCTCCTTTTGATCCTGAATGCGAAACGTGATGGATCTCATGATTATAGACCAATTTCTGTGTGGTGGCTGAATGATCATTCAAGCTCAAGCAAAGCAAAACATACACTCAAACATACACACTACATATACTAAAGTCTTACAGATAGCATGTTAGGAAATGACACCTAACTGAGATCGAGCAACATCATCAGACTTTAGATAAACAGAGCATCAAAATTCAAATTTAACAGTTAATCAAGCAAGCGTGGTAAACTAGGAATAAAAAAGAAATTGGGAATTCATAGTGACATTCAAACAAACATTACAAAATAAGGGTCATAAATTTTATATATATCAAAAGTGATTAAACAAGTTTTCAACTCATGAGCAAATAAATAATCTATTAGATTAAGAAATGTTAGTCCTCTTTATGTTAGAAAATACTACAGAAGGAAAAATATTAGGCATGTATGATTTAACTAAGCTGGGAATTATACCTGTACTTAACAAAGTAGAGAGAGAGTAATAGGTTGACTGCTGCAGCTGGGTCTTGGGATTTCACCACTATTGCCGGTTCACTCATTCATTCATTCAATTTCACGGCAACGCTATTTAGTGGTAGTGAAATGTCAAGACCGTGGTTTTATAAATGGATGAATGAAATGCAGTAAAAGTGAACATACTGCACTGGCGTGTGGCTGATAAAGTTACGAATGAACCAGAACACAGTAGTGATAGTAAATATGGAGCGCTTGTGAATGGCTGGTAAAAAGGACTTTTATGGTACAAAGGTAAAGAAGCCTATAAAACAATATCTCACAAAACCATAGAATAAGATGTTTTAAGATGATTAGTACACATGTAATGTATAGCAATTTGATGCAATTGAAATGCCTAGATAATTAAATTATAATTTTGGAGTAATTAATTTCCAGACTTAATGTAATCAATTGCATAGTAACAGCTAGGCTTGTAGACTTAGGTGACTTCAATGTAAGAACACATAAAAATAGTGTTGCAATAGTGTGCCTTTTTCATAATCTTGCGCAGACCGTGAATTCAGGTAGGTCTCTATGCTCATTCTTTGCAACAGTTCTCTTTTCCACTGGGTGAATATGACAGTGAGGATGATGAGGTGGTAACCAGGATTAACAGCGCACACAAATGTGATGTGTACCGAACTTGGGGATGGATTTGTATGTTGGAGTGCCAATCTCAGAAATTCTATCACCAAGTTGTAACTTTAATTTTTTTTATTCATTCTTTGACATTGTTGGCCCGCTGTATTACCTTGATGAAGGGCTTTGGCCAAATGGGTTCAGATTTGGTGTAACTCCTCAGGCACGGGTTTGAGACCAGTGTCATGTTTCTCCAGGTGTTCCCCCAGAGTTTGCTGGAGCTCCTCACTTGTGTTAAATTCCACCCTTTCCCTTTTGTGTATGTTTACCAGCTGAATTAGGCCTACCATTTTGGTTATGTGTGGCCTAATATAGAAAGCGGTGTTGGTAACATCGCATTGTGCCATGCCATACTGATATATGCTAAGTCAGGTTGTGAGGCAATATTCCCTTTATCCCATCTAGGCCACCCGGATTATGTTGGTGTCCATGTTGCAAGCCTCTATCGGACACTTTAGACAGGTGTTTGTCTTGAAGTTACAAAGTGCATGTTATTTCAAATAAATTGGGTATGGGCATGTTATCACTGTGTTAATTTGTTGATGTCCATCCAGAGTAGTCCCTATGAGCCTCCCTTCCCTCTCTACTGCATATGACAAGGTGCTGCCATATCCTATCCGTAGACCGTCTTGAATAGTGCTTATGCTTTCTACTTCGAACACCCTCGATCCAATCCTGCCATCCGTGATTATTGGAAGTCCTAGCACCATCCCTAACACTTTCCTAGGCGCTCCTTTACAGTCGTTATGGAACCAGACCCTGTGTCGACAGCCTGATAATATGGGGTGTTCCTTTCCCTTAAATAAATGCCTTATTTGTTCTTGCTGATCCAGGACTGAACCTGTCCCTGTCTAACCTGATCGAGGTTCTCTCTCTACTGTTCTATCATCCACTGTCCATATATGCTGCACAGGGTCCGGCTCTATTGCCTGCTGTCATCTTCCAATTTCCCTTTTATTATCTGACTGATTGTTTTGGCATGTCCTTCCAACACAGCTACCATAATGCTACTGGCTTTGTTCCAGCTAGATCGCTTCTGGTATCCTGCTGACTATTCTCATTAATTACGCCCAAAGTCTGTTTTACTTGTTTGGTCAGGGCCCTGAGTTGATGTCCAGGTCAGCCAAATCAAGGGTATTAATGGTCGATATCCCTGCCGCATATGCTGTCGCTAAGTCATTCAGCATTTCTTTTATGTCATAACACGGTGTGAAGCTGGATGAACACAGCAGGCCAAGCAGCAGGAGAGGAGCAGGAAAGCTTGACGTTTCAGGCCAGGACCCCTTCTTCAGATAAGGAGGTAACAGCGTAGACAAGATAACAGCCCCGACCCAAAACGTCAAGCTTTCCTGTTCCTCTGATGCTGCTTAACCCGCTGTGTTTGTCCAGCTTCACACCGTGTTATCTCAGATTCTCCAGCATCGGCAGTTCCTACAATCTCTGTAACAATTTCTTTTATGTCACTTCTCTTTTCTGAGTTTGCTCTTCCCTTCATCTGTTCCTATCTCTCATCAGAACAATCTACAGGTCATTGGAGATATAGTCTTTTAAGTTGGGGGGAACACCACTCTGGCAGTTGAGTCTCCACTAAATTCACCACAACAGGTACCAATTCATGGGGAACACTGTCTTACAGGATTTTTCTCATAGGTTTTAAAACTAGTCCATTTCGTGGACAGGGGCTGGCTTTAGGACACACAGGTTGGAGTGCCTCTGTGGCTGGTTTTCGATCTTTCCTAATCTCATACAAAATGAACTTCCCCTCAATGAGTTTCCCGGAGCATCGCTGTCCGAGTCCCAATCCCTTTTCTGGGCCGCTTGTTAAGTAGCCTATCGTGGGGCACCTGTCGTTTGAGAATCCCCACCAATCATTTGTGATTTCTACATTCACATAGTAATCACCTGCCACTTGCAGAAATTTGAGAAAACCTCATGCAGCTGCCTTCACCTTATTTCACTTTGTCTTTGGTGTTTCTTTGTGTCACTAGTGTCCAGATTTGGAGATGCCTTGGCCTCCTTGATATTATCTTTAACTTTTGTTTCTTGTTTACATAGTGAAGAAAATTATCTTAAAGAAGAGACATTGTGATGCTGTTTCGTCAGAAGGTCTGGGTCATCTGGGCTTCAGTTATTTTACACAATGATGAAATGCAGCAGCTTTCATCGGTGAAAGGCTGGAGTCGCCTTAGACACTTGCAGTACTGATGACACCAATACTGTAATGGAAATTGGGAAATCCTGAAAGTCATGAACTTCCATATCATTTTGCTTTCTGCTTCTAGGAGCAAGCTAGTGAATAGTTAGCCGTCCCATGAAATCATTGTTCACCTGATACCACCACCTAAATGCTCATCCCAAAGACCATTGCAACAAAAACAAATCCTTAAGGTTTCAAATAACATCAGATACAAGATAAAAATGTGCAACACAGTTATTTCCATCAGAGGGAGCCACTAAACTTTGTATGTATTTCACTGTGGAATATTTAACATATAAAGGATGCTGAGGGAACTAAGAATGGAGTTTCCACAGGTGATTATTTTCAGATCCTCCTTTAGATAATGGAGATAGCGCTAAAGGACTGGAAAATTGCAAACATCTTCACAAGGGTATCAATGATAATCCCAGCAACAACGGACTGGTAACCTCTGTAGTGGGGAAGCTTTTCAAAAGAATAACCCAAGGACCAAATTAACAAACTCTTATATAAATTTGCTTTAATTAAGGAAAGAAAACAACATGGATTTGTGAAGGGCAAATTATGTTGCACAAATATTGTTGAGTATTTTGAAGAATTAACAATAGAAGTTGATGAGATTTGTTTGCTGTGATACCCATGGATCTCTGAAAGGTGTTTGGTGATATGCCACATGGCAGACTTATCAGTAACGTTGAAGTCTATAGAATAAAATGGCAAGTGACAGTGTGGATGAGAAGTTACAGGGATCAGAAAATTGTTTTGAGTCAGAGTTTTTGGACTGGAAGAAGTTATGTAGTCGAACCTCCCACAGGTAAGTATTCAGATCAGTGCTTTTCTTGGTTTGGATCAAATGCCTGGACTTGGGTGTAAACAGCACTACTTCAAAGTTTGCAAATGACACATGGTTTGGAAAAACTGTGAACTGTAAGAACAGAGGTAGATTTTGACAGGATACAGACAGAATGGTGGAATGGATAGACATATTGCAGATGAAATTTATTACAAAGAAATGAGAACTTATTCATTTTGTTAGAGGGGATGAGGAGACATCTTGTCAAGTAAGAGAACTAATATTAAAGAAACTGTTGGAGCAGAGAGACTTGCGAAGTGTATGTGTGTACTAATCATCGACAGTGGCAGGGCAGGCTGGGAAAAAGGGAAGAAAGACACTCCGGATCCTCGGCTTTAGAAACGGAGCTGTAAGGTATAAAATCAAGGAATTTATCCTGAACCCTTACAGCATGCTGCTTTTATCTTAAGTGCAGTGTTGTGCCAAATTTAGAAGGAAGTGAACTTTTTAGAATGATTCAATATGGCGCTTAAATTATATGAGTGTATTGGACAGCTGGAGTTGTTCTCCTTAGAGAAAATAAGTTTTGAAGGAGATTTGATAGAAATGTTCAAAATTGCATGTGGTCCAGGCAGAATTGGGTAGAACAGAACTATTTGCATTGGCAAAAGAAGTGAGAACCAGAGGGCAACAATTTGACGTGACTGGCAAAAGCATTAACAGATTCATGTCAAAAATTATTCTTACGTGATATTATGATTCCAGCTGAGGCTAATGCTGGACAATTCAGATCCCAGACTGAATTATAGCTTGATAGATCATATTTTGTTTTATTTGATTTAATGAAGTTGACTTTCACTGAAGCATAAGCATGCAACACTGCCAATTTAGTTTTGACGATAAAATAGAAGTTTATTGTGCAAGGTAAAATCAGACAAAATAGAATAAAACAAGCTACTCACATGTAACAGTTAGAAACATTTTGAAGCACACAGTAAAGCACAATATTCCATCCATCTCAACAACGAAACTTTACAGTACTCAAACATGAGAGACAGTTTGATTCTCTATCACATCAATAGATTTAACTGAAGTATGACTTTCAGTTCACAGTCTTAAGAGACTGATAGCCAATTCCTTGAATATTCACACAACTGAGCTTAGATTTTCTCAGCAGGTGGTGAGTTGGACCCACCAAGAACCCAGTGTGGTTTCCATGTTGAATTTTCTTGAAGGCTAGTTTGAATGGCAACTTTGGTAATATTGCAATTTATGGTGAAATGGGCTGTTAAGAAGTCATTTAAAAAGCAATAATGAATGCCAGTTGGGAACTTGCCACTGTCTGGTGAGAACCTCACCACACTGCTTGATAAAAATGAACAAGATGCACTGAGGCAATCATGCCCAATTCTACCACTCATCCTGTCATAGTCCACATCGCTGAGAAACTGGTAAGATTTCACCCTGTATTCTGAATTGAAGATGCTGGTTGGACTATGTTAGAATCCCAACAGTACAGAAATAGGCCATTCAGTCCACTGACTTCATATCAACCTTCCAAACAGCATCCTGCCCTGATCCACTCCATCCCTGTAACCTTGCATTTCTCATGGCTCGCACATCTAACCTATACATCCCTGGATACTATAACAATTTAGCATGGCCAATCCACTTAACCTACACATCTTTGGACTATGGAAGGAAACCAGAGTGTCCAGAGGGGACCCATACAAACACTGGAAGAATGTACAAACTCCACATAGTCACCCAAATATAGAATTGAACCTGGGTCCCTGGTACTGTGAGGTAGCAGTGTTAACCACTGAGCCACCATGCTAAGTTTTCTTTCTAAACAGATGCAGCATTATGCAAATATATGACAAAGAAAATATCATCAACAGTAGCAAGAATAACAGTAAAGTCACCGAATTGATTATTGTCAATGTCTTTGAGTTCTTGTAGGTTTCGATAATATAAGACATGCCTCACAGTGCTGGGGACCCAGGCTCAATTCCACCCTTGGGTGACTGTCTGTGTGGAGTTTCCACATTCTCCCTGTGTCTGCATGGGTTTCCTTCAGGTGCTCCGGTTTCCTCCCACAGTCCAAAGACGTGCAGGCTAGGTGGATCGGCCATGCTAAATTGCCTGTAGTGTTCAGGAGTGTGTAGATTAGGTTGGTTATAGGGGAATAGGTCTGGGCGGAATGCTCTGAGGGTCACTATGGACTTGTTGATGATCAGGAAGGTTTTGCAAACGATATTTAACATCATTAGTTTTTTTCTTGGTAGATTTGAACAAACATTTTCTGATACCTAGCAGGCCAAGGAACACCCTGCTAAATGTAAGTATCAAATAAAAGCCTGAATGCATTTCTACTGCAGCCATACTTGCAGAAAATCTTACAGCCTAGCTGGCATCCTTGGCTAGAAAGTAGTGTTCTTAGTGGTTGAGTCAGCTAATTCGTGGGTTCATGCACTGCAAGGTTCACAAGGAAGATTATGGACAAAGTTAATAATGGTTCCTCGATTCCTAAATGGCTGAATTACAAGTATATGCATAAAACAAATAAAAAATCAATATCCAGAGAGTGGAACGCTTGATGAAGCATCTTCACTGGTTGCCGACAGTAGTCATATATAAAATAAATGCAAAATATTGTGGTGCTGGAAATCCAAAATTAAAAAAAAGCAGAAAGCGATGGAGAAGCCCAGCAGCTCTGGCACCATCTGTGGAGAGAGAAACAGTGTCCGATTTGACTAGTCTTCACAAGCATACTTACGTATCATTTGCTAGAGAAAACAAAAATGCTGACAAGATTAGGGGTCGGGCAGCATCTGTGGAAAGAAAGCAAGTTAAATTTTGAGCCTAGATGACACTTCATCAGAGATTGACATGAAATTTGTCTGTGATACTTTAATAAAGTTAAAGTTATGTATAGGTTGATCATTCCAACAACTGAACTAAAAGAAAATGAACTTACAGAATACTGTAACTTGCGGAAATCACTTAAATAACTTACAGAATACTGAATGGCCTGGACAGAGTGGATGTTGAGAAGACATTATGTTTGATTTGAAGGAGAGGCAAGGGCCTGAGGACACAGCCTGAGAATAAAGGAACGACCTTTTAGAACAGAGATAAGGAGAAATGTCTTCAGTCAGAGAGTAGTGAATCTATGAAATTCACTGCTCAGAAGGCTGTGGAGGGCAGGTCACGCAGTACATTTAAGACTGAAACGGATAAGTTCTTGATTATCAAGGGGATCAAGGGTTATGGAGAGAAGCAGGAGAATGTGGTTGAGGGACTTATCAAACATGACTGAATGGTGGAGCAGACTCGATGGGCCTAATTTCTGCTCCAGTGCCTTATAGTCTTAAATTGTAGCAATAAACATGCTGTATTTACTAGGCATTGACTGTGAAATCTTTTTGAAGTCTACAATCCTTACCTTATCCATTAATACTCACACATCACTTCAGTTAACTGCCTTCCAAAGAAATATGCCTACACACTATTACTTGGATTCACATAACTGTATCAGCATAAACTACTTTCATAACTTTGTTTGATGAATTTGTTAACCTCACCTTGTCAGGATCGAACCACTGTCATCGTTTTATGTGAACGTTTCCTTTTTTGGATGAGACTTTAAATTCTTCTTATTTTCATTTTCTCAAGCATTTCTAAATGGCACAAAAGTGAATGAAGAATGTTTTGCATTGAATAAGAACCTCTTTGAAGTGAAGATGGAGCAAAACAAGTTAATTTTTCAAAGTCAGATTGAGAGTAATATTGAAAATTTGGTGCACAGTTTCTGTTCCTTATCCATTTGCAAAGAAAGGATTCATAGCTGACTACAAACATAAAGCTAACCACATGGTGGTACAAAATGAAACACGTCTTTGTTTAACACATAAGTGATGCATTTTTTGACCTTTGCGTATTTTATCAAGTTCCTTTACTGATGCAGTTGAAACCAGCAGCAAATTTCAGTGTAAATGAAATAGGGCTGTTATTACCAAAGGCATTGGCACTGTCAAAGTAAAAAGACTTGTTTAGTAGCAGGATAATCTCTGCAAGCAAGGGAGGCATTGGCCACATTTTCCCTGCCTGGAGCTGAAGCAGTTGTATTTTGTTTTTACATTGGAGAAATGTCACTTGCCTGTACATATTGTCTATCAGGCACACTGCAAAGATGAAGACGTCAGGAAATAATCATATTTTGTGAAATGAAATTGATGTGTTCACAAGTCCGTGTAGACTGGTGCCATTGTTTAAAAACTAGATACAGCTTTAAAACAATTTCACCATACAAAATCTCTTCAGGAAATCATTATACTTCTGGTTAAACAGGGCAAGTAATCCTCCTGCTGATTACCACCTACCACCCTTCCCTCAGTTGATGGATTAGTGCTCCATCACATTGAACACCGCCAGGGAGAAGCACTGAGTGTGGCGAGAGCACTGAGTGTGGCCTGGGTGGTGGATTTGAATGTCTATCATCAGGAATGATTCAGCAATACTACTACTGAGTGAGGAGGGTAATTTAAATTTTATCAGGTGGGGAGGCAGGGAGGGGACAGGCCAGCCCAGGGAAGACGGACAGGCCAAGGAGGCGGGACGAGGCCAGCAGGTGGCTGGGGGTGCGGCTTGGGGTGGGAGGAAGGGACGGGCGAGAGGAAGAACCGGCCAGGGAGGGTCTAGGCCCGAAACGTCAGCTTTTGTGCTCCTGAGATGCTGCTGGGCCTGCTGTGTTCATCCAGCCTCACATTTTATTATCTACTACTGAGTGAGCTGGCCAAGTGCTGAAGGAGCAAAATACTGGAATAGGTCTGTAGTAAGTGCTTGTTTTCATCTCGTAGGGTCTAGCAGGGTTGAGGTCAAATGAAACAAGGGAACTTTAACGGTTGTATGTTAATTAAGGAACGCTCTATCGGATATCAGGCTCCATGGGAGAGTGATAGTGTTCCCATCTCTGAACCAGGAGACCCATGCTCAGCTGCCA
Source organism: Stegostoma tigrinum (assembly GCF_030684315.1). Taxonomy (NCBI): domain Eukaryota; kingdom Metazoa; phylum Chordata; class Chondrichthyes; order Orectolobiformes; family Stegostomatidae; genus Stegostoma; species Stegostoma tigrinum. Next base: position 21,425,537 of record NC_081382.1, read on the forward strand.
ATCCTGCTTCAGAGATGTGGGCTGACACCTCTGCCACTGTGAACAGGTCGATTAGTAATCAGAGTGTGCGATGTCTGACAAAAACAAAGTTGCTGGAAAAGCTCAGTAGGTCCGGCAGCATCTGTGAAGGAGAAAACAGAATGAAAGTTTCAGGTCCTGTGACCCTTCTACACAACAGTTCTGAGGAAGGGCCTCTGCACCTGAAACGTTAACTCTGTTTTCTCCCTCACAGATGCTGCCAGACCTGCTGAGCTTTTCCAGCAACTTTGTTTTTGCTCCTGATTTACAGAATCCCGCAGTTCTTTCAGTTTTTATTGTGCAATGTCTGAGCTAGAAATAGAACTGACTAAAAAAGTATGTGACCGAAGTCTGTTTAACCTCTGGTACTTATCAGCACTGAAAGAACCCAAAAGAAGGAAAATTTACTCGACTTTGTCCTCAGCAATCCACCTGGTCACTGTTGCATGTATGGCAAGAAGGATTAATACAGTATAAGCAATATTGGATATGAACAGGGGTCTGGATATGAGTAGGGAGTGGGGGAAACCTGAGCAACAGCCTAGGTAAGCAGCCAAGAACTATGACTGGACTGATTCTGACAAAGAAAGAGCTATTGTATCAATCATATTGTTCAAATTTTGGATGCAATCTCTTTTGGTGAATCATGTGAACACTAGTGTACTTTGTTACGACAAAACATATTGTAACCGTTGTTCTGAGAGTCAAAGGACAGGCATTGTTTCAAAATGGTCTTCCTCCCATTGCACAGCAGTGATATTTCTAGGAGAGATTACTGCACAGTGCAGTAAGGAGAAGGCTCTCTATTGTGTTGAGTGGCATTACTGCTACTCTAAATGGGATAGATTTCGAACAGATTTAGCTACCCAATACAGGCATGCCTGGAGTGCTGTGGGCTATCAGCAGCAGCAGAATTGTATCCAAACACAATTTGTAACTGAGATAACAAGGTGCAGAGCTGGATGAACACAGCAGGCCAAGCAGCATCAGAGGAGCAGGAAGGCTGGCGTTTCAGGCCTCGACCCTTCTTCAGAAAGGTCTAAGCCTGAATCGTCAGCCTTCCTGCTCCTCTGATGCTGCTCAGCCTGCTATGTTCATCCAGCTCTACACTGTATTATCTCAAATGTTTGGAGGATTTGGGTTCAAATCCCACCACATCAGATGAAGTTGAAATCAGTAAGATTAAATGGAATTAAGAACCTACTGATGTCTATGAAACCATTGTTGTCTGTTGGAAAAACCCATTTGACTCACTAATGTCTTTCAAGGAAGGAAATCTGCAATTCTCACCTGGTCTGGCCTACATCTGACTCAAGACCTACAGCAATGTGTTTGATTCTCAACTACTCTCTGAAATGGCCGAGCAAGCTACATCAATCACTTCGAAATCTCAAAAAAGAAATGAAACTATTAACCATCAGGCATTAAATTGAGCATCAGAAAAGACAATGGCAGAAACAGCCCTGTTGGACCTGCAAAGTCCTCTTCTAGGGGCTACTGCCAGGTTTGGGAGCGCTGACTCACAGACTAGTCAAGCAACAGCCTGACATTGTCATACTCACGGAACCTGACCTTACAGACAGTGTCCCAGACATGACCATCACCATCCCTGGATATGTCCTGTCCCACTGACAGGACAGACCCAGCAGAGGTGGTGGCACAGTGGGATATAGTCAGGAGGGTGTTGCTCTGGGAGTTCTCATCATTGACTCCGGACCCCATGACATCTTGTGGCTTCAGGTTAAACATGGGCAAGGAAACTTCCTGTTGATTACCACATACTGCCCTCCCTCAGCTGATGAATCAGTACTCCTCCATGTCGGACAACACTTGGACGAAGCACTGAAGATGGCAAAATGTACCCGGGGGGGGGGCGGATTTCAATGTCTCTCAGCAAGAGTGCTAGCCTGAGTGTGAAGTATGTGGTGAGAAAATGAACAAGAGGGAAAGACATACTTGACCACATCCTTACCGATCTTCCGGCTGCAGATGCATCTATCCATGACAGTATCGATAAGAGTGACCAATGCACTGTCCTAGGGGAGATGAATTCTAACTTCACATTGAGAATACCTGACATTGTATTGTTGTAGTCCTTTAAACGTACTTCAAACAGATCTAACAGCTCAAGACTGGGCATCCATGAGATGCGGTGGGCCATCAAAACCAGCCGAACTGTACTGCAACACAATCTGTAACCTCATGGTGCAGCATATTCCCCATTCAACCATTGCCATCAAGCCGGGATATCACCCTTGTTTGATGGAGAAGGCACGCCTGGAACAACATTAGGTGTACCTGAAGATGAGGTGTCAACCTAATGAAGCTACCAATAGGATTACTAGCATGCAAAACTACACAAGTAAATGATGGACGGAGCTAAGAGGTCGCACGAACAATGGATCAGATCTAAGATCTGCAGTCCTGCCACATTCAGTCAGTGAAAGGTGGTGGGCAATTAGCTCATCGGAGGAGGAGGATCCACAAATATCTCCCTGCTCTACGACAGAAGAGCCCAGCACATCAAGGCAAAAGATAAGGCTGAAACAGTTACAACAATCTTCTGCCTGAAGTGCCAAGCGGATGCTTCATTTCAGCCCCCTCCAGTGTGCCCCTGCATCACAGATGCCATCAATCAGACAATTCAATTCACACCAAGTAATATCAAGCAACAGTTGGAGGCACTGGGTGCTGCAGATGCCATGGGCACTGACAACATTGCGGCAACAATCCTGAAGACTAAGCCCAGAAATTGCTGCTTCCGTAGCCAAACTATTCCAGCACAGCTACGATGCTGGCATTTTCCCAAAAATGTGAAAATTACCTACATACATCCTGTACACAAAAAACAGGACAAATCCAAACCAGCCAGTTACCATCACTCTACTCTTGATCATCAGTAAACTGATGGAAGGTGTCATCAATAGTGCTGTCAAGCAGCACCTACTCAGCAATAACCTGCTCAGTGATGCCCAGTTTGGGTTCCGCCAGGGCTACTCAGCTGCTGACCTCATTAGCTTTGGTTCAAGCATGGGCAACATCAGCCTCAGATAAAAGAGCTGAATCCAGACCTGAGGTGAGGGTGACAGCCCTTGACCACAAGGCCTTATTCAACCAAATAGTAGCATCATGGGATCCAAGCAAAACTGAAATCAGTGGGTATTGGGGGCAAACCCTCTGCTGGTTGGAATTGTACCTGACACACAGGAAGAAGGTTGTGTCTGTTGGAGGCCAGTCATCTCAGCTCCAGGACATCTCTGCAGTAGTTCCTCGGGACAGTGTCCTAGACCCAAACATCTTCAGCTGCTTCATCAATGACCTTCCCTCCATCACAAGGTCAGAAGTGGGGATGTTCGCTGATGATTGCACAATGTTCAACACCGTTCAAAACTTCTCCGATACTGAAGCAGTCCATGTCCAAATGCAACAAGATCTGAACAATATCCAAACTTGGGCTGACACGTAGCAAATAACATTCAAACCACACAAATGCCAAGCAACAGCCATCTCCAACGAGAGATAATCTAACCACCACTCCTTGACATTTGATGATGTTACCACCATCCAATGGTGTTATCATTAAATGGTGGTAACATCACTGAATGTTGCCACTGTTGAATCCCCCACTACAAACATCTTAGGGGTTACCATTGACCAGAAATTCAACTAGACTCACCACATAAACATAGTGACTACAACAGTACCTCAGTGGCTAGAATTACTATGGTGAGTGACTCAAACCCTGACTCCCCAAAGCCTGTCCACTATCCACAAGGCACAAGTCAGGAGTGTGATGGAATAATCCCCACTTGCCCGGATGAGTGCAGCCCCAACAACACTCAAGAAGCTTGACACCATCCAGGACAATGCAGCCCTCTTGATTGCTATCACAAACACCTACTCCATCCTCCACGACACTCAGTAACAGCAGTATGTACTGTCTACAAGTTGGCACTGCAGAAATTAATCAAAGATCCTTAGACAGCACCTTTCAAACCAATGACCACTTCCATCTAGAAGGACAAGGCCACATGGAACATGGTTTACATGGAACACAACCACTTGCGAGTTCCCCACCAGACCACCCACCATCGTGACTTAGAAATATTTCGCTGATCCTTCACTGGGTCAAAACCACTTTGGTTCTACCTACATCATATGCACCAAAGCAGTTCAAGAAAGCCACAAGGGATGGTCCACATTCCATGAGTGAAAAAAGTCCCATTTGTGAAGTCTTGATCATTAACTAAGTGATTGAACATGTCATTTACACTGCTTTTAGTATCATTTACACTGCAGTAACCTACTCACTAATGCTTAGTTTGAGTTCGTCCAGCACTACTTAGCTCCTGATTTCATTACAGTCTCGGTACAAACACGGACAAAAGAGCTGAACTCAGAAATAGAGGTGAGAGTGACTGGTGTTGATATTATGGCATTATTTCACTGAAGATAATATCAAGAAACCATAGCTAAACTGATGTCAAGATAAGAACATAAGAACTAGGAGCAGGAGTAGGCCATCTGGCCCCTCCAGCCTGCCCTGCCATTTAATAAGATCAAGGTTGATTTTTGAGACTCAGCTCCACTTAACCGCCCACTCACCATAACCCTTAATTCCTTTACCTTTCAAAAATTTATCTAGCCTTGCTTTAAGTAACATTCAGTGAGGTAGCTTCAACCACTTCACTGGGTAGGGAATTCCACAGATTCATAACCCTTTGGGTGAAGAAGTTTCTCCTGACCTCAGTCCTACATCTGCTTCCCTTTGTTTTGAGGCGATGCCCTCTAGTCCTAGTTTCACCTGCTAGCAGAATCAACCTCCCTACCTCCACTTTATTTATTCCCTTATAATCTCATATGTTCCTATAAGATCTCCCCTCTTTCTTCTGAATTCCATTGAGTATAAGCCCAGTCTACTCAGTCTCTCCCCATAATCCGATCCTCTCAACTCTGGAATCAACCAAGTGAATCTCCTCTGCACCCCCTCCAGTGCTAGTATATCCCTTCTCAAGTAAGGAGACCAAAACTGCACACAGTACTCCAGGTGTGGCCTCACCAGGACCCTATATAGCTGCAGCATAGCATCCTGTTTTTAAACTCCTTCCCTCGAGCAATGGCAGACAAAATTCCATTTGCCTTTTTAATTACCTGCTGCACCTGCAATCCCACCTTCAGTGATTCATGCACAAGGACACCCAAGTCCCTTTGCACAGCAGCGTGTTGCAATTTTTTAACCATTTAAAACTTAGCCCATTTTGCTGTTATTCCTACGAAAATGGATGACCTCACACTTATCAACATTGTCCTCCATCTGCCAGACCTTTGCCCAGTCACTTAGACTATCTATATCCTGCGGAAGACTTTCAGAGTCTTCTGCACACTTTGCTCTCCGACTCACCTTAGTGTCATCTGCAAATTTTGATGCACCACACTTAGTCCCCAACTCCAAATCATCTATGTAAATTGTAAACAATTGCAGCCCCAACACTGATGCCTGAGGCACACCACTAGCCACTGACCACCAACCAGAAAATCACCCATTTGCCCCTACTCTTTGCTTTCTACCAGTCAACCAATCCTCTGTCCATACCAATACATTACCTGTAATACAGTGCAACATTACCTTATGTAACAGCCTTTGGTGTGGCACCTTGTCAAACGCCTCCTGGAAATCCAGATACGCCACATCCACAGGTTCCCCATTGTCTACCATGCAAGTAACGTCCTCAAAGAAATCCACCAAATTGGTTAAACATGACCTACCCTTCATGAATCCACGCTGGGCATTCCCAGTGGGACAATTTATATCCAGATGTCTTGCTATTTCATTGTTAATGATAAATTCCAGCATTTTCCCCATTACTGAAGTTAAGCTAACTGGCCTGTAGTTGTGTGCTTTTTGTCTACTTCCTTTTTTAAACAGTGGCATCACATTGGCTGTTTCCCAATCTGCGGGAACCACCCCAGAGTCCAGTGAATTTTGGTAAATAATTACCAGTACATTTTCTATTGCCCCCATCATCTCTTTTAGTACCCTGGGATGCATTTCCTCAGGGTCAGGAGACTTGTCCACCTTTAGCCCCCATTAGTTTCCCCAACACTGCCTCCTTAGTGACAATGATAGTTTCTAGGCCCTCTCCTGCTATAACCTTTTTGCCATCAGTTTTCTGCATGTTATTTGTGTCTTCCACTGTGAAGACCGACAAAAAATAACTGTTTAATGCCTTGGCTATTTCCTCATTCCCAGTTATTAAACTGGCCTTCCCTTCCTCTAAAGGACCAGTGTTTACCGTCACCACTCTTTTACAATTTACACACTTATAGAAACTTTTGCTGTATGTTTTTATATTCTGAGGTAGTTTACTCTCATAATTTATCTTAATTTTCTTTATAACTTTTTTTGTGGCTTTCTGTTGGCCTTTACAGATTTCCCATTATACTAGTTTCCCACTACTCTTTGCTTTTTTGTATGTGTTTTTTTCAATCTGATACTTTCCTTTATTTCCTTAGACATTCATGGTTGAGTCTCTCTTTTCTTACAGTTCTTCCTTATCACTGGAATATACTTCTGCTGACCATTGTGAAAAATCGTTTTGAAAGTCCTCCACCGTTCCTCAATTGACCCACCATAAAGTTTTTGCTCCCATTCTAATTTAGCTAACTCCTTCCTCATTCCTTCATAGTCTCCTTTATCATGATTATTAACAAAGTGATGTTTGTTAAGCACAGGACATAGGTACTGGATTTAACTTTCTCATGCTCCATCTGTATTTGAAATTCAACCGTACTGTGAATGCTCATTCCAGAAGGTTCCTTAACTGTGATATCATTAATTATTACTGTCTCATTACACAGGACTAGATCTAGGATAGTTTACTCCCTCGTAGGTTCCATTACATATTGTTCAAGGAAATTATCACGGATGCACTGTATGAACCCCTCCTAAAGGCTGCCGTGACCGACCCAGTTTGACCAATCAATATGTAGATTAAAATCCCCCATGATAAATGCTGTACCAATTTTACATGCATTAGCTATTTCTACGTTTATTGCCCGCCCCACCACGATGTCATTATTTGGTGGCCTATAGACCACACCTCTCAGTGACGTTTTCTCCCTGCTATTCCTAATTTCCACCCAAATGGATTCAACGTTTTGTTCAGTAGAGCATATATCATCTCTCACTACTGCCCTAATATCATCATTAAAAATCAGAGCGATGTCACCTCCACTACTTTCCTAGATAATAAAGTGTGAAGCTGGATGAACACAGCAGGCCAAGCAGCATCTCAGGAGCACAAAAGCTGACGTTTCGGGCCTAGACCCTTCATCAGAAAGGGGGATGGGGTGATGGTTCTGGAATAAATAGGGAGAGAGGGGGAGGCGGACCGAAGATGGAGAGAAAAGAAGATAGGTGGAGAGGAGAGTATAAGTGGGGAGGTAGGGAGGGGATAGGTCAGTCCAGGGAAGACGGACAGGTCAAGGAGGTGGGATGAGGTTAGTAGGTAGGAGATGGAGGTGCGGCTTGGGGTGGGAGGAAGGGATGAGTGAGAGGAAGAACAGGTTAGGGAAGCAGAGACAGGCTGGGCTGGTTTTGGGATGTAGTGGGAGGAGGGGAAGAGCTGGGCTGGTTGTGTGGTGCAGTAGGGGGAGGGGACGAACTGGGTTGGTTTTGGGATGCGGTGGGGGAAGGGGAGATTCCCCTTCCCCCACCGCATCCCAAAACCAGACCAGTTCGTCCCCTCCCCCCACTGCACCATACAACCAGCCCAGCTCTTCCCCTCCACCCACTGCATCCCAAAACCAGCCCAGCCTGTCTCTGCCTCCCAAACCTGTTCTTCCTCTCACCCATCCCTTCCTCCTACCTCAAGCCGCACCTCCATCTCCTACCTACTAACCTCATCCCACCTCCTTGACATGTCCGTCTTCCCTGGACTGACCTATCCCCTCCCTACCTCCCCACCTATACTCTCCTCTCCACCTGTCTTCTTTTCTCTCCATCTTCGGTCTGCCTCCCCCTCTCTCCCCATTTATTCCACAACCCTCTCCCCATCCCCCTCTCTGATGAAGGGTCTAGGCCCGAAACGTCAGCTTTTGTGCTCCTGAGATGCTGCTTGACCTGCTGTGTTCATCCAGCTTCACACTTTATTATCTTGGATTCTCCAGCATCTGCAGTTCCCATTATCACTCACACATCCACTACTTTCCTGTCTGTTCTTCCGAACAGTTTGATACCCCTGGATATTCAACTCCCAGAGATGACCATCCTGTAGCCATGTCTCTGTAATGGCCACTAAATCACACCCACTTGCCATGATTTGCACCGTCAACTCATCTACCTTGTTTTGAATGCTCCGAGCATTCAGGTAAAGTTCCCTTATGCCAGTTTTTGCGCCTTCTTGGGACTTTTTACCCCTATTACAAACAGCTCAAGTTCTCCTTCCCTTTAGCTTCTTAAAAAATAAATGGAACACAACCACCTGCAAACTTCCTATCCACTCACCATCCAGACGAAAATATATCACTGTTCTTTCATTGTTAGATAGAACATAGAACATAGAAAAGTACAGCACAGTACAGGGCCTTTGGCCCACAATGTTGTGCCGTGGATTAATCCTAATCCAAAAATAAAATAACCTAACCTACATTCCCCTCAATTCGCTGCTGTCCATGTGCATGCCCAGCAGTCGCTTAAATGTCACTAATGACTCCGCTTCCATGACTACCACTGGCAAACTATTCCAAGCGCTCACAACTCTCTGGGTGAAGAACCTCCCTCTGATGTCTCGTTTATACCTTCCTCCTAACACCTTAAAACTATGACCCCTCGTGGCAGTCAATCCTGCCCTGGGGAAAGGTCTCTGGCTATCGACTCTATCCATGCCTCTCATTACCTTGTACACCTCGATCAGGTCACCTCTCTTCCTCCTCCTCTCCAGAGAGAAAAGTCCGAGCTCAGTCAATCTCTCCTCGTAAGACAAGCCCTCCAGTCCAGGCAGCTGCAACAAAACCCAAGAATTTCCTCCCTAACCCTCTAACAGTACTACGGATGTACCTGCACCAGATCAGCTGCAGAAGTTCAAGAAAGCAGCTCAACACAGCCTTCTCAACAGCAATTACGGATGGGAAAAAAATGCTGCCCCCACCCCCCACCCCGCCGCCCCAGCATTGCCCACATCCCATGAAAGAATAAACAAAAATTTTAAATGCACCATTTAATATTGTTCTTGTAAGTTAGCATAGTTCTAACTAGTGGCTAAATAAAGACTTTAATGCAGAGCTATTTCTATCTTTACAAACAGCTCAATTTAACATGTGATGACATCAGCTTATTCTTGGAATCCATTTGAGCCCAGAGAATAACGAGTCAGTTCTATTTAGACAACTATGCTCCACAGAAGTTACATTTGCAGTTGATACGAATGTAGTAAAGACATCGATTTTATAAATAAGTTTGCCTTTTAGGTCTGTGGAAAACAAATCTTCCTTTGTCTGGTTCAAATTATTGCAAATATTCTGTAGTATCTGTGGTTTAAAAATCGATGTATTTCATCACAAAACTACTCTCTAACCTAACTAACAGGTCTCACAAGTTTGAGGCAAGTTTCAAGAACTGCAACTAACACTTAGTATAGTTAAGCAGAAATGCTGTCCACAGTGCAATCATCTGTATTTCTTTTTCCAGCTTAAGCCAGGAGAAATGTAAGATAGGCCTGTGAGCCACTATCGCAGATTTTATGCAATCAAGTAAAGTAAAGCTCGATCATCTAAGTGTACATATGTGGCTGAGGAAGAATTGCACCAAAAAGAGACATTATTAACCTTACGCTGTACCCTGTTTCACACTTGCTACTTTTGCTATGTTCTTGAATGCGACTTTGTCCTGTGTAGCCTGATCATAGAAACTGAAGATGCTAAAAATCCTGCTTCTTTAATAGTTTGAGGTTGCACCATCTCTGTCAGGTACAATATTGTACTGCAAGCAAGGCCAGTAGTCGTGAAATGCTGACAATTTCAAAGTCCACAGACGAGCATGAGCAACCACTTTGCTTTTCAATTTATCAGTGAATGACTGAAGTCAGATCACGGAGATAGAAGCAGAAACACGCAGATGTTGGAAATCTGAAACAAAAAGAGAAATTGCGAGTGAATCTCAGCAAGTCTGGCAACAACTATAGAGCGAGAAAAAGTAAACATTTTGAGTTTGATGAGAGTCATATCATACTTGATACGTTAACTGTGTTTTTCTTTTCTCAGATACTACCATACCTGTTGAGTTTCCCCAGCATATTAGCTTTTTATTTCTTGGATCATGGAAGTTAATTTGGTGCATGCCCATATTTATGCAGTGTTCTTCCAAATGATCAAAAGTGTTAATGTGCAGCATGCTATATAAACTTGGTAGCAGTTTTCTGAGAACACAACCCATGACCTCAACCAGAAGAAATTGAAATTGTGTCCGACACTCATTTACTTTGATGTTCTGAAATACTGGCTCGTTACACCTATTGCTGAATGGTAATTGAGTCCTTTAACTTTTATTGCATGATCAAAGCAGCATCCACTCTGTTCATTAACCAATGCCAAGTAGAACACACATTTACTTGCAAAGAATGATGACCAGCAAAAGCTAATTATCCTCTGCTTTAACGCATGAACAAAAATAACTTGATATCAACCAGCAAAGGAAATTTGTTGTTGTTGCACTGTTTCTTCCTTAATATGTGAAACTGATTTGTTTGCGCAACTAAGGTCCTATACCTTCAATATTGGAACTGAGCATGTTCTCTTTAAGTGTCCATGTGATTGTTTTGCATGTTTTAACAGGAAGATAAATCTGGGTAATATGGTGCAGATGTTTCATTCAAATGCACACTCGTGCTAAAGTCTCATGTTTGTAGGTTTAAGTGTAGATTCTTTTGTAAAATATAACAATAAAGCCAACTTACTGTTAATCTACTTGGTGGCCTAAACCAGGTTGAGTAGCTTGCTTTTTAACCTAAATTTTAAAATCTTATAAGTCGGCAAAACCGCTCAGACAGAGCATTCGTTTTCTTTCTATCTTGATTAGCACAATCTAACACATAGCCTGCATGTGAACATGTTTTGGTGCATCCTTTTGCAATCTTTTACTTGCAAATGATAATGAATTTGTGCTATTTTTGCAACATTGCTGTGTCAATCTGCCACAAGGGTCAAAAATTGTAAAGCCTCATTAGATGCGTAGAAAAAGGGATAGTGTGGTGGCTCAGTGGTTTAGCACTGCTGCCTCACAGCACTGTGGACTTGGGTTCAATTCTGGACTTTGGTGATTGTATGTATGGAGTTGCACATTTTCCCTGTATCTGCATGGGCTTCTGCTACAAGCTCTGGTTTCCAAAGATATGCTAGTTAGGTAGGGTAGCCATTGTAACAAGCTTTGAATTAAAAAGAAGACCCACCAGATCTGCCAGCATATTTGGAGAAATTCTGTTCTCCAGTTCTGAAGAAGAGTTATATTAGACTCAAAATGTGGACTGTGTTGCTCCACCTATACAGAATAATTCTGTTTTTGCTGAATGAAACAAAACATCACGAAACATTGATAAGAACTGTCAGCTTTAATAAGCAATTGTTCATAAGTGGTTAACTGATTTATTTTGTTGAAAACAGCAAAACACATTGTAAGTAACACGTCGCAATGTACACATACAACATCTGCCTCCTTTCCAAAAAACATTTGGCTGTTTACTATAACAAGTGAGCCCAAGTGTCCCTATAATGTATAGATAATATGCTGATATATGCAAATCTCAGGATGATGACTTTGTCCGGAGGTACTGTTGATTTCCCACTGTCTTCAGCAATATTGTCTGCCATTCTTGTTTGTGTTGTCAAGTTTTTCTTTTGTGCACTGCATTTAATGTCATAAAGTTTGCTCACCTTGATGCACTACAAGCAATTTTTGCTTTAAATTTACCACTGACTGATCTTGTCCTCAAGCTGTTTGAGTGTTTCAAATCTTTTTGGGATTAACTATTTGTTTCTTAAATGTTTCTAGGTCATTTTGATGTTTCTTGTTTTACACATTGGATCCTTCTAATTCTATCAAAGCTTCTGTTGGCCCAATACATATTTTCCTTCTTAACCCACTCTAACTCAGCTCTTCAACGTTTTGTTGGTTTTTGTTTTCTTTCTAGCTTGGACTTCTTCCTCTTACTGTTTTGGGGATTGTTTGGTTTCTTCAATGTCTGACTTGAGTTCTTTCACTATAACATCATTGCTGTCATTAACTTCTGAAAAGATTGTCTCTCAGCACTGTGGACCTGGGTTCAATTCTAGCCTTTGGTGACCCCAGGTCATGTATTCTAAGCATTTCCATCTGCTTTTGCAGATCCAGCATTGCTTTGAGCTCAAGCTTACTGAAGGTACTCCCGCTGAGACTAACCAATTTTATGAGCTAGTTGCTCCAGATAATCCCATAAACCAGCAATATTTTTATTGAATTGATGATACAAAGCTTGTAAATGATTTTCCTTTCTTTCTATCCCTTTCAGCTTTTCATTCATTTTTGCGAGCTGTTTGCAGGTAACCCTAAGAGATGTTATTGTCTGAATGAATCCTGAGCCAGTGGTCCACCTTTTACCTCTCGAAATTTAATGTTCTCTCCGCATCATAGTTGAGATTTCAGTTCCACTAATGTAGAAGAAAGTTGTGTTCTTCTTTCATATTCAGTTCTGCAAATGTCTTTTGAATAGTCTGCTGAATTTTCTGTTGTGTCTTCGACGTTTGACTAATAACACTGTTAGGCCTTGGCATTCTATTAGCCTTGCAGTTGCTTCCCTAGCAGTGCATATTAAAGATGTCCAGGTAGATAGATTGTATTTGAATTTGAGCACCATTGTTCTTGCACATTGAGTCCTTAAAGGTGAACTTTCTTCAAGAGCTGTTGCATATCCAACAAAAATGGTGCAGTGATGGTGTCCCTGGCCCTGGATCAGAGAGGCCTATGTTCAAGTCCCACCTGTTTCAGAGGTGTGTAATAACATCTCTGAACAGGTTGATTAGAAAGGTAGGGTTGTAAAAATTCTCAAACCACCATGAGATGCTTAACAATTATAATCTCTTACAATCCAAGAAATGCATTCACCTGGCACCATGAGCAGTTAGTGACATAATGTTGCAATACTTTTCCTTATATGGAGCTTAAAACACTGGATAAATATTACCCCATAAAAATATTTATCCAGTGCTTTAAGCTCCATATAAGAACGCAATCTTTGGAATTAAACAATAATGAACTAGCTATGGAGAAGAATCTACTGGTCGTTATAAAATGGTTATCATAAAAATATTACACTTGTAAGTTGGTTTGCTAGCTGCATTTCGTTTCCTGTGGAACACTAAAAGAGAGGTAGGCAATGTGTGTAATTTAATGGTTACTTCATATTTCTTACCAGCAATGCCTAGCTACTCCATTGTGATTATATTTTTGCATTCCACCATTTGTTTTCAAGTTGTCTATTTTTAGTCCATAAATGGGTGAAAAACCCACGTTAGAAAATTTTGAGTAGAAGCGTCTTTGCTCCCTAACATTTGGACTTCAGTGGCACAGCAAATCTTAGCTTTGTTTGTGTCGTAAAATTTTGCTAATAACATCGTCAAAGCTCAAGATGAGACCATTCAGTCCAGTGAAATTTAACAGTCTGGCACTGCAACCTTCCATTGTAACATTGAACAACAAATTAAATACTGTAGATTATTTCTTTTTGTCAGTCTTTCTGGAATATTATTCCAAATATTAGTCACTCTTCAGGTAAATAAAGTCTTCCTAATATTTGTTTCAAATTTACTTTTTGCTGATTTGAAGAATTCTTTATGGGTTCATGTTAATACAATATGCTGTGTTTGCCTTTTACATGCCATTTTATGTATTATGTAGCTCCCCTATTGTATGAGTGGAATCCTCAGTTCTCAGGTTTAAAGGAGGGGTAAAATGGGCTGGAGACATGAGATGCCATAGTGTTAAACTGGCAAAATTGATGGCAATTTGGGGCTCCAAGCCCTGCTTGAGTGTGTAATCGGTTTTACAGCTGTGTGGTGCTGAGGGAAGGTTGTATTATTTGTAGTGTTAACATTTGGATAAAATGTTAAAAGAAGTATCCATGCTCTCTCCAACAAACCCATGGCATTTTTCTACCAAACAAATAACCAACATTCCTATCTTGACTAATGAATATCACAAGCACCTTTGGGATTTTGGTCTACACAAGTTAGTGACATGTCAATGATTACTCTTTTAAAATAAATTCATTTGTTGAAAATCACTTCGGAATGCAAGTCCTTTTTCTACCCTGATAAAATTTTCACTGCACTTCATTCCACTGCAGTGAAGCTTTTTTGAATCTTTCATTTAAATTGAATTTAAACTAAAATTCAAAATTGAATGAAATTTAAACACAAGCTGCTACATTGTCTGTAGTGTTCAGGGATGTGTAGGTTAGGTGGTTTATAGGGGGATGGGTCTGTGTGGGATGCTCTGAGAGTCGGTATGGACTGGGGTGGGGGGGGGCAGCGCCAGAGGGCCTGTTTTCACACTTTTGAGATTCTATGATCTATCACTGAAAATACAAACTGTGACCCCCTGTAGTTACTCAAGGGACATGTGCCTCCCTATAATGATACTGCTGACTTTTACAGACCTAGCTGGAAGACACCTCACAGAGCTAGTGCTCACCTATAGTGGTATTTCAGCACTAACCCCATGTTGCCTGAAATGTCAGCATCTGGCCATCAGCACAGGTCCCACATAACTTTCAGAATGGAAATCCTGTGGAATCCAACTATGTTCATTGCGTAAGGTTGATCCCAGCATGCTGGACTGTGCTTCTCTGGTGGGATCCATGTATCCTTTTCTGGAGTTAACATTTTGGGTCTGCTTTCTCTCCACAGATGCTGCCAGACCTCTGAGTTTTTACAGCAATTTCTGATTTAGTTTTTGATTTCCAGCATCTGCACTTCTCTGTGTTTTTTCTTTTATTCTCTTCTGGAAGTTGATATGCTTTAACTCATTAGGACAGTGCTTATTTCGGGGCTGGGCAATTGGACACGCTTCCCTTCCCCTTGGTGTTGGTCTCATAGGTTTTGAGCAGTGCATCATTACAAAGGGGTGCTGCACTATGCAAGTTCAATCTGAAACTGAAATTAGAGCCTGTGAAGACCTGCCAAAATTGGGTCATTGCTGTAACTGACCTATTTCTGTCAGAAATGTAACAGAGATGCAAGAGGGTATCTGATGGAAAGAACCAAAACAAGGGGCCAGTGCACTGATGGTGGTTTCAACAGTACATTGTAATACCGACATTTCGCTCTCACTAGGGCTGAACTGTTATGTACACATAGATCAGATAGTAGCTATTTGAGTCTTTTGTTGACTTGAACATTTTTTATACTTTCCTAAGTGAAGTGAAAGAGAATTATTTAGAGAGTTCACATCTAACTTTGAAATCATGTAGCCTTTTTGCAGCATGATTTTGTGATGCTAACTGAACCTGAACCAGGGAAGATTCTCCTTGTATTCTATGGAATTTACAGTTTGTGTGTGGAAGCATCACACTGGGGTATCACTTATAAAGTTCTGGTGCAACATGTCTTTAGATCACAAGCAAGAATCTATTTATGTACCAACAGTTATGCAGTATTCACTGTGCACTTCTGCAAATGTACAAATGTTGAAAATTAACACAATTTTTGATGGATTTAAGTTATGAAACAATTGCCCATTCTGATTGACGTTAATTCTGAGTTCTTCAGTAGCTATGTAAGAAGATGACTTGCAACCTTCTAGCAACGACAGTTTGTCACAAAGTTTTAAAATTCTACAGAAACTGCATAGCTCTCATGGTTTCTCCTCCAACATTGCTGTACTGATTGTAACGAGGTCAGCCAGCTGGCCATCATATAACGTGATTCCCTGATTGAGGTTGATAATCTAGTCCAATCTGGGAGCACTGTATGACAGATAAAATGGGTGAATCAGAGATCCTGAGACTCTGGTACCTGACTCTGAACGAGGCAGTGCTAAAGTTAAGGACTGTTCATGTGTACACAAAGGGTGACTTGGTGATGGGATACCAGCTTCTGTGAAATTATTTCAGTGTCAATAAGAGTAAAGCATGATTCTTAAGAAACTTGCTCGCAACAACCTTCTTTTTGCCAAGGTTAGCATTTTCTTACATCATGCCTTTGTTTAGGGGTGCTTGGTTTGTTCGATTCTGCCATCGAGGACTGGGCCCAGTGTGTGGAAAGGATGGATTACTTTTTCCAGGCAAATGACATTGTAGCAGACAGAATGCTACTCATAATTTTCTCGAAAGCCTGTGGAACTGAAGCTTTTTCTGTTATTAGCAGCCTAACTTTTACAAAGTCAACAGAAACTAAAATCTTTCAAGAATTGATGGACAGTAGTTAAGGAATATTATGACCGCAAGCCTCTGCTAATTCTGAGAATCTATCATTTTTACTTGGCACTTCAAAAACTGTGAGAATCTATTGGGATTTTTAACTAAATTAAAACAGCTGGAAAATGCTTGTAACTTGGGTTTAATCCTTACTGAGATGCTGAGAAACTGTTTGCAATGTGGAATTAATGATGTAACTATGCAAAAGCACCTACCAGCTGAAACCCAACTGGATTTCAAACAAACGCTATAAGGGTCTTTATCATTGGGAAATGCAACAAGTGAAGCATACAAATTTCAGAGTATTCTGATGGAAATGGACACTCTTGCCAATTCAACTGAGCTCGGGAAACACCACTTGAGTGAAGGCAATTGCATGGCCTCAATCAGGACATATCCCAATTGGATACATTTTAAGTCAGCCCACAACAAAACACCAAAAGCCAAGCCTCGTCCAAACAAGTAACATTTTCTTCAAGATCTGGACCAACTAGCCATTGTAGTTAACATGGTGTGAAGCTGGATGAACACAGCAGGCCAAGCAGCATCAGAGAAGCAGGAAAGCTGATATTTCAGGTCTAGACCCGTATTCAGAATTTTTTTTCTGGTGGGATGTAGTGTTTGTAAAATGTTTAGCAAGCTGGACATCATAGAATATGAGTTCCCTGATTGGGGCTCTTAATCTGGTCCAATCACAGAGCCGTGGCTGACAGACAAACATAGAACATAGAACATTACAGCACAGTACAGGCCCTTCGGCCCTCGATGTTGTGCCGACCTGTCATACCGATCTGAAGCCCATCTAACCTACACTATTCCATATACATCCATATGCTTGTCCAATGATGACTTAAATGTACTTAAAGTTGGTGAATCTACTACCGTTGCAGGCAAAGCGTTCCATTCGCTTACTACTCTCTGAGTAAAGAAACTACCTCTGACATCTGTCCTATATCTTTCACCCCTCAATTTAAAGCTATGCCCCCTCATGCTCGCCGTCACCATCCTAGGAAAAAGGCTCTCCCTATCCACCCTATCTAACCCTCTGATTATTTTATATGTCTCAATTAAGTCACTTCTCAACCTTCTTCTCTCTAATGAAAACAGCCTCAAGTCCTTCAGCCTTTCCTCGTAAGACCTTCCCTCCATACCAGGCAACATCCTAGTAAATCTCCTCTGCACCCTTTCCAAAGCTTCCACATCCTTCTTATAATGCGGTGACCCGAACTGTACACAATACTCCAAGTGCGGCCGCACCAGAGTTTTGTACAGCTTCACCATAACCTCTTGGTTCCGGAACTCGATCCCTCTATTAATAAAAGCTAAAACACTGTATGCCTTCTTACCAACCCTGTCAACCTGGGTGGTAAAGTACAGGAACATCAGAGATACTTACACTCTGATACCTGATTCTGATTGAGGCAGTGATAAAGTTAAGGATTATTACTTACCTGTGGCAGACTGAACAGCCGAGCTATTTTCCTCAGGTGGGGGAGTCCAAAACTAGAGGGCATAGATTTCAAGGGAGATGAGAAAGATTTAAAAAGGGCTTGAGGGGTAACATTTTCACACATAGAGTGGTGCCTATATGGAATGAGCTGCCCAAGGAAGTGGTAGAGGCTGGTACAATTGCAACATTTAAAAAGCATCTAAATGGGTGTCTGAATAGGAAGCGTTTAGAGTGATATGGGCTAACTGCTGGCACTGACCAAGCATCCCAGTCTATCCTAGACCCAATTGCCAGCAAAAGAGATGAAAAATAAGTTAGAAAAAACTTGTCCTGTATTTCTTTGAATTTGTAATGTTCTTTCCCTGCCTTACCATATGTGTGAATATATACAAAATGCCATAAGTTTTAGAGTTTAAGTTTAAAATAGACTTCAAATCTCGACAGAGTATGGTTTTTCAACACAAGCTTCAAGTTGCAAGATAGAGATTGGAACACAACTCATTGAAGGTGAAATATGTCTTTTTGTTTTATTGGCTTTGGTTTTGCTAACTGTGATTTATATAGCGTTATATGGGTTATTGATAGGTGTTCTGCAAGCTGGAATGCAGGAAGATCTCATTATATGTATCATTGCTATATTACAGCTCTTCACAACTTTCTGCTTAAGTGTTGTTCCATTCACTTTGGTCAGGTTGACATGTTGTCAAGGAATGGAAGACAAGTAGAGAGATGACTTTCTATGACGGTTGCACTTGTGTGGCAAACACCTTAAGAAATTGTGAATTTCCATTAAACTATTATGTATACAAGACTTTGTCCTGAAATCTACTCAGGTGTGCTTCCACTTTGCTGTTTAATCTCAACAGAAATCCAACAGAAACCAAATTTATGGACAAGAAACACAAGATCCCACATGGGAAACTGATAAAGGAAATAAAAGCACATGGGCAACTTGACAAGTTGGATTAAAAAATAGCTGAGTGATAGGAGACAAATAGTAATATTAGAAGATGGTTTGTCTGTCCAGTAAAGCATACAGAGATCACTGATGCACCCCTTATAGTTGATGATATATATAAACAACACAGAAAATGTGGGGGGAATGATAAGTAAATATACAGATGACATGAAGATTGGCCAATCGTTGATGGTGAGGAAGAAGGTATTAGGTTACAGGAGTACATAGGCAGATTGGGCAATGGACAGATCAGTGGCATATGGAGTGCTACACATAAATGTAAGCTGATGCATTTTGGATGAAGAACCAAGACAAGGGAATAAGCAACAAATGACAGGACACTAGGAAGCTCAGAGGAACAGAGTGATCTTAGGGTGTTTGTCCACATATCTCTGAAGCTGGCAGAACAGGATAGTGGGGTAGTTAAGAAGGCATATGAGGCAGTTGCTTTTATCAGTTTTGTCATTGATTATAAGAGTAGGGAGTTTATGTCCAAGCTGTACAGGACTTTGGTTAGGTCACAGCTAGACTGCTTCGTGCAGTTCTGGTCACTGTGCTACAGGAAAGATGTCATTACACTGGAGAAGTGTAGAGGATATTCACCAGGATGTGACCTGGATGGCACAGTTTAGTTATGAAGAGGGGCTGGATAAGCTCTGGCTGTGTTCTTTTGTGTGGGCAAGGCTGAAATAAGATTTGTTCTAGATGTACAAGTTTGTGTCAGGGTGGAAAAAAAAACAGCTGTTCCTGTTCGTTGAAGGATCAATAACAAGGAGACATAATTTTAAGGTGAAAGACAGATGGGATCGAGGGAATTTGAGGAAAACGCTTTTCAATCAGAGCGTGTTGGAATCTTGAATGCTCTGCCTGGGAGGGTGCTTGAGGTCAGAAACCTCACAGCCTTTAAAAAGTATTTGGATGAACACTTGAAATGTCACAACATTCAAGGGCTGTAGGCCTAATCCTGGAAAGTGGGGCTAGTGTAGATGAAGAGTAGTTTTTATTAGTGGAGACTCATTGGGCTGATGGCTTTTTAGAACATAGAACATAGAACATAGAACAGTACAGCACAGAACAGGCCCTTCAGCCCACAATGTTGTGCCGACCATTGATCCTCATGTATGCACCCTCAAATTTCTGTGACCATATACATGTCCAGCAGTCTCTTAAATGACCCCAATGACCTTGCTTCCACAACTGCTGCTGGCAACGCATTCCATGCTCTCACAACTCTCTGCATAAAGAACCTGCCTCTGACATCCCCTCGATACTTTCCACCAACCAGCTTAAAACTATGACCCCTCGTGCTAGCCATTTCTGCCCTGGGAAATAGTCTCTGGCTATCAACTCTATCTATGCCTCTCATTATCTTGTAAACCTCAATTAGGTCCCCTCTCCTCCTCCTTTTCTCCAATGAAAAGAGACCGAGCTCAGTCAGCCTCTCTTCATAAGATAAGCCCTCCAGTCCAGGCAGCATCCTGGTAAACCTCCTCTGAACCCTCTCCAAAGCATCTACATCTTTCCTAAATCTATGATTCCAAGAAAAAGATTTATGGTGCAGTTCTTGTGAAGTTGCAGCAGAGAGGAAGACTGGGAACACGGGAACAGAAAGTCTGTTGAATCCCTTGAACCTATTTTGTCATTCACTAACTCCTTGGTTGATCAGCATCTCTGCCCTACTTAACCACCTTTGCGCCATGTGCCTTGATACCCTTAGTCCAAGAAAAATCTGTTGGTTCGGGAAGCTTCATCCATTTCGGCATCCACAGAGAATTCCAGATTTTTACTCTCCTAGAACTAAAGAAATAATAAGTTTGTGGATGATTTTGGTTCTGGCCTGCTTTTCAAATATGTGAGCAATCTGATGAAAGACCTAGGCCCAAAACCTCAGCTTTTGTGCTCTGAAGATGCTGCTTGGCCTGCTGTGTTCATCCAGCTCCACACTTTGTTATCTCAGATTCTCCAGCATCTGCAGTTCCCATTATCTCTGATCATGGCAAACTTTGTTTATGTAGCCAGTCAATTTGAAGCCAGCAAAGAGACTGAGCTGAGCAGAATAGCTGTTTCATCAATGTCCTCACCCAATATTTACAAGGTTTTGTGATTTCCTCTCCTTTGTTAATTACATGATAATTCTAGCAAGCCAAAGCAAGGGATCTTTAAATCCCAGGTGTTCCATCATGAATTCAGATATTGGCAGTTAAAGATACTGTTTGATTGATTGGACTTAAAAGGCCTACTGATGACAAGTGGTGTTGTACAGACATGCCAGCTCACTGTGATAATGGGAACTGCAGATGCTGGAGAATACAAGATAATGAAATGTGAGGCTGGATGAACACAGCAGGCCCAGAAGCATCTCAGGAGCACAAAAGCTGACGTTTCAGGCCTAGAGCCTTCATCAGAGAGGGGGATGGGGTGAGGGTTCTGGAATAAATAGGGAGAGAGGGGGAGGCGGACCGAAGATGGAGAGAAAAGAAGATAGGTGGAGAGGAGAGTATAGGTGGGGAGGTGGGGAGGGGCTATGTCAGTCCAGAGAAGATGGACAGGTCAAGGAGGTGGGATGAGGTTAGTAGGCAGGAGATGGAGGTGCAGCTTGGGGTGGGAGGAAGGGATGGGTGAGAGGAAGAACAGGTTAGGGAGGCAGAGACAGGCTGGACTGGTTTTGGGATGCAGTGGGTGGAGGGGAAGAGCTAGGCTGGTTGTGTGGTGCAGTGGGGGGAGGGGACGAACTGGGCTGGTTTTGGGATGCGATTGGGGGAGGGGAGATTTTGAAGCTGGTGAAGTCCACATTGATACCATTGGGCTGCAGGGTTCCCAAGCGGAATATGAGTTGCTGTTCCTGCAACCTTCGGGTGGCATCATTGTGGCACTGCAGGAGGCCCATGATGGACATGTCATCTAAAGAATGGGAGGGGGAGTGGAAATGGTTTGCGACTGGGAGGTGCAGTTGTTTATTGCGAACCGAGCGGAGGTGTTCTACTATTATGCAAGCTCACTGTGCTCTATTATCAACGATGTACTGTGAAGGTACTGCCAGAATTCTTTCCAAAGGGCCTCTTGTGGTGCAGTGATAGTGTCTCTGCCTTTTGGACAGTAGACTTGTAATCAAGCCCTATATGCTCCAGGGGTGTGTAATAATGTCACTGAATAGGTTGATTAGAAAAAAAAATCTTTTCAAGTGTGGAAACTGTAAGGCCAACTCGCTCTAGTGTGGTATAAGAAAACTACTTCCTGGTCAAACTAAAAGTGTCTCTTGTTGTTAATACAATACAGTTTATTGTCTGTTTGCAAGAAG
Source organism: Stegostoma tigrinum (assembly GCF_030684315.1). Classification (NCBI taxonomy): domain Eukaryota; kingdom Metazoa; phylum Chordata; class Chondrichthyes; order Orectolobiformes; family Stegostomatidae; genus Stegostoma; species Stegostoma tigrinum. Next base: position 21,447,703 of record NC_081382.1, read on the forward strand.
TGACAGGTTGCATTAGCATTATCGATATTGTTACAGATACTAGGAAAAAGAGCTGATGGTAGGTCTCCAAGATTCATAGTGCCCAAATTAGCCACAGGTCCATCAGTACTAACTTCTTCAGACCATTTCAAATGTGTATACAACAACGGCTGATAATGAACAACCCAAAAATTGATGTGATATTTTAGAAGAACAACATTAAATGGGCTAAAGGTTCCTTTCATTTCATGCTAGTTTGTAATCAGCACAAGTTAAAATGGTTCTGAAGGCATATTGTCCTACTATGTAAGTATAATCCTACTTGGGCTCAATCTGCTAACTATATTAACAGTTAATACATGCCTTGTACCTAACCATCTTTTGAAACTAGAGATTCTGGCTATGAGACACACACACACACATTAAATTCTATGCAATTTCTTTTAAAAAAAAGTACAGTGTAACAACTGGATCTCAGAAATATGTTGGAATTTGCATTTTTACATCAAATATTTACTAACATACCTGTAGTTGATTCACATTGATTTATTCCACCCTACCTTCTTCAACCTAAATAACAAGAAAATAATCTGTCAACTATCGGAAAAGTGGATTATTGTTAAGCATGTAACAGTATAAATAAAATTGCGTCCTTCTCAGTTCTTTAACTTCTGGCTTACTTCTAATTATTCGATATTCAGTGGTGAGCCAGTTGCTGATACAATCACCAGATAAGGGATACTAATGCAAACTGCTTTGCAAGAGTTCGGTTCACGTTGATACGAAACATTTTGGTAAGTTTAATGCAGCACATAGAATCTCATTGCACAAGGTACAAATTGAAAAGCCCAACAGCCTGGAATATTTAAAAGAGTTACATGGTGGAATTTTGTATCATGACACACCGTGTTGGACAGTGTATTAAGAGATGCTTTCAGCCTCACGTGGTAATGGTCAGTGATCCCTCAGCTCAGAGACAATAAACATCATAGCTTTTCATGGTGATAGTGACCTCAATACAATGAATTTGACATGATTTGGAATTCAGCACTTACAGATATACACCATCCAGAAAAGCAGTTTTATTATAACCAATCTCACAGGTAGAATTTATGGAGAGAGAAACAGATAACGTTTTGAGTCCAGTTATCCTTCTTCAGAACTGCTTTATGCTGAAGACGGGGAATGGGAAAGGAGTGAGCAGATAGGTGGAGATGAGGTCCAGAGAGAGCAAATCAGAAACAAAGGAAAGCTGATAATGGGGACCAGAAGTAGGTGAAATCGGTTGGTGGTGCTGAAAGCAGCCCATGTCATCGTTATCTTTGGGGTGTGGGAATGGGTAAAGGACATGAAATGAGGTGTTCACATTCCAAGATTGCTATACTCAATACTGAATTCTAAAGACTACAGGATATCCAAAATGAAAATAAGAAGTTGTTATGGTGTCATAGAGTGATAAGTCACGTCCTTCAGTCCAACTTGTCCGTGCTAACCAGAAATCTCAATCTGACCTTGTTCCATTTGCCAGCATTTGGCCCATATCCCTCTAAACCCTTCCTATTCATATACTAATTGAGCTGCTTTCTAAATGTTGTAATTGTACCAGCCTCTACCATTTCCTCTGGCAACTCATCCCATACACCACTTTCTGCTTGAAAAAGTTATCCCTCAGATAGTTTTTAAATCCTTCTCCTCTCATCTTAAACCTATGCCATCTAGTTTTAGACTCCCTCACCCTAGGTAAAATTGGCTATTCACCCTATCCATACCCCACATGATTTTATAAACCTCTATAAGGTCACCCCTCAGCTGGGAAAGAGACCCAGCCTATTCAGCCTCTCTGTATAGCTCAAACCCTCCAGTCCAGGCAACATCCTTGTAAATCTTTTCTCAAGTTCAGCAACAACCTTCCTATAGGAGACCAAAATTCTGCACAGTATCCTAAAAGTGCTCTAACCTATGTTCTGTACAGCTGCAACATGACATGCCAACTCCTATTTTCAACATTCTGACCAATGAAGGCAAGCGTGCATATGCTTTCTTCAACCTCTGTCTGTCTGCGACTCCACTCCACAACAATGCGCCAGCACCCCCAGGACTCTTTGTTCAGCAACACTCCATAGGGTCCTACTATTAAGTGTATAAGTCCTGCTCTGGCTTGCTTTGCCAAAATGCAACACCTCACATTTATCTAAATTAAACTCTATTTGACGCTCCTCGGTCTATTGGACAATTGAATTAAAATCCCATTGTACCCTGAGATAATCCTCTTCACTGCCCACTGCATCACCTATTTTGGTGTCGTCTGCAAATTTACTAACCATACCTCCTATATTTGCATCTGAATTATTCACATAAATGATGAAAAGCAGTAAACTCAGCACCGATCCTTGTGGCAAAACTGCTGGTCGCAGGCTTCCAGTCTGAAAACAGCTTTTTACCACCACCCTCTGTCTCACACCTTCAAGCCAATTTTGTATCCAATTGGCTGGGTCCCCTGGATCCCATGTGATCTAACCTTGCCAATCAGTCTATCATGTGGAACCATGTCAAACATCTTGCTGAAATCCATTTAGACAATGTCTACTGCTCTGCCTTCATCAATTCTCTTTGTCACTTCCGCAAAAAATTCAATCAACTTAGGGAGACACAATTGCCCATGCGCAAAGCATGCTGGCTATCCCTGATCAGTCCTTGCCTTTCCAAATGCATGCAAATCCTGTTCTTCAAAATCTCCTCAAACAACTTACCCACAACTGACATCAGGTTCACTGATCTATAGCTCCCAGGCTTTTCCTTACAGTCTTTCTTAAGTAATGGCACCCCATTAGCCAACCTCCAGTCTTCTGGCACCTCACCTGTGGCTATTGAAGATACAAATATTTCAGCAAAAGGCCCAGTAATGTCTTCTCTAGCTTCCCACAAAGTTCTGGGAAACTCCTGATCAAGTCCTGGGGATTTATCTAACATTCTGAATTTTATCCAGCGCTTCCTCTCCTGTGATATGAACTCTTTTCAAGACATCATTATTTATTTCCCAAGTTTCCTGGTTCCTATGTTCTTCCAGCTCATGCGGAAAATCAGCTGAACACTGCAACATGTTCTTCCAATTTTATCATCAGACCCCGCATGGTAGTAAGGCAGACTTTGCAAAGTTGACAGGACTGTTCAAAGTTTTGGCAAAGATCTGTGGCCCGGGTTGTGGGTGAGGTTGTTGACTTGCTCGCTGAGGTGGCTTGTTTTAGTTCAGGCATTTCAGTACCATGCTAGGTAATATCCGTGGAGCCTCCGATGATTTGATGTCATTCTACCCCGCTTGGAATTTATACTGTTTGATCAGTTCTAGTGAGTAGTGTCATTTCCGGTTTTGATTTGTATGGGTTTGTAAATGGAGTCCAATTCTATGTGTTTGTTGATTGCATTATGGGTGTAGAACCATGCCTCTAGGAATTCCTGTGTGTGTCTATGATGCTCATGTCTTCTGATGGTTAGTTGCCTTCCTGTCTGTCTAATGTAACTTTTAAATTTAAATTTAAATAATGTCAATATGCAAATTTGTTTGAGTTGTGAACATCAGCTAGCAGCAAAACAGCACGACAAACTCTCCGTAATATCAAAATACTCAGACAATAAAGACCATCAGTTTAACTGGAACAAGGTAACCATAAAGCCCAAGCTAAACAAAGGCATGCACGGTAATTCCTAGAGGCATGATTCTTCACCCACAAATGCAATGAACAAACACAGAATTGGACCCCATATACAAACCCATACAGTTCAAAACCAAAAAGGACAGTACTCACCATTACGGACCAGACAGTATAAATTCCGAGTGAGTAGAACAACATCGCTTCATTGGAGGCTTCACTGATGATGTTACCTAGCATGGTGACAAAACATCTGAACAAAAACAAAGCAGCTTGGCGAGCAAGTCAACAACCTCACCCACAACCTGAGCTACAGATCTTCGCAAAAACTTTGAATCAGGACTCATTGCAGAAGCAGTCAAAGACGAGAACACACCACCCTCCCCCGCATTCAAACTAAAGTGTGGATCCAGTATGTAGATGACACATTTGTCATTATTAAACGCAACAAATTAGAAGAGACTGACCACCTCATTAACAGCATATTCACAGGGGTTAAATTCACAAGGGAAGAAGAAACCAACTTCTGTTTCTGGATGTTAAAGTTGAGAGTATGACCAATGGGGAATTCCAAACCTCAGAATGCAGAAAAGCAACCCACACTGATCAAATCCTCAACTTCTAGAGCAACCACCCCAACGTCCACAAAAAAAGCTGCATCAGAGAAAGGCTTGGCAGAACGAATTAGGGAAAACACAAAGGCATTTTACACTTATGTGAGGAATAAGAGAATGGTCAAAGAAAGAGTAGGGCCGATCAGGGATAGCATAGGGAACTTGTGTTTGGAGCCTGAGGAGGTAGGGGAAGCCCTAAATGAGTTTTTTGCTTCTGTCTTTACGAAAGAAACGAACTTTGTAGTGAATGAAACCTTTGAAGAGCAGGTGTGCATGCTGGAATGGATAGAGATAGAGGAAGCTGATGTGCTGAAAATTTTAGCAAACATTAAGATTGACAAGTCGCCAGGCCTGGACCAGATTTATCCTCGGCTGCTTTGGGAAGCAAGAAATGCAATTGCTTCGCCACTTGCGAGGATCTTTGCATCCTCACTCTCCACTGGAGTCATACCTGAGGACTGGAGAGAGGCAAATGTAATTCCTCTCTTCAAGAGAGGAAATAGGGAAATCCCCGGCAATTACAGACCAGTAAGTCTCACGTCTGTCATCTGCAAGGTGTTAGAAAGGATTCTGAGGGATAGGATTTGTGACCATCTGGAAGAGCATGGCTTGATCAAATGCAGTCAACACGGCTTTGTGAGGGGCAAGTCATGCCTCACAAACCTTATCGAGTTCTTTGAGGATGTGACTAGAAAAGTTGATGAGGGTCGAGCTGTGGATGTGGTGTATATGGACTTCAGTAAGTCATTTGATAAGGTTCCCCATGGTAGGCTCATTCAGAAGGTCAGGAGGAATGGGATACAGGGGAATTTAGCTGTCTGGATACAGAATTGGCTGGCCAACAGAAGGCAGCGAGTGGTAGTAGAAGGAAAATATTCTGCCTGGAAGTCAGTGGTGAGTGGTGTTCCACAGGGCCTTGGACCTCTACTGTTCGTAATTTTTATTAATGACTTGGATGAGGGGATTGAAGGATGGGTCAGCAAGTTTGCAGACGACACAAAGGTTGGAGGTGTCGTTGACAGTATAGAGGGCTGTTGTAGGCTGCAGCGGGACATTGACAGGATGCAGAGATGGGCTGAGAGGTGGCAGATGGAGTTCAACCTGGATAAATGCGAGGTGATGCATTTTGGAAGGTCGAATTTGAAAGCTGAGTACAGGATTAAGGATAGGATTCTTGGCAGTGTGGAGGAACAGAGGGATCTTGGTGTGCAGATACATAGATCCCTTAAAATGGCCACCCAAGTGGACAGGGTTGTTAAGAAAGCATATGGTGTTTTAGCTTTCATTAACAGGGGGATTGAGTTTAAGAGTCGTGAGATCTTGTTGCAGCTCTATAAAACTTTGGTTAGACCACACTTGGAATACTGCGTCCAGTTCTGGTCACCCTATTATAGGAAAGATGTAGATGCTTTGGAGAAGGTTCAGAGGAGGTTTACCAAGATGCTGCCTGGACTGGAGGGCTTATCTTATGAAGAGAGGTTGACTGAGCTCGGACTTTTTTCATTGGAGAAAAGGAGGAGGAGAGGGGTCCTAATTGAGGTATACAAGATAATGAGAGGCATAGATAGAGTTGATAGCCAGAGACTATTTCCCAGGGCAGAAATGGCTAACCCAAGGGGTCATAGTTTTAAGCTGGTTGGAGGAAAGTATAGAGGGGATGTCAGAGGCAGGTTCTTTACACAGAGAGTTGTGAGAGCATGGAATGTGTTGCCAGCAGCAGTTGTGGAAGCAAGGTCATTGGGGTCATTTAACAGACTGCTGGACATGCATATGGTCACAGAAATTTGAGGGTGCATACATGAGGATCAATGGTCGGCACAACATCGTGGGCTGAAGGGCCTGTTCTGTGCTGTACTGTTCTATGTTCTATGTTCTAGGACACTATTTAAATGGGCAAGAACACACTGCAATGCCCTGAAACTACGCAGGAGAGAGGAACAGCACCTATTTAAAAACCTCATTATAAATGGATAACATGCCTACTGAACAGACAACAACAGAAAGACACAGTATGCCCTAACACACTGGCCACACTGCCCTACATCAAGAACATATCGAACTGACAACAAGACTCCTAAGACCTCTAGGAATCATGATGGCACACAAGCCCACAGCCACTCTGACAAACGCTTATAAGGATTAAAGACCCCACTCCCACAACATGCAGAACCAATATGGTTTACAAAATACAATGTAACGACTGCCACAAACATTACATTAGACAGACAGGAAGGAAACCAGCCATAAGAATACATAAACGTCAGCTATCAGCAAAACAGCACGACAAACTCTCCTTAATATCAGTTCATTCAGACAATGAAGGCCGTCAGTTTAACTGGGACAAGGTAACCATAATCACCCAAGCCAAGCATTGACACCCATGGGAATTCCTAGAGGCTTGGTTCTCCACTCATAGTGTAATCGACAAACACATAGAATTGGATCCCATATACAACCCATACTGATTAAAACTGGAAATGACCACATAAAACATAATGGAACAGACAGTATAAATTCCAAGTGGAATAGAAGAACATCACTTCATCAGAGGTTCCACTGATGATGTGTCCTAGCATGGTGATGAAATGTCTGAACGAGTACTAGCCAGCTCAGCAAGCAAGTCAACAACCTTCACAGGACTGTGTTTACCATTGTCATTTTTCATTCCTAGCTCAATGCCAGATGGCCCATCCAGTTTCACTCCTTTTAGACTTTGTAGTCTTTTGATACAGCTGAGTGATTCACCTATCAACCACAACTACTATGGGAATACATTGAGGATTTCACAACTAGCAGGAAATGCACATTTTTATTTGTTATCAGCAAAATCCCTGTGAGGTTGCAAAAATGAATCTGAGGTCAAGCAGCCCGAGGTGACGATCCAGTATGGAGTTGGAAGTGAAGGATGCAAACAGGAAAATTCAGAAGAATGCATATATAGGTTTGCAAGAGTTCTAAGTAGAGAAGTGCTCTTGCCCCAAGTAGACTGATGTATATTTATTTCTGCTGTGTAAATAGATCTATTTATATAAGTATCTATTTATACATCATTTTTGCATTTTCCACATAATGCATGAAGATGCCAATGGAAAATTACATTTTAAATGTCAGTGGTAACAAAGTGTGAAGCTGGATGAACACAGCAGGCCAAGTAGCATCTCAGGAGCACAAAAGCTGACATTTTGGGCCTAGACCCTTCATCAGAGAGCTCTGATGAAGGGTGTAGGCCCGTAACGTCAGCTTTTGTGCTCTTGAGATGCTGCTTGGCCTGCTGTGTTCATCCAGCTTCACACTCTGTTTTCTTGGAGTCTCTAGCATCTGCAGTTCCCATTATCTCTTTTAAATGTCAGTATTCTCTTACCAATATTTTAATATGATCATTTAAGTCATTTTGGGTGGAAGAGATGGTCTGGTGGTATTATTGCTAGAGTATTAATCCAGACACCCAGGTAATATCGTGGGGTTCTGGGTTTGTATCTTGTCACAGTAGGTGGTGAAATTTGAATTCAATAAAGGAATCTGGAATTAAGACTCTAATGATGATCGTGGATATATTGTTGATGGTTCACTAATGTCCTTTAGAGAAGGAAACTGCCATCCCCGCCTGGTCTGGCCTACATGTGACTCCAGGCTCTTAAACTGCCCGCTGGGGATTCAACAGTCAGATGTCATATGACACCAGGTTGTAGTCCGACAGGTTTTTTTGAAATCACAAGCTTTCGGAGTGACATCAACCAGCAGTCATGCTTTGATTTCTGTTCGTATCAATGTTTCCACTTCCCTTCATCTGTCTTTGAACAATCTGTCTGTTACCTTTGTAGTTTTTGTGATGCAGTTTCTGTTAAACTGTGTTTTGGGTTTTGTTTTCATGGTGTCTATAACACCCATGATATCATGACACAACCAGTGTGTACATTGACTTGGTTTGCAGCAATTGACCGTTGTCATTGGCAGCCGTGCCTCAGTGGAATGCTTTGATGTTTGGCTCAACTCTCACAGTTTTGTGGATATCATTATGTGGGCAATTAGATAGCTTATTAAGACTATTATAATACACTGGCTGAGGTTACCAAGAAGGACTCCCCTTCTTAAATTCATAAAACAAAAACAGAAATTGCTGGAAAAACTCAGCAGGTCTGGCAGCATCAGTGGAGACCAACCAGAGTTAACATTTTGGGTCCAGTGACATATCCTCAGAATTGGGGGGCTTTAGCTTCACCTCTCTCAATTTCACCCCTTGTCTGAGGCAAGGTGAACCTCACATTGAACCCTCTCTAACAGAAGAGCAGTCCTCTGGGACTATGGTGGCTTTAATTTACCACGCATGTTATGATGCAACCAACACTTAAAAATTCCATCAAAAACCAGAAAGTTATCGATAAACTCAGCAGGTCTCTGGCAGCTTCTGCGGAAAGAGAAACAGCTAACTTTTTGAGTCTGGTGACCCTTCTTCAGAACTGAAAGCAGCTGGGAAATGATAGTATTTACAGTCAAGTAGCTTCAGAGAAAATGAAATTGTTCAGCTTGTTGACCTTCAGATCAGAACTGGGAATTTCTTATTACATTTGATGATTTGTGTCTCTTCTTTCTCCTAATTTCCAGTTCCAAGAAAAGGTCATTGACCTGAAATATGAACTTTTTTTTCTCTCTGCATAGAGCCTGCCTGCTGTGCTGAGGATTGCCTGCATTTTCTGGCTTTGTTTCAGACTTCTAACATTCAGTTTGTAAAATTTGTTTCAAAAATGTCGCTTGACTTAACCTCAGTGAAAATGACTTTTTCTCAATTGGGCTATTTTTCGTACCAATGCAACCTACAATGACAATCAGAGAACAGTTTTTTTTTCCTTGTCATCATCTGTAAGCTGTAGTCTCTACTCGTTTCAAAACCTCCCTCCTCATTAGCTTCAGGAGAATCTTGATAGAGAGGGCTCGCGCATGGTCTCAAACTTACAAGTAAGTAATTTGTTGTAAATTTTGTGTTTAGTTGCTGCAGATAAAAAGGGGTACATAACAGCTGAAAATTAATCCAAATTTACAATTCTTTCAACATCGTGGCTCTGCACTGCCTTGATTTCTACGTTCATCAACAGATGAGCTGGCTCAAATTCACCTTCATGATCTATAATTAACATTTGATAACTGGATGGTATAAAAGGTTTCCTGTGGCCAAGTGTCTGGTGTTGGGAATAGGTTTGAATGGAGTTGAGCAATTCTGATTCATTTGAGCTTCTCAGATAGTAAATGTTTGATATGTGAGCAATTGAAAATGCTTTCCTCCATGATGGTGTCACACACTGAATGGTGCTTATTTTTATGTGTTAAATGTGGTATGGATTTTTTGGAAAAACAGTTAATATAAAGGCAGGAGTTGGGGTAGGGTGGGGGTGTGTTGTGGTTATGTTGCTGGATTTTAATCGTGGAAGGCCAGGCTAGATCTGACCACCATATTTGTTGACCTTGTGGAAACTGGGTGTTCCATCTGTTGAACGTTTACTTGAAACCCTTACTCTCTAATACGTTAAAAATGTACATCTTTCATTCACCCTTCAGAATGGAACCTAAGTTTTGTTTCAAAAAGTCAACTTTTTTGAAAGAAGCAAATGTGATGCACGATATGAAGAACGGGATACAATGCTCAACTCATCGATCACCAGTTCCAACCTGCCACAGTGAAAAACCGCAATGGCTTTCTCAGAAGACAGATACAGAATATGATCAATAGAGTATCCTTCATCCCCAGAGCAGAGAAACTGCGCCATGTTCTTTGCAGTCTTCAACATACGAATGATGACAATGAGCATCTTGCCAAGCTCTTCCCCACGCCTCCACCTCTCACCTTCAAACAACCACCAAACCTTAAACAGACCATCGTTTGCGGCAAAACTACCTGGCCTACAGGACAACATCGACCACAAATCCACACAACTCTGCCACAGCAACCTCTGGAAAACATGCCAGATCATTGACATGGATACTACCATCACACATAGGAACACCACCCTCCATGTGCACAGCAGATACTCAGGTGACTCGGCCAATGCTGTGTACCTCATAGACTGTAGGCAAAGGTGCCCTGAGGCATGGTATATTGGTGAGACCATGCAGACACGACAACAATTGCCATAGCGCAACATTTGCCAGACGGGAATGTTCCCTACCAGTCGGGGAACACTTCAGCGGTCAAGAACATTCAACCTCCGATCTTCAGGTATGCGTCCTCCAAGGCGGACTTAGAGATACACAACAATGGAGAATCACTGAGCAGAAAGTGGTAGCCAAGTTCTGTATCCATAAGGACGGCCACAACCATGATCTTTGGTTCATGTTGCATTACATGAGACCCCACCCCACTGTTCTGTATCTGTAAAATCTTCCTTACTGTCCTGTTCTGACACCATCACCTTGATAAATTGCTATTATCTCTCTACCTTAATTAGTTTGTACTGTTTTGGAATACTTATTACTTTGGTTAGGCTCTTGGCATATGATTGTTATATCTGTTATTTTATTCCAGTCATTTAATTTATCCCCAGCATCACCTTATTTTTAGTTGTTTGAAGTTAGCTCTCTGCTTCATTTAATTGAATTGTAGGTCATCCCTTCGCTCCCTGTTCAGTTATTGATACTTTTCTCAGACTGTCTGACACTCTTGCTCACCTGCAGAGATCTATTATTTAGCCTGTCGACATACCACTCACACCAGTATAATCGTATAATCTTTCGCTCTCGCTGCCCATTGATCTTTCTGCCTATACATTCTGTGTGTGTGTGTGCTTTCCTATCACTTCACGTGAAAAACGGGCAATACTGTGAAAGTTTGTGATTCCAATAAACCCATTGGACTGCATGCTGGTGTCGTCTGACTCCTGGCCTTGTCCACCCCAGGCCAACACCAATACCTCCACATCAGGTACAGAACAGACACTGAGTACTTTGTGACGAGTGACTCACCTGGCCCAACAAATCACATACCCATCTCCAAGGCTTATGGGGGAAGTCTACTGTAATGCATACTTCTCGCCTACATGGATCCTGCAGCTTCAATACTTGAACAACTGAAATGCCATCCGAAAAGAAACATTCACTTGATTGGCAGCAGGGTCAGTTTCATTTCCTCCATCACTAACATGCTGTAGGTGCAATATATAGTGGCAGCTGAATCATGCTCTCACAACAATATCCACCCATATTGCAGCCTTTCTGCTGAGAAAGCCAAGAACATCAAAGTTTCAGGAGCACAATCACCTTTGAGTTGCTCTCCAAGTCACTCACTGTCCAGATTTGGAAATTTGTTGCCATTCCCTCGTTGCTCCTGATTCTGGAATTACCTGTATAATACACTTATCGTGGAAGTGCCATTACCACAAAAATTGCTGGTCTTCGAGGCAGAAGCCCATTGTCTTACCAGACAGGTAAGGATTCAGGCTTTATCGGCTTTGCGTAGATCCCAAGAAAAATCTTTTGAAAAGCGCCATTTTTCATATTTCCCTTCCTTTTCCCACACACTGCCTGCAGACTTCTTGCTGCAGCTTTGCTTTAACCTTTCCTGAACATCCTGTTCCTGCTCTCCTTTCCCCTCCCATCCTTGGTTGTGTGACCCACCCCATTGCACCAGCAATGTATCCTGACATATCTTTCTGTCCCGAATGACTACAGTTGTTACTGGTGCTGCGGCTATTTCTGTCTAGATTTCTGCAGCTGTCTAACTGCAGTCAGCTCCTCATTGTCTTGTGAGTGTATCTCCCCACCCCCAGACTCATCCCATGTCCAATCCTCCCTTTCATCCCCACCTCCTTGATCTGACACAACCTGTCCATCTTCTCTCCCACCTATCCAGCACTCTGACCTCACTGGCCAATCCCGACTGCTGCCTACATGTATTCGCCTATCCCCATTCCACCTACCTTCCACAGACCCACCCCTCCTCTCACTTATTTATTTCTGAGCTCCCCTCCCCCTCCCCATTTCTGAAGAAGGGTCTGTCCCGGAACGTCAGCTTTCCTGTGCCTCTGATGCTGCCTGGCCTGCTGTGTTCCTCCAGCTCTATGCTGTGTTATCTCAACCGTGGGAAATGTGGGGCTACATGGGTGGGTCTGGGTGGGACGCTGTTTGGAGGGTTAGTATGGACTTAATGGGCCAAAGGGCCCATTGCCACACTATAGGAATTCTATGATTCCCTTCTGCCATTTGTAAAAACAATTGTTTACATACATTTCCATATATGTAAAGCAATCCACTCAAGAAACAGGAATTGGCAGTGTCAGGGTAGATTTGCTGCCTTGGATGCAAAAACAAATTTTAAAATTTTTAACAATTGAACGTAGAAAAAAATTGTTAATGGCCCTGCTTTAGTTACCGTCTAAATAAATTTGTGTGTTTATGACACATAACGATACTTCTAATAAGCATGCTAGCTTCCTGTAAGAGTAAGTTTGAACTTTTCTTATGTTACTTACTTTAGCTTTGTGGGTTTTTGTGCGTGCAGAAACATATAGCATAGCAAGTTTGTTTAGAAGAAAATGACAGATTATGAGGCAAAATGGCATGTGGTGGGTTGTTTGTACTCGCGATTTGAAGTAATGTGTTTGATGCTATTGACCTTCTGGGCAATTTGTTAATACAGAAAAGGGAACTGAATTACACAGACAACTCAGTGTTGCATGAATAGGGAAAAATAATAGAGTGCTCCCAACCTCTGACACATCCCTGATCTGGAGTATTTATTTTTGATCTCCCCCATTAGATTGTATTATTTTTGTACCTTAGTTTGCTGTAAGAGTGTGCGCAATGCAGCCAGGTGAATAGTTCACCTGCAAGTCTCCTGTATCGTGCTCTCGTTGCGAAATCAATGAAAGTTTAGGTCAGAGCAAGTAGCAGAATGAATGACTGACTGAGAAAGAAATGGGGTGAATCCATGTCAAATTAGTTAGAGTAAGAAAAATATTTGGAAGGAAGGATTGAGACAGAGGGAAAAAAGAAGAGACAGTGTGAGACTCAGTTTTATTTCTTCTCTTTACAGAGCTATTATTACACAGATTGCTAGCCATAAACAGCTGCAATGAGATGAACTTGTATTCACAGTGGGAAGCACATGAGTTAGTGATGATAAAGTTAACAATATTTCCAAACAGGTCACTCTCATGATCTCCTTCCAATGCTTCTTCTGTATTGTCCATCTCTGTTGGCCTTTAAAATTCTTATCTCTCACAGAAAAGTAGATGAGTCGGGATACAGAAAAGAGATAGAGGTCTTGGTGTCATGGTACAATGGTAACAACTCTCTCTCACTGTCAGAAAAGCAAAAGAAATGATCGTTGACTCCAGGAAGAAGTGAGGAGGACATGCCCCCATCTACATCAATGGGGCTGAGGTGGAGAGTTCAAGAGCGCTAAATTCCTAGGAGTGACAAATACCAACAATGTGTCCTGGAATTCCCATGAAGATGGAACAGTCAAGAAGACACAACAACGTCTCTTCTTCCTCAGGCAGCTTCGGAAATTCAGCACGTCCATAGGGATCCTCACCATCTTTTACAGATGTGCTATGGAAAGTATTCTATCCTGTCATGGTTTGCCAAGGAAACTGCTCTTCCCAGAACCGTAAGAAATTACAGAAGGTGGTGTGCACAGCCCAGACCATTATGGAAGCCATCTTCCCATCCATGAACTCCATTACACTTCTCGTTGCTGTGGAAAGACTGCCAACATCATCAAAGACCCATCACACCCAGATAATGCCGTCCTACAACATCTTCTGTCAGGCAGAAAATACAGAAGCTTGGACACACTTACAAATAGCTTCAAGAACAGCTTCTTCCCTGCCATTAGACTGATGAATGGATTCTCTAACTTCAAATAATGTTGATCTCGTTAATGTTGTTCTTGCTTTGTGCATCTCCTGTGTAGTGTAACTTGTATGTCTCACTCTGTCTAAGCACCCTTTGATTTCATAGTTATAGCACGGAGACAAACCCTTTAGTCCAAACTGGCCCATGCCGAAGGGCCTGTCTGTATGTTCTTGTTTGCAATGATCTGCCTATATTGCTTGCAAAGCAAATCTTTTCACTAATTAGGTACATGTTACTGAAATAAATCAAATCAAATCAAACTAAATCAAAAAAGTGTCTCTTATCTCCAGATCTTTATCTCTCAACTACTGAAAAGATCCATCCTTAGCCTCTTTGAATTTATCTTCTACATGTTAGCGAGTTTTGAGAAGATTTGTAGCTCAGGTTGAGGTTCTGGATGTGAGTTTGCTCGCTGAACTGGAAGGTTAGTTTTCAGACGTTTTGTCACCATTCTAGGTAACATCATCAGTGAGCCTCCGACGAAGCGCTGGTGTTATGTCCTGCTTTCTATTTATCTGGTTAGGTTTCCTTGGGTTGGTGATGTCATTTCCTGTTCTTTTTCTCAGGGGATGGTAGATTGGCTCCAAGTCAATGTGTTTGTTGATGGAATTCCGGTTGGAATGCCATGCTTCTAGGAATTCTCGTGCATGTCTCTGTTTGGCTTGTCCTAGGATGGATGTGTTGTCCCAATCAAAGTGCTGTCCTTCCTTATCTGTATGTAAACGACATGACCCACTATCACTCGTATCCTTACATACAGATAAGGAAGGACACCACTTTGATTGGGACAACACATCCATCCTAGGACAAGCCAAACAGAGACATGCACGAGAATTCCTAGAAGCATGGCATTCCAACCGGAATTCCATCAACAAACACATTGACTCCAAATCAATCTACCATCCCCTGAGAAAAAGAACAGGAAATGACATCACCAACCCAAGGAAACCTAACCAGATAAATAGAAAGCGGGACATAACACCAGCGCTTCGTCGGAGGCTCACTGATGATGTTACCTAGAATGGTGACGAAACGTCTGAAAACTAACCTTCCAGCTCAGCGAGCAAACTCACATCCAGGATCTTCTACATGTACTTTGCAATATCATTTGAATTTGTGGAGCCTAGCGTCCACATATGCACAGACATCCAACACCATTGCTGTACTATCGCGATATTGTTAGACAACCAGATTGATATTCAATCTAAGGTGAGCTGTAACATTTTCTATTAAAATTTGGGAACATTTCAGCCCTTTCCACAAGAGTTGTACCCTTGTTACCACTTATCCTTCCCTATCCACTGTCGCAACCTGAACCTAACAAAGCCAACTCTGGAGATAACGCAGTCTGGAGCTGGAGGAACACAGCAGGCCAGGCAGCATCAGCAGAGCAGGGAAGTTGACATTTCAGATTGGGAGCCTTCTTCAGAAAAGGGGAGGGGAGATGCCAAATTTGGAGTCCTGTTCAGATCTAGAACTGAGGAAAAGAACTCACAGAATGGAATTTAATCCTGGCAACAAGAATTGTACTCACCAGCTAGAGAGCTGGTGTCTTGTTTCTGTTGAGGGAGACCTGCTAAAAGGCCTTCCTTGGAATTTAGGACACCAAAGATGAAAAAATTTCTCCCAAATGTTTCTAGCCATAGTCGGACAGCTCTATATTACTGAGAATAGTTTCAGCTGCTGGTTTTGGACGTACCAGCGGCCTAGGATCACCAAAGGAACTAGGCCATGGAATGACAGTGAGATGAAGGAGTGTGCGAGAGCAGGAGTCTTTGGTTAGAGACAGAAGGGATGTTGTAAGAACAGCCTATAACCTGTCCACTTTCTTGATATGCTCTCCATCAATTAGGTTCTGCCTTTGAATGAGGGACTGCCTGACCCCTGGGACCCCTGAAGCAACCCAAATCGAGCTGACCTTTTGGGCTTCCTCTGTGGTGACTCCTTGTTCATTGCTTGGTGTTTTCAGCAATGGTGAGATGAGGATTAGTAGGCATTAATTAGACATCCAACACTGATACTCCTTACCTCCCCCAAGCCCTGAAAAAGAGGAATATCACAAGACGGTGAATGTTCTGAGTGATAATTTCCTCTCTGATTAGTTTGGAGATTTACAAGACACTGACAAACATTACAAGGATAGTGGAGAGGTATCAATACATTGAGAACAGATTAATTGATACCCAGTGGTGGGACAAAATAGCTACGGGAAACTATGGAGCTTCTACTCTTGCTTCAGATGCATGAAAAGTAATGGAATTAATTATCACAGGGAGTTCTAAAAGAATAGATGTAGTAATGTAGAGAACTTAAGATTGTTCATGAAAAATAAATCATATAATCTGAAAATACTTCCTCGTTGTAAGTATTTTATAATGTTTTTGCTGTTCCTCACTCACCCCACCTCTAACTGCCCATTCTAACCTTGCATAGCCAATATCAATTTTTATTTTGAAATGATCACAGATAAATAAATTTGTGAGGAAATATTATTTAGGTGAAGAGCACTTTACAAATGACACAATCAGTAAAAAGCAGGTGTCAGATCTGGAGTAGCCAGGGATAGAGGCAAATTGTCGAAGTTCTTCAAAGTGACTGAAGACAGAGACAGATGATCGATGCTGCGAGGAGATAAAAAGGTCACTGCTTCTCACATTTGGTGTTCAATCCATATCACTTTCTTGTGTGGTTGTTCAGAGTGGATTGGCTGATGTTACATGAGAATCCTAAATTGCCAATAAAAACAGAAGTTGCTGGAAAAGCTCAGCAGGTCTGGCAGCATCTGTGAAGAAAAAACTCAGAGTTAACGCCTTGGGTCCGTGATCCTTCCTCAAAACGGTTCTGAGGAAGGGCCACCGGACCCGAAATGTTAACACTGATTGTTTTCTTCACAGATGCTGCCAGACCTGCTGAGCTTTTCCAGCAAATTCTGCTTTTGTTCCTGATTTACAGCATCCACAGTTCTTTCAGTTGCTAAATTGCCAAGACTGATGCTCCAAAAGTTGAAACGGAGAGAAGCAATGGAACAAGAAGATGGTCCAGAACCAATTTTCTGCTGTTCAGTAGACTGAGGACTATACGAGAATGCTATGATAATTACGTTTCGCAGACAATTCAGGCCCATTACAATTGATTACAAGGTCTGGGCTACATTTTCACCATCAGGGCAGGAAGGGAAAGACAAATTTCAGATGATAGAGTTAACAAACAGTTTCACATTACTCTTTGAAAGAGAATGCTTTGTTTTTAAAATTGTACTGTTATTGTAATAATGACGTAAAATAGAATAAAATATGAAATGCTGTTTGAATCCCATCAACTGATTTAACGCTTGGGACCTGCTTGGACTGAAATTGTTCAAACACTGACCAAAACATTGATTTAACTGATACCCTCATCTGCACAAGTTGACAACTTCCATGAAACTGACATTTACACAACCAAAAGCGTAGGCTGAAATTTACATTTTCCGAGGGCAATGAAACCCACATGAACCTAATCTCCTATATCATTACCACTATTATGACAACTTGCACATGTTGAAGCTGAAACGTTGCCAGTACTTAGAAAACATGAGAACATAGCTTCAGCAACCACAGAATATACAAACAAAATACACTCTTGTTCATTCTTTCATTCTCTCTTGCTCCCTTTGTTCTCACTTTCTCTCACCCACTTTCATACACTCCCCAGCTGACATATGAAAAAAGTGACTAATTTGACAGCACTCAGTGGGAAGAAGCATCAGAGAACTGAAAATTCAAAAGATAACGACAAGATGCACTACTGCTGATGACTTCCATAAAATTTGCTACCCAATCATGGTTTCAGGTTAAGATTTTCTAAGGAAATCCAAAGGACTCTAAGCTGGATATTTGTTTATTTTCCCTTATGCTGGGCAGTATCTACTTTTACCTTTGTACCTGCCCAAATGACTGCACAAAGGCCATATGCTTTATTTTGTATCTTTCTTATTTTTCCTGAGATTAGTAGGTAATCTGCCAGTCATGACTGCACTGTCAGGCTATATAGTGCCCTCTTCCTCCAATTCTTCATCCACCTCTCAATCGACATATTCACTAATAATGTCATATCTGGATCAGATCTCCTTTTCAAGTGTTTGTTCTGGTTGTCTTGACATCATGGAATTGTCTTCTCATTTTCTGGGTGGAAGCTATGAATTTTTAACTGGGTGGACATGTTACTTGTAGCCAGATGGATTTTTTTTCCTGTTTTCATGACCATTGTCCCTGAAGAACAAAGATCATTTTGATTCACTGGCTCAGCAATTCCTGAATGAAGAAATGACGCTGAATCTTATGCCAATTTCTGTAGGTCAGACCAGCAGTTTCCCTCTCTAAATGGCATTAGTGAACCAGATGGGGTTTTCCCCAACAATCAAATAATGGCTATTTTTATTTTTAGACTGTTTTCCAGGCTTTAAGTTGAATTCAAATTCCATCATCTATAGTGTTGGGATTTGAACCCACATCCCCAGAACATTACCTGGTCTCTAGGTTAATAGCCCAGTGATAATACCACTCCGCTGTTGCCTCCCAGTTGCAATGGTATGATTGTGGCCAGCTGTCAACTCATTTGCTGCTAAATCGTCATCCAAGGCCTTTGATACTGACTCAATTATTCCAATTTTTTTCCTGGAAGGCCTCCTATTCTTCAAATTTAACTTATTTAAAGCTCTTGTTACCTGGTTTACGGTTTGGTTCCACTTTTAAATCCTTTTTGGACATCTCTTCTTGTAATTGTCTCCATCTAAGAATGACTCCAGTCTGACTTTTCTGCAAAACTCTTTTTATTTACAATATAATACATCCAGTAATGTGAGGTGGAACACCACTCTCTGGTGCACGCAGTTGCTGGGTCTTATTTCAGAGTCCAGCCCAATGACTGCTGGTGTCAATGTTATGTCATCAGACACATCCATATCTCCTTATTTGTCGTTGCCTGTAACCTGACTCTCATCAAATCTCCTTCACCACCCCTATGTTCCCTGACCTGTATTGGTTTGGCAGAACCTTGATTTTAAACAAATACAGAAGTGGCTGGAAAAGCTCAACAGCTCAGGCAGTATCTGTGAAGAAAAAATCAGAGTTAACATTTTGGGTCTGGTGACCCTTCCTCAGAACGTTTTAAAGTTCTCCTTCTTGGCTTCAAATCTTCTATGGCCTCTACCTTTCCAATCTTTGTAACTCAGTGATATAAAAAAAACACTAGCTAGGTCTTGCAAAAATTTAAAAAGAAACAAAAATGAAGCAAATGCCATGAAGCACTGAAGATGGTCATGTCAGCTCTTGCTGTACACATGGGTTTTGATCTCAGTTTTAAATACAGGAAATTTATGATCTTTAGGCTTTTGCAGGGAGGCCAAACTATGTTAAGGAATCACCTAACATTTTAGAAATAATAAAGATGATTGAGGAGAGTTCAGTGTTGTGACGTATGGTATAATTCACTGGCAAGTGAATTCCCTTTCAAATATC
Source organism: Stegostoma tigrinum (assembly GCF_030684315.1). Taxonomy (NCBI): domain Eukaryota; kingdom Metazoa; phylum Chordata; class Chondrichthyes; order Orectolobiformes; family Stegostomatidae; genus Stegostoma; species Stegostoma tigrinum. The sequence continues at coordinate 21,467,287 of NC_081382.1, forward strand.
ATCCTTTATTTCTTAAGTGTAAAGTGATTATAATTTGGTTTCTCAAAGAGTATTGCAAATAAGTTTCATTTCTATTTGCACGTCTCCAAATGTATTATTATCACAGCTGGATTCAGTGGCACACATTCCTAAATTACAGGTACCGTAAAGTAGGCTGATACGAAACTGTTGCATTCTTTGTAAGTTGCCTGATTTAGAAAAACTACTAATGATCAGCATGAGAAAGTTTTCCTTGATTGTTCACCTGACTTTATGCATTTTGAACTTGTAATATAAATACTAATTTTGAAAATGGACAGAGATGAAAACTGGTCTCAGAATTAAGTGATGTTTCTTGTTAATTCAGAAATGCCTTATATAAATACTATAAAAAATGCAAATTCTTTCTCTGAACCCTAACGTAGATCCAGCTTCACAGTTCGTGTTGATTTTGTTTAGTTGCTTATTTTTTAAAGATTAAGAATACTGAAGCTTCACTCTGAAATTCTGAGAGGAAATATTTCCTTTCAGTGGAAAGGTAATTGCCAGGAAATTCAAGTTGGGAAAGAACAGAATTGACTGTCTTCAGCTAAGTGTGTGCATATCAATTTGTTTTGTATAACGTGTATAGTTTGCCATCTACGTCAATCATTTGATTCGCCATTGAGAGTTTGGTTTGATGTGAAGTAGGTGAATTTTACCCGTGCACAGAACAGATGATACTTTGTATCTCTAGTTTTGCTTGTGGTGCTGCCTGTGCAGCTAGAAGGCTTTGACACTAAAGTGATTGATCTTGACTTTTGATCTTCACACAGGTATGCTTTATTCTGTTTTTGGTTGTTCTGTATTTTGAACTTCCCAATGAATAGTACAGCTTCTATAATTAGTTAGAAGTGGATGACAACTGAGTCTTAACAATATCTTAATTATTTATATTATGCTGACGTTCTCAGTTTGGGTGCTATTTTCTTTCAATTCAGAATGTGGCTATTTATCATTAGGTCTGGTTGAGTATGGCTTATTTAAAGAGTTTAGGTTGCTTACATTACTTACAAAAACTTTTAAGGACTGTCAGTAGCAGAAATCAGCTAGAAAGGTTATCATAAAAGAGCAAAGTAATATTGATAGTCTGCGTTCATTGTAAGCTATTCCTTTGCATGGGTAAAGCAAGCTGTAAATTGGGGAAGACTCTTATTGTTTGGAAGATGACAGATATCCCAATTGTAAAGATTTTCTTCTTTTTACACTTTTGTAGGACCTAACTTGTGTGTTCTATGTAATTGAGTTTGCTGCCCCAGGACACAAAACTAATGTCAGCTATACGATACATTCAGATGTATTGTAGAGCAGGGATCATCCAGATCACTTCAGTTTCACTGGCTATGAATAGGGAAGTAGCTGAAATTGAGACTTTTCAGATCAGCTAACTGAAATCACCATCATGTATTGGCAGTAATGTTTGTTCATGCTACTTAGCTGCACACTCAATGGACCCTATGCTTAACTGAAGCAGAGCAGATACTGCCACATTTGAAAGTTCAAGTTAGGGGTTTCCATAATTGAGAGGAAGTATCAAGTTAGGGGTTTCCATAATTGAGAGGAAGTAAACAAAACTTTGGAAACAGTTTATATCTGAAAAGAGATGGATTTCTCCTTGAAAGCCCCCTGCCCACTTCAGTAAAGAATCCTGGGAAATCTCCATATGGATTTGCTTGCTGATTTACAAAATCAAACTACCTGTATACGTCTTTAATTTTATTATTGTACTGAATTTTTTTTTAATCAACCTGTTGAGACATGTTTTGACACAGCTCTGGAGCAAGTGGGACTCGAAACCAGGCCTATACTCTTGTAATTCACCCTGGGTAAAAACAGCTGAGGGTTGATACGTCAAACTACAGTTTAAACCTTTATCCATCAAACATTTATAGGCCTGGGATATGTGAGAGAAACCAAATGGTCAAAAATATAATCTTCAGCAATCTAATTGAGTGTGAAATTAGACAACATGCTGTGTGGGAAGTAGATGATAAACACCTTTACAACATCTTAGAGACCCTGATGCGTTAGAACAATGACAGAATAACTGGATACCACAGCCAAGCACCAGCATTGGAGTGTTTACAAGCTGATAGGTGTCAGAGCACGGTAAGCCAGCGATTTTGAGTGCTTGACCTGGCTTGGGTAGGCAGATGATTCATTAACAACGTTTGGAATTGGGCTGCTCAAATAACAGCAAGATAATAGTTGAGTTGAATTTGCCTCCGTAAGTTATACTGTGTGAAGAAGTTGTAAGAGGTGATTCCCTGAGCACAGAAGTGGCAGCTGTGTTGCATGTTACAGATGCTACAATACCCAGGACATGACCAGGAGATAATTATTCTGAGAATGTACTTCTTAGGGTGTAATGGTAATGCAGTTGAACTTTGAAAGTACTACTCAGACATGAGTTTGTAATACTTACACAGAGTAAAATATAGCATTGTCACGATCACTTCCAATCATTTTGGAACTTGGAATAAGGCTTTGATGCTCCAGATTCAATACATCCCCTTATTTTGATTTTTTTCCCCTTGACTTCTAACATTTAATGTTCTGTAAATTTTTTTCTGGAGCTGCCTACGATAAAATTGAATTGTGTTTCAAGTCTTTGTTTTTAAAGTGCAATTTGTGGAAATTGTCTACTTTTTGATATGGCTTTCAGTTCTGAGAAATGAAGCACCATCCTACTCATCTACTTATTACACCTGGGGCCATCATCATGCTCTCAGGTCAGCTGTAGTTCAGCTAGGCAGAGAATCAAAGTTTTTTAAAAAATCAGGCTTGCATTTTGGTACCTTATCCCCATTTAACTTTTTATTGGAAGGCTTTTTTTTACAATTTGTTTTTTAATTTAATTTGGACAGCAATAGCTAAGCCAACGCTTTTTGCCCGTTCCTAATTGCTCAGAGGACATTTAGCATTAGGGACATTAGTATGAGTCAGCAGTCAGATGCAGGTCAGATTAGATCAGGTCAGCAGATTTCTTTCCCTAAAGGGCCTTAGTAAGACCACATCTCGAGGACGGTATACACTATTAGTCTCCGTATTAAGGGGAGGATACAAATGCTTTGGAACAAATTCAGAAAATGCTTAAAAGTCTAATACCAGGAATGAATTGAGTTATCTTATGAAGAAAAGTTGAACAGGCTCTACTTGTATCCTTGTATATTTGTATTGCTTCCATTCAATGTTGATTTTGAATGTTATCTATCTAATGGCTTGTATCTGCTGGATCGGTTGAGTTGAGAGGTGAGTTGATTAAAATGTGAGATCCTGAGGGGCCTCGACAACATGCACGTTGAAAAAATGTTACTTCTTGTGGGACAAACTAGAAGTAGCGTCAGAGTTTTCGTGAGTCTTTGGAACTCTTTTCCTCAAAATGAGGTGGAATCAGAGAAATTTGTTGGACCAACAGGGTGAAAGGTTGTCGGACAAGGTGGGAATATGGAGTAATCAGGTTAGCCATGGTCTTATTGGAGGAATGGGCTCAAGAGGCTGATTAGCCTACACCTGATCCCAATTCAGATGTTCCTAAACCCTGTTTTCATGCAGTTGGAAGCTTAATGGTGAAATCAGAGAAGCAATCATGTTTTGCCTTCGTATATTGTCCATTGATTTATCTAGGATTAGGAGTTGTAGCAAATACCTAACCACCTTGGAAAAAACGGGTATGCACAATGTGAGTTTGATTAGCACCTTAACGCGAGGTTTTAAAGTATATTCTTTCCAACCATTGTTGATTTTGAATGCTATCTATCTAACGGCTACAGATACTGTGCCAGCCCTTAACAAAGTGCAAGAGGATAAACCTGAGTGTCAGAGTTTGGCACCATGAAACCACGTTTTAAAGGATTTTTAGGAAAACTGATCTCAGGCTGAAGTGGCTACAGGGAAAATAGTAGAAATAATGCATGGAAGTGAAACAGCTGATAAAAACTATGTAAATTGGAAATAGACTTTAGGAACAGAAAAGTTCATTTGACCCAAGAAGCTACAGCTTCTGATGTCCTAAAGTGAATCAATGGGATACCACACTGCTGTCTTCACAGCTTTTATTAGTTCATTTTCTCTGCTATCATCACTTAACCTCAATTCTTAATCTCCAATTACTTTTTGAAAATGTTAAGTACGTGTCCCTATTCAGCATTGAATCAAATTAATTAAATATAACCTCCATTTTCTGAATCTGCAATGACTGGCTTTTATTAAATTATGACTTCCCCAGGTTTTCCCAACTAGATCCCTGAACACAATTTCTAAAATTTTTCCCTGTAGCTGGTGATTAATTGAGTTGTACACGGGCACAAAATATGCCTTAACCTTATGGTAATCACTTTCCAGTCCTTGGGAACATTCTGTGAATCTAATGATCTGTTTTATTCCCTCTTTCTTTTTCAGACATTTGGATGGATGTTATCTGTACCTGGCTTAAAGAGCTTCACATTTCTTTCGGAGGACCAAAGGCAGAAGAGTGATCACTTAGCTAAACATCTCTGCTGAGTGTGTAAACGTGGGCATGAGTTCCTGATTGCCTGTCATTTAAATTCTCAGTGTGACTATCCCTCTGACCTCTCCGTCCTTGGCCTCCTCCACTGTTCCATTGAGGAATAACCTAGGCCAGAGGAATAGTCCCTTATGCCTCGATTATCTATTTTACACTTTTCCAGATGTGACATTCAGCTGAATAATTTCAGATCATAACCTCCTTCTTTCCCTGTCTTTTACAGATAACAGTCATTGGGATTGTTTCTGCTCTTTCCATTTATACCTCCTCTAGATTCATCTTTTGTTTCATCATTTGTGCCATCACTACCTCTTTTTGCCTTGCATAATCATCTTTTGTTACTTAAGTACTGCTGCCTTCTACACAGACCTCCCCCTTTTTTCTCTACTCCCTCTTCTCCCTCTACATTTGCTGAAAAGCTCCAACAATTTTTTCCAGCTCAGACAAAAGCCTAATCTAAACTATTAAAGTTGTCTGTTTCTCACTCTCTCTGCACAGATGCTGTCAGATCTACTGAGCATCTCGAGCATTATTTTAGATTTCCTGCATTTGTTATATTTTTGCTGTGTTTTAGTTTTCTCAAGTATTATCTATACGATGCTCAGCTGTCTTTGCTTTCCGTGGAAATTGGCTATCAGCAAATGTGCACTAACAGTTCATACACCCTTTGGCTTTAGTCCACATGAAGATTAAATTCTAAATTTCATATTTTAAATTAAATTAGGTTAGAAAACCTTTCGGTTGACTTAAAATTATTTCCCATATCCCAAATATATGTATAAGTGGCTCCAATTAACACATGATAGAATCTGTATAGTTTGGAAACAAGCCCTTCAGCCTAACAAGTCCACACCAACCCTCTGAGCATCCCACCCAGACCCATTCCCCCTAATCTACACATCCCCAAACGCTTTGGGCAATTTAGCATGGCCAGTTCACCTAGCTTGGACATCTTTGGACTGTGGGAAGAATCCCATGCAGCCAAGTGGAGAACATGCAAACTCCACACAGTTGCCCAAGTGTGGAATTGAACCCGGGTCCCTAGCACTGTGAGGTAGCAATGCTAACCACTGAGCCACCATGTCGCATTTGATACCAAATGTTACCATGGCTATCAGACTTCACTCAACACCAGATTACAATACAATGGGTTTAACTAAAATCACAAGCTTTCTGACTGCTGCCCTTTGTCAAGTGAAGTGGAGAAAGACACACAAGCACAGAATATTATAGGCAGAGTGAAAATGATAAGATAATTCCAGGTAATTAAGAATGTACAAATTAATTTGTCCAAAGCCCAAAGATGTGCAAGTCAGGTGGTTTGGCCACATTAAATTGCCCATAGTGTTCAGGGATTTGTAGGTTAGGTACATTAGTCATGGGAAATGTTGGGTTACAGGGATAGGGTAGGAGGATGGGTCTGGGTGGGATGCTCTTCAGAGGGTCGGTGTGGATTTGTTGGGCTAACTGGCCTGTTTCCACACTGTGGGGATTCTATTAAAAAATTACCTGGAATTATTTTGCCATCTGTCTGCCCATATATTCTGTGCCTGCCTGTCTTCCTCCATGTCACCTGACGAAGGAGCTGCATTCCAAAAGCTTGTCTCTATTTAGTGGTGTCATGTGACTTCTGACTTTGTCTACCCCAGTCCAACACTAGCATGTCCACATCATGGCTATCAGACTTGGCTTTGTGGATGTTGCTATTACCTCTAAACCAGAAGGTTTGTCGGTTCAAGTCTGACTTCTCTAAAGGCTTGAGAACACAAACGAGGTTCTGATCTGATGGGATCTGCTCTGATTCCACCAGCTTAGTGCAAAACTAGATCACCAGGCTGCAGCGAGAAGAGGTTGAAATCTGACATTTTAGTATTAATCTGGTAGAAAAGCACAGTAACAGCTGAAGATGTTTTGAAATGTAAGAGATCAACTAAGATTTTTGTTCAGTATCTCCTTAACATGCACGAACTGAATTAAGTGACTTTCGTGAATTATTCCATTCCAAGCACATCACTCGGAAACACTTTTGTTAATTCATTCATAGGATGAGGGTGTCATTGGATAGGCCAGCATTTATTGTCCATCCGTAATTGCCCAGAGAGTAGTTCAGAGTCAACCACATTACTGTGGGCCCGGTGTCACACTTAGGCCCGACCAGGAAAGGATGGCAGTTTCCTTCCCTACAGGACATTAGTGAACCAGGTGGGTTTTTCCCTAACAATTGGCAATGGATTCACGGTCACCATTAGATTCCTAATTCCAGTTATTTTATTGTACTCAAATTCCACCATCTGCCGTGGTGGGATTTGAACCCAAGCTCCCAGAACAATACCTGAGTCTCAGGCTTAACAGTCTAGTGATAATACCGCTAGGCCATTGCCCCCCACCCAGCACCATGCACTGTATCACATTTGAATTTTTACTTCCTTGATTGAAGTTTGTTATTTTAATTTCAGGACACAGACTGCAGCTGCAAAACATGAATCACACCTTGAAAAGGCAGAATGTGTCATGTAATTATACAGCTGGTCCGCTGGAGAAGACTGTGCTTCCTGTTCTGTATTCTTTCATAATTTGCAGTGGATTGCCAGCCAATTTCCTAGCCTTGTTGATATTTACAAGGCAGTCTGTGAAGAAACATGGGATCTTTGTTTATCTAGTGAACCTGTCAGTGGCTGATCTGATTAATTGCCTGGTCCTTCCATTCAGAATAGCTCTGCTTATTACAGGTGATGCCTTGGAAGAAAATTCTGGGGCATGTATGTTTGTAACAGCAATCGTTAACTTGGGTTTTTATTCTACACTGGCATGCAGGACATTCTGCATTATCTTCATAAGCATTAGCAGGTATGTAATGATTGTGAGGTACCACAATAACAAATTGAATGCATTTAATGATGTAACCTTTGCAAAGTACGCTTGTATTGTGTCTTGGGCCCTGGGGATCCTGATTGTGTCAATACCTTTAATTTATATATTAAAGCAAATGAGTATATCTGAATTTATGTGCTACAGTGTCAAGCTTTACAATGGCACACAGACCACTTCCATTTTGTTTGTATTCATTTCAACAGTGTTCTTTATTTTTTTAATGGTCTTTATTGTCTTTTATGTCTTTATCATAATGCATTTGATCAAAGTGAGCAAAAGCAGTACAGTTCCACAAAGGCAGGGTCATCAAATTCGCACACAGTTCATCATTTTTTCTGTAATAGCTACTTTCATTGTTTGCCATTTGCCATATTACAGCTATCAAATTATATCAAGCATTTATCGAATTATGCACAATGAATGCCAGCACCTAGAGCAAATACAAAGGGCAAAAGTTGTATTACTGTGGCTGGTTTCATTCAACAGTTGTTTAGATCCTATTCTATATTATATCATTCCCCAACGATCATTGAGTATTAAATCCAATGTAGATCAACAAAGTATTACAGAAAAGTCTCCAGAAACCAAAACTGTAAGTTACTGTAGCAATTTTGTAATAAATAGCAACCTTTATCAAAAGGCTTAGTTCTTAGGATGAAAGCACTTTCTCCATTGTGTTCTGATGAGCATAGTCTGTGAGTTGTGTTAATATTTTGGCATTTGCAGTAGTTTTAGATCAATTGTTTATCTGCTTTGGATTTTGCAATATTCAATGGAACAGGGTGAGATAATGCCTCAGAGCTATTGGTCCATCCAGCCAGGCACCCAACTGTAATGGACTTGATATTTGAGAGACAGTTGCAGCCCTGGTTGGGGTTTGCACAGGTTGTTGCAATTCCTGTTACCTTCCCCTACTTTCAGTAACATATTCAATTACGAGCTTTCTACTGTGTGTGCAATAAAGTGAGTTTCACAGGAAGTGAGCTATGTTTTATTTTAATCTATGCTGAGTGCAATGAAGCAACCTTGGACTCTTCCACTGCCGCATTCACAATTGTTGAGATTCCTTTCTTTTCCCTGAAGTCTCTGGACAGATTGAGGCAGGTTTGCCACCCAATATTTCAACCAGAGCTTTTCATCTTCAAAAGCGGCCACTCTCTAATCAATGCAAAGTCCCATCAAGTAATATTTGAGGCAGGCTGTGGTTTTAAACTCTTTGAATGTTACTTACAAGAGCTAATTGATCTCCGGTATGAGTCATACCCATTTTTGTAAAAATTGGGTGCCTACTCCTATGTTTGGCTTGCTTCTTCGGTGGCTTCTTCCTGTTATTTATTCAAATGATTTACTAAACTTAAATATAAACACCATGATGAAAGATTTAAGAGTGAATGTACCTATGTCAAAAGTTTGTAATTGCTTTATTATCTTGTGTAAGTATTAGCAAAATCTTTTTGTAAATGTGCCAAAAAGAAAATCTACTTAAATTACAAGCCAGAGCAATGCATTGAGTTGATGACCTGGACTCAGGACAGGATTTTAACAAGAAATTGCTTTACTGATCATTACAGAAGCAGTTTAGCCTCTGCCAGATTTCAGTGCATGTCACACACACTTCTGTCTTAACTTCCTTTGGACTGTGTAATGAAGTGCCTTTCATAGCCTGATGACATCGCAGAGAACTTTACCGTCAATCAGACAATTTTGAACTGCGATCACTCTTGTCATTTCAGAAATGTAATGTTTTACTACAGTCTTATAATAATGATAATATATTTTAGTTGATAAAAAATAAAGGATGTCATACCATGGAGTTTATTTATTATGGTTTCAATCACATACCTGCCTTAATACAACTATTACATGATTGAATATCAGAATCTCTACAGTGTGGAAAGACACCATTCAGCCCATTGAGTTTGCACTGACCCTCCTAAGAGCATCCCACCTTGCTCGCCCTACCCTATCCCTGTAACCCTGCATTTCCCATGCTAATCCACCCAAACTGCACATCCCCAAGCACTGTGAGCAATTTAGCATGGCCAGTTCATCAAAGCTGCACATCTTTGGATTGTGGAAGGAAACTGGAGCACCCAGCGGAAACCTCAAGGAAACATAGGGCTGAATTTTACCAAAAATCAGTTAAGTGTCAGTTTTGAGGAATTTTGTGTAGGGTTTCACTCCATGAGCTCAAGCTCATGTACTTTTCCAAAGGCTGGCCTTATTATGAATGCCCCACTCCTCTCTCCACGATCATATACTCACCAGCAGCAGAAATACTCAACGTTGCCAGGACCTGCCAGGAGTCCTGATCTGGCACCATATTTAAACTCCACCTTTGCACCAGGTCATGCGCCATCAGTCAGGAGCTGCCCTTCACACTGCCTGTTTGTTACAAATTATCCCAGAGATGGCCAAGTGAGGTAAATTGCTCCCTCTGCTTTGCTGCAGGTCCTGATGGACAAGGTAGTGAGGAAGAGGGCCATACTGTTTCGTCAGGACTGTTAGAGGAGATAAGGCCATCAGATCATACCAGCCCTCATCTGAAGGTGCCACCCAGTTCGGTGCAGTGTCCACCATCTGCAGGAACGTCCAGCAATGTGGGGGAAGGAATGGGCTCCAATAAGCTAAATGCCTTCCACTCGCTCTAACTCTGTTACTGCACACAGCTCCCACCAAGGCTCATGCGTGCAGCACCTTCCCTCACTTGCTGTCATCCCTCTATCACCCACACTGTTAATCCTGCATGCTCTCTGCGCTGTCTGCTCATTCACTTGGGATACCTCACGAACTTTCTCCCATCGACACCAACCCTAACATTTGTGGCAGTACTTCCATTACACTGAATCTCTCCCTTTGTCTCATTCCAGGAGAAAGCATTGCACAATATAGCAGAGACCAAAGGACTATACAGCTCAGGAACAGACCCTTCAGCCAATCAAGATTGCATTGATGCATGATGCCTTTCTAAACTAAAATCCTTGTGCATCTACATGGTCTGCATCCCTCTATTCCCTGCTTATTTGTGTATCTGTCAAGATGCCTTTTAAACGTTGCTATTGTATCCACCTTCACCAGCTCCTCCGGCTGTGCATTCCAGGCATTTACCACCCTCTATGTAAAAAGCTTGCCTCTCCCATTTCCTTTGAGCTTATCCCCGTTACCTTAAACCTATGGTCACAAGTAACTGACATTGCTACTCCGGGAAAAATATTCCGACTACCTATTGTATCCATGGCCTCTCATAATTTTGTATACTTCTATCAGGCCACTCCTCACCCTCTGACATTCATGCGAAAATAAACCACATTTGTCCAATCTCTCCTCATAGCTAATACCCTCCAAACCAGGCAACATCCTGGTAAACCTTTTCTGTACCCTTTCCAAGCCTTCGCATCCTTCCAGCAGTGTGATGACCAGAATTGTACACAATATTTCAAGTGTGGCCAAACTAAAGTTCTATACAACTCCAACATGACTTGCCAATTTTTGTGCTCAATACCCTGACCAATGAAGGCAACATGCTGTATGCCTTCTTGAGCACCTTATCCACTTGTGTTGCCACTTTCAGGGAATGATGAATCTGAGTATACCTAGATCCCTCTGTAATTTGATGCTCTTAAGTGTTCTGCCATTTACTACATTTTTCCTTCCTGCATTAGACCTTCCAAAAAGCATCACCTTACCTTTGTCCAAATTAAAGTCCATCTGCCATTTCCGTGTGCAAGTCTCCAGTCTATCTATATCCTGCTGTATCCTCACTGGTAGACCTCCTCACCATCCACAACTGCCCCAATCTTTGTGACAAATGAACAAATGAAAACGTACATCACAGGAACAGACCCTTCGATCCTTCAAGCCTGTGTCGACCATCATGCCCTAACTAATCTGCTATTTTTCAATCCATATCCCTCTATCCCCTCCCTATTCATGTACCCATCTATGTGCCTCGAAAATGTCTTTAATGTGCTCGCTTCAATCAACTCTTCTAGCAGTGCATTCTAGGCTGCTACCACTCTCTGCGTGAAAAACTTCCAATGTACATCTCCCTTAAACTTTCTCCTTCTGACTTGAACCTGTGCCCCCTTGTAATTGAAACTTCAACCCTGGGAGAAGGTCATTCACAAACTTACTAATCAAGTCACCTATATTCTTTTCCAAATCATTTATATATTACAAAACAACAGGATCCTGACACTGATCCCTGCGGAGCACCTCTGGTCACAGATCTCCAGTCGGAAAAACACCCTTCCACTGCTATCTGCTGCATGGAGATAGGTAATGGAGAAGCTGACATTCACCTCCTGACCCTGTATGAGGAGAGAGTCCTTGCCTTCGTGGGAGAGGCCTGTACCTGCTCAGATGGTGATGCAAGAGCTGCACTCCATCATTCTAGACATTGGTCTCAGTGCCAACAGCAAGATTGACAGGGGAAATGAGGGCATGAACTGCACTCCAGGTGCCCCTTTCCTCACATGTATATATTAGGCATATACATATTAAATATATGTTAAGCAAAAATCAATATTTTCATTGACTGTAGCATTTTCACTTAAATTAACAATTCTGGTGGTGAGGATGGAAGTGTATGTTCCTGGATTGGCAAATTGCGCCACCTACAGGTTTGGAGGTTAAATTTGCCACAGCTTAGGTCCTTGGCTTGTTTGCAAGAATGCATGGAGTTGCTTCAGGTGAGTCACAATGTGATCTTGTATATCTGGGGTCGAGACCCACAGCCTGATACTGCCACTGTCAAAAGAATGTGTGAATTTACCATTGACCATCAATGTACGGAAATGTGATGAAGTGATACCATGTGGCACCTGACCAGGAAAGGAATCACATCCTGGCTCCTCAGAAGCTCCTCTTAGGGACAGCCAAGAGGTGGCCAAGCCATTCACCCTTCACCCTGCCTGTTACCCTCAAACTGAGGAAGGTGAATCCACATCTGGATATGCCCCACATGTCTGTGCCCTGTGGCCACAATCTCCCTTTGGCTTTCCTACCCAAAACTCCAAAGTTAGACCATAAGACCATAAGACATTGGAGTGGAAGTAAGGCCATTCGGCCCATTGAGTCTACTCCGCCATTTAATCATGGCTGATGGGCATTTCAACTCCACTCACCCACACTCTCCTCGTAGCCCTTAATCCTTTGCGAGATCAAGAATTTATCAATCTCTGCGTTGAAGACATTTAACGTCCCAGCCTCCACTGCGCTCCGTGGCAATGAATTCCACAGGCCCACCACTCTCTGGCTGAAGAAATGTCTCCTCATTTCCGTTCTAAATTGACCCCCTCTAATTCTAAGGCTGTGTCCACGGGTCCTAGTCTGCCCACCCAACGGAAACATCTTCCCAGCATCCACCCTTCCTAAGCCATACATTATCTTGTAAGTTTCTATTAGATCTCCCCTCAACCTTCCAAACTCTAATGAATACAATCCCAGGATCCTCAGCTGTTCATCGTACGTTAGGCCTGCCATTCCAGGGATCATCCGTGTGAATCTCCGCTGGACACGCTCCAGGGCTAGTATGTCCTTCCTGAGGTGCGGGGCCCAAAATTGGACACAGTATTCTAAATGGGGCCTAACTAGAGCTTTATAAAGCCTCAGAAGCACATCGCTGCTTTTATATTCCAACCCTCTTGAGATAAACAACAACTTTACATACGCTTTCTTAATCACGGACTCAACCTGCAAATTAACCTTTAGAGAATCCTGGACCAACACTCCCAGATGCCTTTGCACTTCGGCTTTATGCATTTTCTCACCATTTAGAAAATAGTCCGAGCCTGTATTCTTTTTTCCAAAGTGCAAGACCTTGCAGTTGCTCACAAATTTGTCAGTTAATTGGCATCGCTACAGCGCAGGCTCCCTCCCCCGATCTGCAAGTACTGGCACTGCACCTCGATGTAATGGAGGGAACGGAAGAAGAAAACCATATGCAAGAATGTAAATGTCATGGGTGACACTTCATTGTAAATACATTTTCATTTTTCTAAATGTGTATCCACTTTTCATGATCAGCTGTGTCTAGCCAAATGTCTGTCTAGCCACTTCACAACATTGAGGGTACAGAGACTAGCCATGTTTAGTGCCACACAATGTCCTAATCCTGTCTGAGTGATAATTATCCTTTCTGTAGCACCCATACCAGCATGAAGCTTTTTCAGGATTGAACAAGGGAGTACTGGATGTTGCTAAGATTTCAGTTCATTTGTAACTTTAAACTGTTGTTAAATAGTTTGAACTGTACTGAGAGATCAATTTTAAGCTGTATTTGCAGTTGGGGGTGTACAGGGAACGGTGGCCTCAACAGCAACAAAACATTTATAGTCAGGGAAAGATGGCGCCAAGCATCTCAGTGAACGAGGTTCACTAAGAAATCCTGCCTGCATTACTTGGACTGATGTTGCTGTGCTTTGGATGATGAAGGTACTGTTATGTCTGAGCTAGGCCCTCATGTTCTTACTCAGCATAATCCTGCAACTCTCACACATCCCCGTCATCCATCCCGTTGCCTCGGTTCCTCCTCCAACTCTCCAGGTCTTAGGTTCTGAGGATTAAGCTGCACAGCACTGCACCAACTCCAAAATTCTAAGTCCGCCTTTTATTGTTCATTATACTACCCATGAGCTCCTTTCACAATGTAATTCAAGGTAATTCTGTTCTTTTATCTAATTTCTTAATATCAGCAGACAGATGTCTCCTTTCCCAAAGACTCCCTTTTCTTTCAAATTCCTCATTGATCAACCATGTCACTCTCCTAGATATTGCCTAGAGTTTTCGAATGCCTCCTGTTAGCTTGGTGACCAGAGTGGGACTCAAAGCGCAGACGCGTTGGTCCACTGCAGAGTTTAATCACAGCTTTCTACCGATTTGCCTATGTAGCCACAGGTGAGGTACCAGAAGACTAGAGGGTGGCTAATATGGTGCCACTATTGAAGAAAGAATTTAAGGAAAAGCCAGGGAACTATAGATCAGTGAGCTTGATGTCAGTGGTGGGTAAGTTCTTGGCTGGGATCCTGAAGGACAGGATTTACATGTATTTGGAAAGACGAGGTCTATTTAGAGATAGTCAATATGGCTTTGTGTGTGGGAAATCATGTCTCACTAACTAGAATGAATTTTTTGAAGAAATGACAATGAAGATTGATAAAGGCAGAGTGTTGGATGTTGTCTATAAAGACTTCAGCAAGGTGTTGGACAACGTTCCACATGGTAGACTGGCTAGTTAAGATAGAAAAACTGGCAACCAGGGGGAGCTAGCTACTTGGATTCAAAATTGGCTTGAAGGTAGGAGACAGAGGATGGTGGTGGAGTGTTGTTTTTCGAACTGGAGGCCAGTGACCAGCGGGGTGCCACAAGGATTGGTGCTGGGTCCATTGCTTTTTGTCATTTATATAAATGCTTTGGATGCAAATACAAGAAAAATCATTAGTAAGTTTGCGGATGACATCAAAATTAGTGGTGTAGTGGACAGCGAAGAGGCTTATCTCAGAACATGATGGGATCTTGATTAGATGGACCAATACGTCAAGAAGTAGCAGATGGAGTTTAATTTAGAGAAATGTGAGGTGTTCATTTTGGAAAGGCAAATCACAACAGGACTTATACACTTAATGTGAGGCTGGATGAACACAGCAGGCCAAGCAGCATCTCAGGAGCACAAAAGCTGACGTTTCGGGCCTAGACCCTTCATCAGAGCCTAGGCCCGAAACGTCAGCTTTTGTGCTCCTGAGATGCTGCTTGGCCTGCTGTGTTCATCCAGCCTCACATTTTGTTGTCTTGGATTCTCCAGCATCTGCAGTTCCCATTATCTCTTATACACTTAATGGTTAGGTCCTGGGGAGTGTTACTGAACAAAGAGACCTTGGAGTGCAAGTTCACAGTTCATTAACAGTGGAGTTGCAGGTAGACAGGGTAATGAAGAAGGCATTTGGTATAACAAGGTGTAGATCTGGATGAACACAGCAGGCCAAGCAGCATCAGAGGAGCAGGAAAGCTGATGTTTCGGGCCTAGATCATTCTTCAGAAATGGCCAATTTCTGAAGAAGGGTCTAGGCCTGAAATGTCAACCTTCCTGCTCCTCTGATACTGCATGGCCTGCTGTGTTCATCCAGCTCTACACCTTGTTATCTCACATGCTCCAGCATCTGCAGTTCCTACTATCTCTTAAGGTATTTGGTATGCTTGCCTTTACAGGTCAGTGCATTGAGTATAGGAGTTGGGAGGTCATGTTGCGCCAGGACAGGACATTGGTTAGGCCACTTTTGGAGTACTACATGCAATTCTGGTCTCCCTGCTTTAGGAAAGTTGTTGTTAAACATGAAAGGCTTCAGAAAAGCCTTACAAGGATGTTGCCAGGATTGTAAGGTTTGAGCTATAGGGAGAGCCTGAATAATGACTATTTTCCCTGCAGCATCAGAGGCTGAAGGGTGACCTTATAGAGATTAATAAAATAATCAGAGGGTTAGATAGGGTGGATAGGGAGAGCCTTTTTCCTAGGATGGTGATGGCGAGCACGAGGGGCCATAGCTTTAACTTGAGGGGTGAAAGATATAGGACAGATGTCAGAGGTAGTTTCTTTACTCAGAGAGTAGTAAGGGAATGGAACGCTTTGCCTGCAACGGAAGTAGATTCGCCAACTTTAGGTACATTTAAGTCGTCATTGGACAAGCATATGGACGTACATGGAATAGTGTAGGTTAGATGGGCTTGAGATCGGTATGACAGGTCGGCACAACATCGAGGGCCAAAGGGCCTGTACTGTGCTGTAATGTTCTATGAGCGGCATAGATAAAGGGAATAGCCAAGACCTTTTCTATGGGGTAAGGGGTTTCAAAACTAAAGGGCATAGGGTTAGGTGAGAGGAGAAAAATTTACAAGGGACCTAAGGGGCAACTTTTTAATGCGGAGTGTGGTGCGTGAATAGAAGTGGTAGGGGCTGGTACAATTACAACATTTAAAAGCATCTGGATTGGTATATGAATAGGAAGAGTTTAGAAGGATAGCGGCCAAATGCTGGCAAATGGGGCTAGACATATAAAGGATATCTGGGCGGCATGGACAAGTTGGACCGAAGGGTCAGCTTCCATGCTGTACAGCTCCATGTCTTTTTTCGTGGTTTATTGTCCATTGGCAACGAACTTAGCTGTTATGTGTTAAGTATTTGAAACAAAATCGCGTCTATCAATAAATTAGTGGCTTTTTCAAATTAACAAAGGAACTTGAAAAGAATTATTATTGATATTAAACCAAGCAGAATCAACCTGGCTACGTAGCTACATCTAGTGGCTGAGTGAGGAACTACAACAGGGTTAACCCAGCTGTGAGCACTCAGTTACCTGGATTCATGCTGCTAAAATTACAGTGAAGCTTAGCGCTGACTGTTAAAGCAGTAAATCAGGTAGCACCATCTCTGGCAACTACGCTTGCTTAGTTAAAATAGGAAGCTTCCATTTGATTGGTTCAGCTTCTCCAAAAGCTTTACTATTCCAGTATTTCACAAAAAGACTCAGCATTGAAAATATAGAACAACATGAAGTTGCCCTAGTAAAAAGAGTTAGTTAGCATGTTGTCTCTAGCATGTGAATTTTAATAATGTGATTAGATTTGATTTCAGCCCGAAAACCTCCTTGTTTCTGAAAATTAATTTCCAAAAGTGTGGAGTTTCATGCCTTCAGATTTATGTTATTTTAAATAACT
Organism: Stegostoma tigrinum; assembly: GCF_030684315.1. Taxonomy (NCBI): domain Eukaryota; kingdom Metazoa; phylum Chordata; class Chondrichthyes; order Orectolobiformes; family Stegostomatidae; genus Stegostoma; species Stegostoma tigrinum. The sequence goes on from NC_081382.1 coordinate 21,484,391, forward strand.
GCTTAACTTTAACTTGCATTCCTTCTCCTTTATCTTTCATTTAGTTCCCCCTTTCTTTCCTCTAGATTTTGTTTCACGCTTGTTTTAACACTGAATAAACTATTTTATCTGACACTTGTACTGGAATGTTTCCAACTGTGATTGGATGGGAATGGAAGTGGGGTGTCAATCAAAATCATTGCTGAACAACACAGCTGGAAATCCCACCTCTGTTTGGGCCCTCTGCTATTTTCCCAAGGTGGGGGGGGGGAAGCAGACCTTGGAAGATCCTACTCCTGCTATGGGTGACATGAAAGCACAGTGGTTAGCACGACTGCCCTACAGTTCCAGGAGCCTGTGTACAATTCCAGCCTCGCGCAACTGTGTGCGTGGAGTTTGCACATTCTCCCCGTGTCTGTGTGGGTTTCTGCTGGGTGCTCTGGTTTCTTCACACAGTCCAAAGATGTGCAGGTTAGATGGATTGGCCGTGCTGAATGTGGGGTTACAGGGATAAGGTGGGGTCTGGGATGCTCTTTGGAGAGTCGATGGAGACCCGATGGGCTGAATGGCCTATTCATGATCTGTAGGGATTCGATGAGTATTAGCAAAGCCCCTTTGATCCTTCTCGGCTTATTCAGAGTCTGCTCCTGGTTTTCAGACAGCAGCCAGAACTCACTAGCAGTTGGGAATTATACCAGGTCTATGGAGGCTGGGGCACAGTTACGTGGATGTTTAGAGAAGAAGATGCAGTTCAAAGTTGCACCGAAATGGCCAAGTCTGACTCAGTAGTCCTCACAGATATTTTTTAAAATTGCCATGAGCTCACTGTAAACTGGTTTCCATGCCTTTTATTGAGCAATTTGATCTTTACAAATATAACATGAATCAAATCCCACTTCCCTGGTGGGTTATTCCCTGCCCACGCAAAACCCCCACCAGCAGCTTAAGGCAGATCCACATGGGATCATTAAGGCCCCACAGCACTAGATATTTGTACCTCCTGACAGCATGGCAGCAAAAGTTGGCTCAGCACACAGTTGCCCCTCCTCTGAGGGGAAAATCTGGCCCTTAGGCTCATCATGGCTCTGTAAGGACTCTTTAACCTGAAAGGCTAAAGATATCCACAGGTGCTTTCCTTGCTCACCCAGGTCTCCTGTAGAAGGTTCTACGCCAAAACAACACCCTTGTCATAGCAAATTCTGGCACAAGAACCTTATTTAAACAAAACCCATTAGTCAAATATGAGTGCAGAGAATGCTGAGAGCTGATTGTTTGCTTCTGACCACAAAACCTGGGCCATGGAAACAATGCAACGATTAAGGTGTTTAAGGCCTGAGGTGATATAAGCCAAATTTCTTATGCAATATCCACACTCTTTTGTAAGCTAGCAGTCCTTTAAGTTGTGGTCATTTTGAAAAAGGGGAAGGGGCAACTTGTAATGACTGAATGCAAGAGGCCTTTGCAAATTTGGAGCTTTTTAAGTGGTGGTAGAACAGGGGAATTCTTATGCACTAAATCTGATTATAGACTAATACAAAAGCACCTTATTTGTGCTAAAGTAGAAATCAATCCATTTCCTATAAAATATATATATCAACAACAATAACTTGCTAAACAATGTGTCTAACAAAGGAAAATGTCTCATAACATGTTACAGAGAGGCGAGAGGAATGAAGGTAGAGTTGAAGCTGAGTGCAACGGAGTTAAGAGAGGCTTAGTGAGAGAATACCAAGATGTCAGAAACTGAATACATATCTTCCAATGGAAGGGCTTTCAGAACATTCCTTGCATGTTGAGCATGACAATTCGGAAACATATATAAAATAGTGAAACATGATTAAGAAATAACATTTGGATAGAAAATGTTACCACACACAGACTCCACCTCAAATTGCTCTCTGCCTTTCACTCCACATTTCCTCGTTGACCATTGTGTTTGGAGAGTTTTTTTCATCCAGATTAGCACTTGGTTCTATTTCAGGTTCTTACATTTGTTCATGAGCTGAGGAGAATTTTTTAAAAACCACTGGCAGAACCCAAAGAATGATTTACGATACGGAATTTCCTGTGATCTTGCTTGACATTTAGCAGTCTTGTTTGTCTTGCCTTGTTGGTTTGTCTTCATAGTATTGATATGACCAGGTGCCATGCGAGGTTCCCCAATCTGGTCCAGTTCCAGACCAGAAACCACAAACCGTTAGGCTCCCAGGTGAGGAAGAGCAAATTGGTTCCCCTTGTTACTCACCTCGGCTCTCATCTGGCAGCGACAAGATTAATTTTAAATCCTTTCTCCCAGACACAAATGAATTTAGGTTTTCAAAAGGAGATGACTTAACCAGGCTTTATTGAGTTTTCAAAACCAGTGAGCTTATCAATTCGTAAATGCAAGAAGAAATAGTGGTGCAACAGACAAATGCACAGATTAGAAATAAGGAGTGAGTCCAAAATAATAAAAGCTTAAAAAGGTCACAGAAGCAAAGAATTGCTGTAGTAGAGATGGAGGTTTATTGATCCATCATCTCTGAAATGTTTGTGCATAGCGGATAGTTGAACATGAATTTTAATGCAAATATTGACACTGATAGTTGGCCAATCAATTTTGAGATTCTTGGCTTTGCAGGTTGATTGGAACTCTTTGTCCTGGTTCCCTTTTGGCAGTAGCTGGCAGTATTCAGACGAAGTGACTCTTTTTTAAACCCCTTTATTTACCTGCAGTGCAGGGGTGTTTAAATGACATTTCCCCAAGCTGTGACACCTCACAGCATATCAGTCCAGGAACACTAAAACAAATAGACTAGCATCACCATTGGTTCTCAATCCCTTTTTTGTATTTTCCTGGAAAATCAAAAATAAATATTGCAAAATTCAAGATTTTCAGTTAAGAATGAGAATATTGTCTGCCATCCCATTTAATTCATCCACAGCTGAGAGCTTGATCCATGCATTTGTTGCCACTCACTCTTCAATTTCAATGCTCTCCTGGCCAGACTCATACCCTGCATAAATGCCCTCACTGTAAAAGGCACCACCTTCTGCTTGCTAACCAATGTTAACTCCTTCTCTTGAGAGGCCTTGATTTTAAGCTAATAAAATGTGAGGCTGGATGAACACAGCAGGCCAAGCAGCATCTCAGGAGCACAAAAGCTGACGTTTCGGGCCTAGACCCTTCATCTCCTGAGATGCTGCTTGGCCTGCTGTGTTCATCCAGCCTCACATTTTATTATCTTGGAATTCTCCAGCATCTGCAGTTCCCATTATCTTTGATTTTAAGCTTCTCCTTTTCATAAAATCCCACCCAGGCCATGATCCTCCTATTTCAGCAGTCTATTGCAGCCTTGCAAATCTAACTCTCTGCAATCCCTGCACTTCTCAATTCTGGTCTCACACACATCCTTACCTTAAAATGCTTCTCTATTGCTGACAGGTCTTTTGCTGCTAATGCCCTAAACTGTGAAATTCCCTCCTTAATCCTTTCCACATTTCAACTTCTCTTTCCAACTTAAATTTGCTTCATAGAACCTACCTCTTTGATGGAATGTATTCTAACATGTCCTTATGTGGCTCAGTGTAAAACTTTGTTTAATAATGTCCCTGTTAGGCACATGGAGATGATTTTACATTAACGCACTGTACAAATATAGGTTGTTGTTGTTTGTTGACCATTTCAGGGCACGGTAGAGCCTGATTAAATTATGTTGCAGGAAAGATATGGGGTTGGGAGTCAACAACACTTTTAAGGACATGGACAGTGACAGTGAGTTGGTAGGAAATGGATCAGCAGTTCACACAAACAAATAGTCCAATGGCTGGCTTTCTTAGGAGACTGATGATGGTAGTTTTGGAAAGAAGGGGACAAGACCTCAGGAGAGAGAAACATTGACAACACCAGTTTATGAGAATTCATTTTGAGAGGGCTAGAATACAAGAGCAGGGATATACTGCTGAGGCTGTGCGTGGCTCTGGTCAGACTGCATCTGGATAATTATGAGCAGTTTTGGGCCTGTATTTAAGGAAGCTGTGTTGGCCTTGGAGGATGTCCAAAGAGGAATTATAGGAATGATCCTGGGGATGAAGGGTGTGTGATATGAGGATTGGTTGAGGGCTGTACTGTTTAATAGAGTTTAAAAGAATGATGGAGGATCTGGTTAAAAAAAAATCAGAATACTGAGGCTTTTAGATGGAATGGATGTGGAGAAGATATTTCCACATTTTGTAGGAGAATCTAGGACTTGAGGGCATGGCCTCAGAGTGAAGGGACGACCCTTTAGAACTGAGATAACGAGGAATTTCTTCAGTTGGAGTGTGGTGACTCAGTGCCACAGGAGGCTGGAGAATGCAAGTCACTCAGCATATATGACAGAAATAGGTAGGTTCTTGATTTGTAAAGAGATCAAAGGTCACAGGGAGAAGGCAGTTGAGAAGTGAATCGTCCATGATCAAATTAGTTCTTTGAGAAGGTAACCAAACAGGTAGATGAGAGTAAACCGGTTGATGTGGTGTATATGGATTTCAGCAAGGCATTCAATAAGGTTCCCCACAATAGGCTATTGTACAAAATGCGGAGGAATGGGATTGTGGGAGATATAGCAGTTTGGATCGGAAATTGGCTTGCTGAAAGAAGACAGAGGGTGGTAGTTGATGGGAAATGTTCATCCTGGAGACCAGTTACTAGTGATGTACCGCAAGGGTCAGTGTTGGGTCCACTGCTGTTTGTCATTTTTATAAATGACCTGGATGAGGGCATAGAAGGATGGGTTAGTAAATTTGCAGACAACACTAAGGTCGGTGGAGTTGTGGATAGTGGCGAAGGATGCTGTAGGTTGCAGAGAGACATAGATAAGCTGCAGAGCTGGGCTGAGAGGTGGCAAATGGAGTTTAATGCAGACAAGTGTGAGGTGATGCACTTTGGTAGGAGTAACCAGAAGGCAAAGTACTGGGTTAATGGTAAGATCCTTAGTAGTGTAGATGAGCAGAGAGATCTCGGTGTCCATGTACACAGATCCTTGAAAGTTGCCACCCAGGTTGACAGGGCTGTTAAGAAGGCATACAGTGTTTTAGCTTTTATTAATAGAGGGATTGAGTTCCAGAACCAAGAGGTTATGGTGAAGCTGTACAAAAGTCTGGTGCGGCCGCACTTGGAGTATTGCATACAGTTCTGGTCACTGCATTATAAGAAGGATGTGGAAGCTTTGGAAAGGGTGCAGAGGAGATTTACTAAGATGTTGCCTGCTATGGAGGGAAGGTCTTACGAGGAAAGGCTGAGGGACTTGAGGCTGTTTTCTGTAGAGAGAAGAAGATTGAGAGGTGGCTTAATTGAAACATATAAAATAATCAGAGGGTTAGATAGGGTGGATAGGGAGAGCCTTTTTCCTAGGATGGTGACGGCGAGCACGAGGGGGCATAGCTTTAAATTGAGGGGTGAAAGATATAGGACAGATGTCAGAGGAAGTTTCTTTACTCAGAGAGTAGTAAGGGAATGGAATGCTTTGCCTGCAACGGTAGTAGATTCGCCAACTTTAGGTACATTTAAGTCGTCATTGGACAAGCATATGGATGCACATGGAATAGTGTAGGTTAGATGGGCTTGAGATTGGTACGACAGGTTGGCACAACATCGAGGGCCGAAGGGCCTGTACTGTGCTGTAATGTTCTATGTAAATATGTATCTATGTAAACGGCAGAGCGGACATAATGGGCCAAATGTCCTAATTTGGCTCCTTTACCTTATGGTCTTTTGTGCTGGGAAGTGAATCATCGAACCCCCACAGTGCAGAGACAGGCCATTCAGCCCAACATGTCCACACTGACTCACCCCAACCCCACACAACTCTGCACTTCCCATGGGTAATCACCTAACCTACACATCCCTGCGCACAATGGGCAATTTAGCATGGCCAAGCCACCCCAATCTGCACACTTCTGGGTTGTGGGAGAAAACTGGAACGCCTGTCGGAAACCCAAGCATGCAAACTCCACACAGACTGTTGCGTGAGTCTGGAATCCAAGCTGGACCCCTGGAGCTGTGAGATAAGAGATTTGGAAGACCAAGGGAAGGAATGATTGAGTATGTACATCAAAGAACAGTAACTGTTGTCACATAAACTGCTGACTCAGAGCTAGAAATGACTCAACTGAAGCTAAGCATTCTGTCTGACTGATGCAGATAGCAGATAACATTTGACATAACTAGTACAGATAACAAAGAATAATATTTTATGGATTACATAAAGCAGTAATACAGAACACCTTTTAAGGACTTTTAAAAGTAATAATGCGTTGTCCCAAAGCTAAATCACACGGCATTGGAAGTGAGTCATTTATTAAAATGACTTGGCTTTCCTATCTCTATTCAAGGCATAATAACAGTGATCACAACTAATTTATGTGATGGAGATAGTATCTTGAATACACCTCCTGTCACCTACCTTCCTGCAAAAATGCCATCCCCTATTCCCAATTCCTCTGCCTCCGCTGCATCTGCTCCTAAGATGAGGCATTCCATTCCCGGACATCCCAGATGTCCTCGTTTTTCAAGGTCCGCAACTTCCCCTCCACAGTGGTTGAAAACACCCTCAACTGTGTCTCTTGCATCTCCTGCAACTCATCCCTCACACCCCCTCCCTGCAATAACAACGAAAACAGAATCCCCCTCGTCCTCACGTACCACCCCACCAACCTCCGGATACAACACATCATCCTCCGACACTTCCACCCTCTGCAATCTGACCTCACTACCATTTTTCCCTCCCTGCCCTTATCTGCCTTCCAGAGGGACCACTTTCTCTGTGACTCCCTTGTCTGCTCCACATTCCCCTCCAACCCCACCACCCCCAGCACTTTTCCCTGCAACCTCAGGAAGTGCTACACCTGCCCCTACATCTCACCCCTCACCCAGGCCCCAAGAAAACATTCCACATCAAACAGATGTTCACCTGCACATCTGCTACTGTTGTATATACTGTATTCACTGTTCTCGTTGTGGCCTCCTCTACATTGGGCAAAATCAAGCAGAGGCTTGTGGCCTACTTTGTGGAAGACCTACACTCGGTTCACGACAAACATCTGCAAGTCCCAGTCACAAACCATTTCAACTCCCCCTCCCGCTCCTTGGACAACATGTCCATCCTGGGCTTCCTGCAGTGCCACAACGATGCCACCCGAAGATTGCAGGAACAGCATCTTGTATTTTGCTTGGGAACCCTGCAGCCCAATGGCATCAACGTGGACTTCACAAGCTTCAAAATCTCCCCTCCCCCCGACCGCATCCCAAAAGCAGTCCAGCTTGTTCCCGCCTCCATAATTTGTCCTTCCTCCCACCTATCCACTCCTCCCACCTCAGGCCCCACCCCCATGTCCTACCTACTAACCTCATCAACCTGTCTGTCCTCTCTAGACTGATCTAACTCCTCCCAAACTCCCCACCTATACTCACCTTTACTGGCTCCATCCCCGCCTCTTTGCCGTGTCTGTCTCCTCTACACCTATCTTCTTCTCTATCCATCTTCTATCCACCTCCCCCTCGCTCACTATTTATTTCAGATCCCCCTTCCCTTCCCCCTTTTCTGAAGAAGGGTCTAGACCCAAAACGTCAGCTTTCCTGCCCCTCTGATGCTGCTTGGCCTGCTGTGTTCATCCAGCTCTACACCTTGTTTTATACGTTATGTGATGTCCCTTCAGCCCTGGGGCTGAAGTTTTTCGTGGTTTAATTTCTTTTAGATGATCATCACTTTCAAAGAACTAGAAATGAGTATAAGCAGACGAACCAGGTCAGTAACTGAAATGGCCGGGCATGTTTTAGTAATCTGAATAAGAATACAACGCGTGTCACTTGTAGATAAAAAGCCAGACTTAATGAGCTGAATTTTACTGGCAGGAATGGAGGTGGAGGAGTTGGTAAAATGGCATGGGACTGCTCCCTGATGCCATCCTGATGCCCAGCAATTTTATAAGCTGCAGGCCCTGCAACTGGTCTGACAGATCAGTCACCAGAAGTGACTTAAAGGAGATTAGGTTGTTAAGCAAGCAGGTTTCTGAAATTTTATGAGTTTTAATGAATTTGTGAAAGGCACAGAAGTTTAACAAAGTGGCAGTGGCCTTCATTCGCAAAAAGAGATGGGATTTATGCTGCATTTCACTGGTGGAAGTGAGTGGTAGGCTTGATTTGCAGGTTTCTGTTGGCAGAGGTAAGCTGTGTGTTAAATACTGAATGGCAAGGCTATCAAATAGGTCAGACTGCGCAGCATGAGCCTAACCCGAGTGTGCGAGGTGAAAGGTGCTTCTCGGGATCACAGGCTTTGAGACAGTGATGCAGCTACCTATAGCTTCAACAGTTGAAGAAGGCTGCTCACCACCAGTTTCTCAGGGAATTTAGGGATGGGTAATAAATGCTGACCCAGCCAGCGATGACTACCTCCCATTAATGAATTTTCAAAAACCATTGCAATGGATTGTTGGATTTTGAACTCAAGTTACATTGAGTGTAGACTGGGTTTCAGCACTCTTCAGCACAATTATAAAAAAGGACAATGTGCTCAGTGCCGAGTGCATTCACACAGCGTGTCAGTCCCCAAGCTGACACGATGAACATGATGTGTTTCTGTAAGTATGCTCAACCGTGGTCAATGTTCAAATCAAGCACAAGCTTCATGAATACCATCACACAGTTTCACATGTTCTAATGTATTTGAAATGTTTAACTTGCTAGTAAATTACCAAGTTCATACCAAAAAAACTAGTAAGTGGTTAAATGAAGTTTTTTTTATAGTTATTTCCCATGTTGTAAAATCAACTTACTTCGCTGCTGGTTCAGAAGGTCTTCTTTACAATTTTTATCTTTTTGTGAGAATCCCATTTCCATCTCCTTAACCAACAGCATCAAATGTCTTCTCTTAAATACATCAGTTGATATATTTTAACGCAGAAGAAAAGTATCAACATTTATGTTCCATCATAATCCTGATTGCTGTGGTGCATTATTTTGGTTAATGGTTTTTAAATTATTTGAACGGCAGAAATTTGCACCATAACCTCTCCAGAAAAACAGCATAATTTCAGGTATAATTTGGGTCTAGTTTTCCCAATCACGTCCAACTCTTCTCCATTTTCGTTTGCATCACTAAACGTGTGTCAGTGTGAGCTGTGCATGTCTGGGTGAGGGTAACTGAATGATATTTCATACTCTCTAAATCTTACTTAAAGTGACACTGTTTCACTGCTTTATCCCCAAGTACATATCCCCAAGATACCAAAAGCCCGGTCTAAGATGAGATATTTCAGCTCAGCTGTCTTAAAATATAAGTGGTGCTGTGTGTTTAGGTTTCATTTCTTGCAGTCTTTCCCAGAGAATTTCACCAGATAACAAGAATACTGTACAGAACAGGAACATGGTATTCTGCAGATTTTGTATGTAAATGCACACTTCCCTTTCATAGTGGTAAGTAATTTGGCAATACTGATTGATTTAGAAATGTTGACTAATTTAAATAGACAAGACTTCATAGAAACCTGGCAGTTTGGAAAGAGGCCATTCAGCACATTGAGTCTGTACAGAACCTTCAAAGAGCACCCAAACCAACCCCTCGCCTGATACTTACTACAGCTAACTCAACTAACCTGCACATCCTTTAACACTACACAACAATTTAGCATGTCCAACCCACCTAACCTGCACATCCATGAACTGTGGGAGGAAACTGGAGCACCCAGCAAAAACCCACGCAGACACAGGGAGAGTGTGCAAACTCGACACAGACTGTCGGCCAAGGGTGGAATCGAACCTGGGCCCTGGTGCTGTGAGGCAGCAGTGCTAACCACCAAATCACCCAAGTTGTTTGAAGGACAGATCCAGAACGAATGACTCTTATTACTTTCTGCATGTTTCTGTACCTCAAAGCCTTGGTGCTGTCACAGAACAGAAAATTTTCAATTCATTTTGGAAAGCAGAATTATTGTATGGAACTATTCTTAACACTGCATCGCCAACAATTGTTTCAAGGTCTTAACTCTGTTTGTCTGCACAGAAGTTGCCTGATCCATTGAGGATTTCTGGCAATTTTTGACTTTATTTCGCTTTTCCAGCATCTGCAGTATTTTATATTCACGACTTTTTTTTATCTTGTTCTAATATAAATCCTCCTGCCTTCTATTCAATTGTTAACAGCAGTCTAGAGGGAATTGCAAAAACTCATTCTTTAATGGTGGAGACAACTGTTTTGAAGGTTAATTAATGACATGATGTGACTGACTCCCGGGGAAATGGAATAGTTGTGCACTCTCCTGGAAATGTTAATATACTGGCCCTGGACACTGAGAAGGGACAATTCTGCCAATCTTTATCAATGTGGCCACAATGCATCCATCTAGTCCTCTCTTTGGGAAACTGAGCTATTCCTTGTTAACAGTTTTCAATTCAACATTTTAAGTTATTTTCTTCAAAATTTCTTAAGCTAAGTCCGAAGCTGAACTCAAGGAGAATTGTATGATGACTTTTAATGTACTATAGGTGGCCAGCATTGTGGCTCAGAGGTCAGCACTGCTGCCCTCGAGCACCAGGGATCTGGGTTCGATTCCACACTCGGGAAACAGTCTGTGTGGAGTTTGCGCGTTCTCCCTGTGTCTGTGTGGATTTCCTCCAAGTGCCCTGGTTTCCTCCGTGAGTCCAAAGATGTGCAGGCTAGGTGGATTGACTGTTGTGGTAGGTTTAAAAAATGTCTTCAGACGAGACCATTGAGGCCTAATTGGACATGACAATGTGTAATTGAAATAAAGTGGAAAAGTATTGGGAAAACAGCCTGCTTTGACTGAAAAGTGCAAACTTATCAGTGGGGACTGTCCTGAAGAGCTGTTACACAGGGCCATCAGGGTATGTTGTTTAAGCATAATAGAATTCTGGAAAAGTACTGAAATTGCCAATGTAATCTTAGATTCAGAATAGGGTTAATATCAGAGACTTTGCCCTAATCAGGGGACTCCACCTTAGACTGGGATTGTAAATGGTGCCAGGAACCCCAAGTTCTCCAGGCCAGCTGTTGTGAAGCAGAGTCCCCAATGGGCAGGAGGCAGTGAGATCTATTGTTGAACCTGTCTAAAGCAGTTTCAACACACTTTAGTTTGCATGTGGTTCTAATTTATCTGAAGTGGATTACTGTTTAATATATCTTTACTGCTCAATGTACATACATAAATATTTATCTCAAGATATTAATGTACCACTTAATATATTAATCACTGCTTAATATATATACTACCACCAATAAACTTGTTACTTAGTTGTGAGTATTTTGTTCGATCCCACAAAACTCACGATTGAACTGTAACAATTGGCCAATGCTAAATTGCCCCATAGTGTCCAGGGATGTGTCGGCTAGGTGAGTTAGCCATGGAAAATGAGAGGTTATAGGAATAAGGTAGGATCTGGTGAGATGCCTTTGGATAATCATTGCAGACTCAATGTGTGGAGTGGTCTCTTTCTGCACTATAGGGATTCTATGGTGATTCAGACAGTGTCAAGTAGATATAGTGTAATATTTATTACAGAACTGCAATGAAATCTGAACATGTCTCTGGAAAAGCCCCAGTGTTTAAGTCTATTGCTTTGTGATTAAACGCATACACTGACAAATGCCCTAAAGTTGAACTTGACTTTCGGAGTTCCGTTTGCGTGGGTGGTCTGGTGGTAATACTGAAAACATCGTACTCAAGTTAAAAGGTTCACAAACAGCACTACCCACAAATAATATTAGATGAATAACTGATGTTAGTTACAAGCAGAGAGAATACTGGAGAAACTGAGCACGTCTGGCACATGTGTGGAGAGAGAAACAGAGTTAACATTTTGACTGTCAATTGATTCATCGCCAGAGCTCCAAGGTTCTCTACATTCTGAAGAAGTTACACCAAATTTGAAACATTAATTCTGTTTTTTTCTTCCCACAGATGTTACCAAACCTGCTGATTTCTCCAACATTCTCTCTGCATGTTTCAGATTTCCAGACTCCCCAGTATTTAGTTTTTAGCCAATGTAACTAGCAAGTGCTGTACAAAACAAAACTACTTGTGTGCTTCGTTTTTGTAGCAAATCACACGATGATACTCACTTCTAGACTAAGATCAGAAAAGCTTTCAATTATCTTTCTCTGTTCAATGTTTGGAGATTAATTTGGAGATTTGAAGGGAGCTATTTTGGTGGAAGAGTGAAAACAGCTGGTAATCTGGTACTCTGCAAGTAAAACACATCTGTTTGAAAGGTTGGGTTTAGCATGCAATATTACACCTAATTACTGATGAACATTATTTGCTAAAAGGTGCTAAAACAGAAACCTGAAGGTGCTTTTGCTGCAGTGGTAGTGCTTTACGTCTGAGCCATGAGCCAGGAGCAAAGCACTGTGCAGCCTCAATATCTGACATGACCGCCCCACATTTAACAAGGCTCCGAAAAAGATGGTAAATGCAGGTTAAACCAACATTGCAGATCAACACCCAGCTTTTGATTCTCTTTTTATAACCTGTTTAGAGACACTAACCCAGTGCCACAAGAGAGCCTTGACGCAATCTTTACTTTTCCAATTCTATTTTTTTAACCTATTTTTCTCATCAACCTGTTCAGAGATGTTATTATATACCTTTGGACCAGGTGGAACCTGAGCCCAGGCCTCCCGGTCCAGAGATAGAAACACTACTACTGCACCACAAGAGGGGCCCAGCCAATTTTTTTCTAATTTAATCTATTTTTCTAAGCAACCTGTTCAGAGTTGATATTACACAACGTCAACCTGTGTGTTTTATTTTTGATTTTCTTCCCCAAATCTCCCATGGCTTTTTCTTTGTGAGATGGAAAAATGTAGATACTGCTGTGAATAGAATTTATTTCTTTTTTTTCCACCACCAGGAATACAGTCACATAGCCAATTGAACATTTACAAGCAAAGCCTGTTAAGGACAATGCTAACCATCAACACCCTTCTTGACCACTGATGCTAGTGAAGCTCATTAGTGTCCCTCAACATCTCAGCAACTTGATTCTCCAGGTCAATTATTCTTAATTACAGCTCAGTTAAACGCGATTGCCATCAGTAATTAATTTAACGCAATACCAAATGCAATCACAGATCAAACTCAGAATGCGCTGAAAATTAAGCAAGCATTGGTCCAAATTGAGAATTTTAAATCGTCGCAATGTTGGAAGTGTGGTTTGACAGTGGGAGAAAAATTTGAAACACTAATGAAGAAAATCCAATCCCTGCAAAGCCAGAAGCAAAAATCAACATTCTGGGGAGGCATTCAGATCCAGCTAAATTTGGAAAAGACCAGCCGTATCTAATTTTGGAACAGTAAGAGATTTATGTCATGTGTGCTAGGTATTGCAATCCGTTGGTGGCTTGTGGTCAGATTATATTACTTGCCACCCATCTTGTTTCAGAGATATTATTACACATCTCTGGAGCAGGTGGGGCTTCGAACCAAGGTCCTCCTGGTTCGGGGGTAGGGACAACTGTGCTGATACTAGAGGGTAGAATATTGTCAGTAAATCTGAACAAAATGAGGCACTTGTCTTGTGTGCTTTGGATATTTACAACATAACAGCAATAGACACACATTATATTGATTAGTCAGGCATAATTAATTATCATTATCTGGCAAAAGGTTCTGACATCATCAGAATCTCATGCAAGAATGCCTGATCCTCTGCACAAAGAGTGGACAAAATCATCAGATTTGACGGCGCTTCTTCACAACTTCAACATTAATAATTTCAGAACCATTACCTTAAACCTGTACAACAATTCACAGATATACCAACATCTCAATCGGCACTCACTAAGCCTGCATTCTTGAACTGCTAGAGACCTTCAGGTGAAGGTGCAGCTGAGATGCTGCTAGGAAAGGAGATCCAGGGTTTTAACTGGGTGACAGTGAAGGAACAATTATGGACTTCCAAATCAAGAATGTGTGTGTTGCTTGGAGGAGAACTTGGAATTCGTGGTGTTCCCATGCGTCTGCTGCCCATGTGCTTCTCGGTCGACCTTGTCTAACAGTGTGATCTGTGTTACCCACAAGGCGCATGTTCAAGATACATGTACAGATTGTGCAAAGGACCTGGCCCTCAAGTCAGCCAGCTATCTCCCAGGTTTGCAGTTATTAGGCTCAAAAGTAGGCAAATGTGAGAGAAAAGCTGTCCGTTGTTTGGAGAAACAGTGAACGACAAAACATTAATGGTTTCACAGCCTGAGAACTGGAGTCATAGCGATGATCCTACAGGGCAAGCACCAGAAGGCCTGCAGAAGGCAGTTGGTTGGAGACGAGGGAAATGAGAACCAAATGGCAATCGAGAAGGGTGGAACGAATGAGAGAAATGGTCAGGAATGAGAATTGAATGGGCCATTGTGTCAGGGTGGAGCCACATAGCTATCACTGGGGAAGATAGGGAGGTCAGTATCACAGGGAGGGATAGATTAGTGCCCAGGAGGGATTGGGTGAGTGTCTGGGAGAGAGCTGGACGCCATACCCGCACTTGTCCACTTCCATTTCCTCACCCTTCCCACAAAATCTTATTCACAAAAAAGACTCAGAGGGGAGGAAAAGCCAGGATAAATGCCAACCCACTTTCAGTTCCCACCTTCATATGAATTCTGCCAAAGTCAGCTCAGATTGTGCACCACCCGAGTCAAAGAGAAGTCAATGTTAGTTAGATTCAACTCCTTATCTCAACCCTGATCTCCACCCTCAGCCCTAATGAACAGGACCTTTCACCCAATATATTTCTCTCTCTCTCTCACTCTTCTTCTAGACGAAGAAGAGAAAAAAAAGTCAGCCTTGCTGCTTGGTGCTTTTTAATGGTCATCTTCATTAATTGCTCATATAAATAATAACATTGATGTCATAGCATTCAAGGCTATGGGCCTAGTGCAGGAAGGTGTAGGTAGTTCTGTATTTTTCACAATATAGAATCAACAGCCTGAAGGGCCTCTTCTGTACAGTATAAAGGAAAAAAGTTAAAAATTAAAAAACAATTATTTATTGTTTTGGAACTGTTTTTCTCTCTAAAATTCATACTCACTTTTGTGGAAGACCTTATCGTTCTGAAATTTGCACACTGGTGCTTTTTAACAGTTACATAGCCTGACGGTTTTCGAGTGTGACTGCAGTACAGGGTGGTGCACTTGGACTGTTGTTTGGAGTAAGCCTCTTGGTTGGTGTAGTGATTGGAACTAGGTGGACCTTGTTGACTATGAGGTGCCTGGTTGGGGTTGTTAGCCTGGACCAATCAGGAAAGCCCTGGCTGACCAATAGTAACAGGGGTTTTAGAATCTCCTCAGTTTGGCGCACTAACTCTGAGCTGGGTGGTCATAGCAAGTGCACTGTACACAAGTAAAGAAAAGGAGGCTTGGTGACAGGATATTAACCTCTTGTCCTGTTATTTCAGTTGGTAAGTTGTAGCTATAATTTAAGTTACAAAGTAAGATTTATTCCCTAATGTATTTTTTTAGTCCAGTAGGCATTAGAGGATTAGAAATGGTAGTTCATAAAGTGGTATGCTTCTCCTGTGAGATGTGGGAAATCAGGGACAGTTTGGACATTCCTGACAACTATATCTGCACAAAGTGTGTTCACCTGCAGCTTTTCTCAAAACACATGGATCTGCTGGAGTGGTGGTTGGATATATTTGGGAGAATGCAGGTAGTGGAAAGAATCATAGGTAGGAGTTTCAGGGATGTGGCCACACCCAGAGTTGACACAGATAGATGGGTGACTGCCCGGACTCAGTGCAGCTAACCTCTCTGAAACAAGTTACCATGTTGGATTCTGAAGTGTGTGGGGGTTGGTGATGGCTTATCAGGTAATGGCAGTAGCCAGGATGGTGGCATCACAGCTGGTTCTGTTGTAAAGCAGGTAGAGTCAAAATGTAGGAGCATAGTGGTAATTGATACCTCTATAGACATGGGCACAAATAGGCACTTCTGTTGTCATAAGTAACACACCAGGAAGGTATGTTGCCTCCCTGATGCAAGGGTCAAAGATGTCTTATGCATTTTGGTACAAAGAACACCAGGCATGGACTGTTATCTAAATGGGAAAGGATTTGGCAATCTGAAGCACAAAGGGACTTGAGAATCCTAGTTCAGGGTTCTCTTATGGTTAATATGCAGTTTCAGTTGGATGTAAAGAAGGTAAATGCAATGTTAGTTAATAAAATGTGAGGCTGGATGAACACAGCAGGCCAAGCAGCATCTCAGGAGCACAAAAGCTGACGTTTCGGGCTTAGACCCTTCATCAGACAGGGGGATGGGGTGAGGGTTCTGGAATAAATAGGGACAGAGGGGGAGGTGGACCGAAGATGGAGAGTAAAGAAGATAGGTAGAGAGAGTATAGGTGGGGAGGTAGGGAGGGGATAGGTCAGTCCAGGGAAGACGGACAGGTCAAGGAGGTGAGATGAGGTTAGTAGGTAGGAGATGGGGGTGCGGCTTAGGGTAGCAGGAAGGGATGGGTGAGAGGAAGGACAGGTTAGGGAGGCAGGGACAGGTTGGACTGGTTTTGGGATGCAGTGGGGGGAGGGGACAAACTGGGCTGGTTTAGGGATGCAGTTGGGGAACGGGAGATTTTGAAGCTGGTGAAGTCCACATTGATACCATTAGGCTGCAGGGTTCCCAAGCGGAATATGAGTTGCTGTTCCTGCAACCTTCGGGTGGCATCATTGTGGCACTGCAGGAGGCCCATGATGGACATGCCATCTAAAGAATGGGAGGGGGAGTGGAAATGGTTTGCGACTGGGAGGTGCAGTTGTTTGTTGCGAACCGAGCGGAGGTGTTCTGCAAAGCGGTCCCCAAGCCTCCGCTTGGTTTCCCCAATGTAGAGGAAGCCACACCGGGTACAGTGGATGCAGTATACCACATTGGCAGATGTGCAGGTGAACCTCTGCTTAATGTGGAATGTCATCTTGGGGCCTGGGATAGGGTTGAGGGAGGAGGTGTGGGGGCAAGTGTAGCATTTCCTGCGGTTGCAGGGGAAGGTGCTGGGTGTAGTGGGGTTGGAGGGCAGTGTGGAGTGAACAAGGGAGTCACGGAGAGAGTGGTCTCTCCGGAAAGCAGACAGGGGTGGGGATGGAAAAATGTCTTGGGTGGTGGGGTTGGATTGTAGATGGCGGAAGTGTCGGAGGATGATGCGTTGTATCCGGAGGTTGGTGGGGTGGTGTATGAGAAGGAGGGGGATCCTCTTTGGGCGGTTGTGGCGGGGGCGGGGTGTGAGGGATGTTTTGCGGGAAATACAGGAGACGTGGTCAAGGGTGTGCTCGATCACTGTGGGGGGGAAAGTTGCGGTCCTTGAAGAACTTTGGACATCTGGGATGTGCGGGAGTGGAATGTCTTATCGTGGGAGCAGATGCGGCGGAGGTGGAGGAATTGGGAATAGGGGATGGAATTTTTGCAGGAGGGTGGGTGGGAGGAGGTGTATTCTAGGTAGCTGTGGGAGTCGGTGGGCTTGAAATGGACATTTGTGCTCCCGAGATGCTGCTTGGCCTGCTGTGTTCATCCAGCCTCACATTTTATTATCTTGGATTCTCCAGCATCTGCAGTTCCCATTATCTCAAATGCAATGTTAGTACTCTGTTCAAGAGGACTATAATACAAGAGCAGAGATTTAACAATGAGGCTGTATAAGGCTCTGGTCAGACTCCACTTTTATATATTGTAAGAGCAATTTTGTCTCTGTATCTAAGGAAAGCAGTCCTTGGAAAGAGCCCAGAGGATGTTTATAAGAACGATGCCCAGGATGAAGAGCTGGACATCTCAGAACCTAAAGCAGTTGAGAAGGATGAGAGGGTATCTGATTGAAACTTAAAGTGCTGAAAGACTCGGATAGGGTGATTGTTGAGAAGATGTTTCGACTGTTGGGAGAGACCATTCCCAAGGGCACATCCTCAGAGTTCAGGAGCAAACCTTTAGAGATGAGACATAGAGGAATTTTCTCAGCCAGAGTATGATGAATCTGTGGAACTCATTGCCACATACAGCTGTGGAGGCCAAACCATTCTCTATATTTAAGACAGATAGGTTCCTTATTAGGAAGGGGTTCAAAGGTTGTGGGGAGAAGGGAAGAGAATAGGGTTGAGAAACATATCAAGCCATGATTGAGTGGCAAGTTAGACTCAATGGGCTGAATAGCCTAATTCTACTCCTATATTTTGTCTTCTGGTCTGAGCAATCATTAAAGGGCGTATGTTTTGGAACTAATGAAAGAGCCATGAAGAGTGAGGTCCTGCACAAGGAATTTAGGGAGCTAGGCAGAAAGTTACAATGTAGGACCTCTTAAGAATTTTGGGATAGCTCCAGAAATAATAATATAGTACAGTTGAATAAAAGTTGGTTATAGGAAGGAGGCATTCAAATATCTGGATCATTGGGATCTTCTCCAGGGCAGATAGGACCTATACAAAAAGCATGGGTTGTGCCGAAACTGAAGTGGCCCCAAGATCCTCGCGGGGACATTTGCTAGTGGTAGGATTTAAACTACTATGATAGGGGAAGGTGGGAAGTGGAGCAGCAGGTCAGCGTGTGATTATAAGGTCGAGATTAATGGTTTGAACAAACAGAGCCAGTTCAATGCACAAAGCAAGACAGACTATAAAAAATGTGTTGAATAAGCTGGGAGGAAAAAAATTAAAGTTTCTGAAGGACAGAATAGAATGCATTGCCAAAAATTGAGTCCTACATGCAAATGCATGGAGTGTAAGGAACAAATTAAATGAGCTGCAGGCACAGATTCAAATTGAAATCTGTGATATGGTGGCCACAATGGAGACATGGTTGCAGGATGGTCAGGACTGAGAGCTAAACATCCCAAGTTATAAGGTTTATAGGAGAGATAGAGAAAACAGCAGAAGGGGTGCAGTAACATTACTGATTAGAAACAGAATCCCTGTAATGAGGGGAAAGCACCCAGTAGAGACCTTATGGGTGAAACTGAGGAAATGTAGAAGAATTAAAACCACAATAGTTATCACATAAGGCCACCTAGTAGCAGCTCAGAAGTGTTAGACCATATAAATACTGAAATTAGCCAACTATGTCGCAAAGGAAGAGTAGTAACAATGACATAGATTGGGTGAGATAGACAAGCGCCTGTTAGAAATGTTGTGAATTTCTAGAATGTACCTAGGATAATTTCCTATGACAAGTCTTGGATGCAGCAAGGGATAAACAAAATTGGGTTCAATAATAAGCATTGATCCTAATTTAATTAGTGAACTAGTTGTTCATGGCTCTCATCAAATAGTGATCATTAACATGATTGAGTTTTATGTCATGGTTTTTAAGAGATAAGCTAAGATCAGATAGTAGAATTTTGGATTTGAATAAGGCAAACTTATGTCGATGAGGCGGAGACTATCCATAGTAAACTGGGAAGCTCTGCTTGTAGGTAAACTCTGTCTACCTTGGCCAGTTATCATTGAGAGGGAAGGAGTCAGTGAATGGGGAATGGAATCTGTAGTCAGGACTGGAAATAATAGCTTGTCTTTATATTATTATTATTATTTATTACCTGAGATACATTCATTGAGCTCCTAGAGAGCAATGCTATGCAATTCTTTGCATGTCTGTAACAGACAGAAGTCTTGTGAGCCTGAGCTAATAACATTCTTGAAGAGAAGCTTAGTGGGTGATGGTAGTTCATTTGGTGTTGCAGTGTTTTGTTTCCAGAAAGCCTTCAATAAAGGGCTGCAAGGAAGATTATTTAGATATGACCTCATTATGTAGTGTCACTGGAGAAAGGTTATGTTCAATGTTAAATTGTATGAAGGAGATGAGTGTTAATTATTTAGGAAGCTGGGTGCAAAGGAGTTAGAAACACAGATCCAATAATAATGTACAAGTCAACGTGCATATGTTTAGAAAATGGGTTTGAGAGGTAGAAGGTTTTTAATGTGGATTAATGCAGTGTGAAGCATCTGAGGCTCTGGGAAGCAAGAATACTATGAAAGCCTGTAGAATAGGTGAAGGATAATCCATTGAAGATCTGTAAACACTGAGCTAGGAGGGTAGGTTCAAGTATTATGGAGGTGAAATTTACAGTGAAAAATCTCACCCAAGAGTTCTAACTTGGGCAAAACCCATTTACTCACGAGTTAAAATTGGACACTATATTTATTTTTTAGGTTCTACAAAGCCTTGTTACATTTGCATATAATATTGAGGTCTGAATTTCACAAATGGTACTTCCCTAAATAAATCTGATACCAAATCTTAGGAACCTTCACCATCAGAATGGGGGATGGATTTGAGAAACCAATTATTCTTCATTAAAGAAACATGGATTGGAGGAAATGTGATTTAAGGGGAAAAATACACTGCACTATTTAGATTGTGGAAAGTCAGAAGGTGGTTAAGATTGGAGAATGGCAGAATGTGAGCACAATTAACCTTTGGTCACCACAGAATTAAAGTTGGATGCTGAGTGAAGAACTGAATCTCAATTTGTTTTTTCATTCTCTGTCATTAAGTTTTGAAACATAAAAACATGTTGCACAAAGTTATCTTGATCGGGTAGGCTGGTTGGACCCGATGATGTTTATCCATCCTCCTTGGTCATGTTCTATATAGGATTAGGCAGATCTCAAACTGGCCTTGAATGGTGATCTGTAAATAAGTCTTTTATAACTGTAGAGATGTCTATTCTGTGAGGGTAACTGTTGTACAAAGAATCAGATTCCACTTTTAATGGACTGATACTTTTTGAATATTGAAAAATCTAGAAAGTCAGTAATTTTCTTTTCTAATTCTCTACACTTGGTTAAATCTTCAACAACAAACTTTAATTCTTCTACATTTGCATTGGAAGTCTGGGTGTTTGGCACCTACAAGTTTTTATTTCTGCAAAAAAAATATTTTAATGAGGGAACTGTCTATGACCCACATTAAAACAACAGCTCCTCAGTTTGAGATCTGTGACACATGCATTTGCAATATTAATCAATTCTGTCACTTCTCTTTTTTCTGGGGACTCTTATGGAATTATTTATGAAAGGAATCACTTACTTGGAGTCTACCCAAATGTTTCTCAGTCCAGAGCACTGTCATGATTTGCCAACCTTTCATTCTCAATTACAATAAATGTCCAATATCTGATGGTACTGTGCCCAAAAAACAAGAATTCTTGTTTAGTATAAAGTTTCTCAGATTTGTAAGCATTCCTTTATACTGGTCTTGCATTAAAAAGGTGAAATAATAAATATACTGTCATAAGCCATGTCATTAAGTTTATAAAGTAAACTGATTTATTAAAAGTAAGAAGTCATCAATAGCAGAAAATGAATACAGCAGATATTACTTGATTATGTAACATTTAAAGTACAGTTCATAAGCTACAATAATAATTAAAAATGTCATTATTATTTTGGTTGTGGAATATCAGCACACAGGCTTAGAATCCTTTACAGTGCAGAAGCAGGCCATTTGGCCCATCAAATCCATGCCAACTTTCGGAACAGCAAAACAGCATTCCCTCAAGACCCACCCTCCCTCTGTAACCCTGCATTTCTCATGCCAATCCACCTAGCCTGCACACCATGGGATGGCCAACTCACCTGACCTGCACATCTTTAGATTGTGGCAGGAAACCAGAGAAATCGCATACAGACATGAGAAGATCGTGATAACTCTGCACAGACTGCCACCCAGGGCTGGAATCAAACCCGTGCCCCTGGTGTTGGGGGTGGTGTGGCAGTGCTCAGAGCTCCACAATGTTTCCACTTGTGGGCTTATATAATGAAGGACTTCCCAGAAGTTGTTGGCTAAAGGCTGTAGCCAGTTAGGCCAATTAGAGTGACTAATGTGTCAATTTCCCATGTGGTTAAAGCCCTTTGAAGTTACTGGAGCTTGTAGATAACACGGTGCTGGCTTCCTCCTAGTGAAGCAATGGCCTCGAGGTACATCCTGCAAAGCAGCTCAGGAAGCATCAGGTCTGAAGTGGAAGGGTTCCCACCACTGCAGTGGTATCTTGGCGGCTGCTGTTGCCACGGTATAATTTGAAATATTTACAAGAGTTTACAGTGCGCCTCCACTTTTTGAGATGTGTTTGTAGCCCCGTCTTACAATGACTCATCTCCAGATCTCCCACTGGAGATCAGAACCTTGGCTGTTCCCCTATGCCCCAGATTTAAGGGCCTCAATTGTCTCCTGGAGCTCTCAGACAACCTGATACCATGTCACCAATCTGAAAATCTTCTCTGGAGTCCCACTATTGCCACATCTGTGTTCCTGCCCTGGAATGTAGGCATTGGGATTGGCACTCAGGAATGATAATTCAGACCAACCTTCCAGATCGATAATTTGCTTCCAGCTCCAATGACAAGTTAAGTCTTGAATGGTCATTGTCCTGAAACATTCACTCCAATTTTCTCTTTGCTGCCAGGCCTGTTAAGTATCTCCATTTCAAAACATCAGCACCTAAAGAATTTTGCTTTTGCATTATCACTTGTTTGAAAGATTTTTTTTTAAATATCTAAACTCTCTCTACTCCTAAATTGCTGATGACCATCACTTGAGTAGTCAAACAGAAATCTGCAGATTTGGAACCTGAGTCCTGGTTAGAACCAATTTCTGTGGATTGGCAGGTGTGGATTTCACACACCTAGTTCCACATGATCTGGCTGATATGCAGTAACAGGCTTACGGTCTGACAGATGGCATGCACAAGTTCACAAACTCAGCATTGGAGATCCTGCTAGAGGAGATCCAGAACAGGGCAGATCTCCTGTAAATACAGAGCAGAGAAATCACAGCTTTAAGTCCCATCACTCCCTCCTTTCTTAGCAGCTGCTGCTGCTCTCCCGAACCTCATGCAATTTGGGGGCAATCCCTGGAAAGATACTCCTGGAATCTCTGAGAAAGTGAGATAATGCAGCACCTTATCAGGTGAAACAGATTGCTGGGAAAACCCAGCAGGTCTGGCAGCATCCATGGAGAGAAGACAGAAGTAATGTTTAAGTCCAGAGACCCTCCTTTAGAACAGCATTCTTCAGCCGTTAACTCTTTCTCTCAGCAGATGCTGCCATGTAGATGCTGTTGACCATTTCCAGCAATTTGTTTCAATTTCCAATTCCCAGTATCTGCAGCTCTTTGGTTTTTTTAAACTTTCATCAGATGAAACTCATTGTCAAAATAAATGTCATTCTCAATAGAATGGCTCTTTTGGTACAACAATAGTATCCCTACCTCTGAACCAATAGGCTAGGGTTCAATTCTCATCTGCTTCAGAAATGTACAATAATGTCTCTGAACATAGTGATCAGAAAAATATCTAAATATCAATAGTGTTGGTGAATCCACAAGTAGTCTCAAAGTCTTCATGTGTTTCAAAAGTCACTTTCTTCAATCCTCCAACAGTAAAAGGTGATGTACCTGCTAATGGTGCTGGACATTCTTCGCAATAACTTTTTACATGATCCTACTCAATTGGTCACTGTTAGCAGAAGGGTTTAGGTTAAAATGCTATGTGGTCTACTTAGCAACCACTTGTCCAGGAGGCCAGACCCTGTACTAGTTTTAATAACTTTAAAGCGCCTCACAGTAACTGTGTAGGTTAAACCACAATTTCAGTTCATTTTGGTTACCTTGGAAACACACTAGCTTCTAAAGAAGCTATGAAAACTTCCTGCTTAACCTGTCTCAAATTTAGATGTGTTCTAACACTAGACCCCTGAGATGAGAGAGCCCTTCCCAACAATGTGGAAATAATGACTTGCTTGTTACCAAATGATGAGTTAAAGCTGGATTTGTTTTTGGTTTCCTGAGCGAGGCTGAGGCAGATATGACCGCCATGTTTGTAAAGCAAGCACATTACAGCCAAGTAACATCCAGGACAGATCGGTGAAAACTGATGAAATGAAACTAATGCTCCATCCTCATTGCCTGAATATTTCTGTTGGAGCAACAAATTAATTTTTTAAAATCTTGTCCCATTTGTCTCTTGGTGAGTTCTATTTAATGCCCCCAGCTACTTTCTTATCCTCTCCGATTGCCCTTGTTTTGAGGGTTTAATTTTACATTACCTATTAGTTTGTTGGTTTGTTTTTGCAGAAGAGTTCTCCTATTGCAAATATCAGCTAATTGTTTTTCAGGGAGGCAATTTTATTCCTTGTCATCACGTTGCTTCCTTACTTGCTTGTTCATTCTTAATTTTTGCCTCAATACAAATTCTTTATCTGAGAGATTTGATTACTGTCAGTGTATCATCAATGTCCCAATAGCCTGATCATGCAGAACATAGATGGGACTTTCCAACATTGACTGTTTACTACTTATGTTTACTTTTTCTTAAAGTCAGCACACTAATGCAAAGATCTGAGCCTCAACATGAAACTACTGAAGGTTTGGTTTTCTGTCTGTGGGCCTGTGATTCCAAAGATGATAATCACATGTCAGATGACTTTCTCTTTGTTCGGTTTTCCACAAAGGATTTTGACAGTAGGAAGTACAGAATAGGATTCAGGCAGCTACTCAATGAAACAAACCATAGCGTTATCAGTTTCACATGATGTGTCCTCAGAAGGTGCTCACAGCTGCTGTTGTTTAATCTCTGCAGCCCAGTGACTATCTGATAAACATGATAAGGCAAATGGCAGACGATGAATCCAGTCATAGCAGCAATGATGATCAATTGTGCTCGCATATGGATCACTCGATTGTGTTGACTTATGCTCTTTCTCCTCACCATGCACAGATGGAGTGCTATTGATGCATAAGAAAAAGCAAACATGGCTAAAATAATCAAGAAAATTACTGCGACTGCAACAAATGCATTGGCAGACACTCTTTTGCCATATTGCAACTGGATGTTATAACACACAGGATCCTGATCATTGAAGTCCAATTCCTTGATGAAGTAGTTTATATTCAGTGAAAGAATGGGGATTGTGGCTATTATCCAGGTGACAGTGCAAGCAGTCCGTGCAAAACTTGTATCATAGAACTTATTCAGCTGCATGGTGTTGGGTTTTACAATCATGGTATATCGGCTGATGCTGATAAATGCAAGGAAAATTGTACTGCAGCTGACAGTGTAGTAGAAACTGAAGTTAATGATAATCATTACAATGGTGCATGTAGGTGAATTCTCATTCCAGGTGTCTCCCATGAAAAGCAACGTAGCTCTGAAGGGAAGCGTGAAGCAATTGATCAGATCAGCCATAGCAAGGTTCATTAGGTAAATAAGGATACCATGCTTCCTGTTGTGTTGTAGAAGCATCCACAGGGCCATGAAGTTGGCTGGCAGCCCAACACAAATGATGACTGAGTACAAGATTGGAAGAACCACCTTCTCCAACCGGTTGGCAGTGAGAGTGCAGTCAGAAATGTTGTTTGTCACATTCATCATCATGATCGTGAAGGTGTTGGTTTCCCTCAATTCAGCTGAAAGAAAATGCATAATGTTATCCATTTGAGCATGCAATATTGCAAGCATTTTCTTTTCACTGCTATTTTTATGGTGTAGGGAAATATCACTATATACACAACATGACGGAGCAGGATCGTTTGGCCCCGTGGGGTGGGGGGGGGGGGGGGGCACGAGTCCTGGTGCTTTTGCAAATCAGTTCAGGCCCAGATGAGCATCCTATTCTCTGAATTATAAGCCATGGCCAATGGTATAACTGGAAAATCATCTCTGGTGATGGCAGTGAGATAGGAACCTCAATGGCGATAGCTGTTTGCAATTGGATGAAGTTTTAGAGAACAGGACTTGTGATTTCTTTAAGCACATCTGAGGAAAGCAGTGGGAAACAATTTGATATTATTTTTCCCCAAATATATTGCTCACTGAAATTGAAAATGGAAGGATCCTATGAGCAATTGAAGAGAAAACTGCATAGCCATGAGACATGAAGAATCGAACAGAAGGCCCGCTTTTAGGCAGATCACTGTTCTACCCATCTCAAACTTTTATTCATTTTGAGTACACAAGTGAACACTACTGTAAAAGGAGATTGGCTAAACAGATTCTTTTGATGTATCTTAAGCAACAACAATCAGGTGGAAATTTCATGGTGAAAATGCTATAACATTGAAAAACTGCATGCTGTTAAATCTGATCAAAACTACTGTTTGTTACAAAAAATTAGAGCATGGTCACTAACTAGCTTACATTTTCTGAAATTATATATTTCAAAGTTCCACATCTCCACTTTCTTTACAGATTGTTCATTATAACAAAATGGGGGAATGTCTATTTTTTAATCAAATGGTTTGCTTTCGAACATCAACTAATAGAAATGACATGTGAAATAAATAACATTTTAGTTTGTCTTAGGAGCTAATTTAGATGTAAGTTGCTTTTGTCATTTTGGATGTAATCACTGGTTTGCAAATTGAGGGAAAAGACTAAGGGTGAGACAAATCATTGATCAAGAAGGTAGGCAAGTGATGCTGCTATCTTTACAAGGGTGGGAAATGTTTAGATTAATATTGTAAGGAGCTCAGTTTTATTGGGAACTGAATAAGATAATGGCTCTGAGGCATTCTGAAACATTAATCAATAATCTGATGTCAGATATTCTTAGTTTGGCAAATCGGCAGAGCAGCTTTGGGTCTGGAGGGGCAGATCTGTCATTTGTCTCAATTGACTAAAGAACTACATCTAACCAATTAACGTAACCTAATTGCTTTTGTGTAATGAAATACATCTTAAGATGCAAGAGCTGCTTCTTAAGATTCAGTATCTCTCCCATTGCACATCAAATAGGCTTCTAGGTGCAGTTGAGGTAAGAGTTGGTGGCAGTATCTTTCTATCGACAAATACACTAAGCACGTCACTGAAGGAAGGCACAAGATCACAATCTTTCTTCATTGTCTCAGCTTTTAAGTGATGTAGCAAGAGTACATTATGTTGAAAGAGTCTTGCTCTCATGTCTATGGTGTTTTTCAGACCATTCTAAGTGTTGACATTCATGCTATCTGGAAGATGCTAGCTGGGCTGGTGCCAGAGGAGCCAGACGATTGCTAATGGCTCTAGTCGTTGCACAAGAATAATTTCTGGTCTTCACCACATATAAAGTGATTTGAGGTGCAGTGCCTTCCTGAAATGGAGCCTACAGCCACATACCTGATAGGACCGTTCAGGCTTTCTAAATCCTTCAAGAGGTCATGTAACTCTTTAGAGTGAGCCACCACTCGCTGGCTAACGTATTAGCTCCCAGCTCTATCCAATATGACAGTAAAATCGGCATTGCTACTGGCAAGCAAGGGTAGGGGACCCTCAGGTTATACTGCATAGATGGCCTTTCAATCTGTAAGGCTCAAACATGTGATTTATAGATTTAATTAATAAATTAGAAATGTTTGGAATACTGAAAGTCCTTTAACTGTCAAATTTAATATCTTACCACCTAAAGAGGAACAATTCAATAAAGACAAATTTTACTATTGCTGAAAAGAGCTATGATGTTCTAGCTTTTCACACATTCACTGGCATAAATGCAAAAATTCCAAATCTACATTAAAGGACAAAAGGATTTTCATTGGTTAGCAAGGCAATTCTAATTAGTCAAGGTGTTGTCATGGCAAAAGCAGTAGGGAGCTATGTGCACCTCAAGTTCCTAAATAGTTTTAACAATGTGCAAAGCTGGGATATATTCCTTTCTTGCAGGGAATTTGTCCCTGTGTAAAAATGTAAGTTATGTGTAGCAAGTATAAATGAGCTAAAGTACAAGGTCCATTGATTATCTCAAACTGGTTGATTGTGTACCTATTAGAATACTCAGGATTGTTTAAAAAGTGCTTTCCAATCCTGGAATTATGTCTATTGGTAGAGTTTTATTTAGTGCTTTTGAACATGTTCTTTTTTTGCAGAGCACAGACTATGTTTGGCTCAATCAATAAATGATTGGGAGATGTGGCTTATGTACCTGGTGCTGTACCAGCACTGAAATTCATACATGATGTTGTTTAAGTCTCTAGGCAGAATGTCCTTTTGAACAGGTGGCAATATCCTGTTAGCAGAAAATACCACTTGCTTTTAGCTACTTCAGAGTAGCAGTTATAAAAATGGTTTCCTTAACAATTTTTTTTGGCTTTTATGAGATAGAGGTAAATCAGTTCTTAAGCAACAGCCTTTGATACAGTAACATGTTTGTGTGATACACATTGATCTGTGGCTATTCTGATCAGAAACGTAGCGTTGCAACATGAACAAGTATCTAGGGCCATACTTGCAAGGTTGTTGGTTAGACTAATCTCATAGTGCAAGGAGCTGCAACACCTATTGATGCTGAAAGCAGGCTTATACAAAGAAAATTACAGCACAGGAACATAATGTAGGTGAACTACTATGTAAAGAAGGGAGTGTATTAAACTGTTCCATCTCAAAAGTGAATTTGAACACTAGTTCATTAAGACGAAGAAGGAAATAATTACATCTGGCTGCAGATTCAAAGATCATGAACAAGACCACTACATATCAGAAATGAGTAGGAGATTGGGGATCATTCCATC
Organism: Stegostoma tigrinum; assembly: GCF_030684315.1. NCBI lineage: Eukaryota > Metazoa > Chordata > Chondrichthyes > Orectolobiformes > Stegostomatidae > Stegostoma > Stegostoma tigrinum. The sequence goes on from NC_081382.1 coordinate 21,512,845, forward strand.
AAAATATGAATTTCTTTGGGTGCTGAAGCAAATGTTAGCAAGCAGCAGATCCAAAGGAGATCTATGGCTACACCATCTATCACAAAGAAGGGTATCATTCAAACTGAAACTGACTGCATGAATTGCTAAGTTCATAAGTTAAATAACAGAATCAGGAATCGAAACCATGTTGACACTGCTGGGATATTGATTTATGGTGCAAATTTCAGTGTCTTCCTTCGATGGCATATTCATAACTCAACTAGCCAAGTGGCACTTAGACAAGGCATTGCTATCTGAGCAAGTGTTCGGAGGAAGGGTCACTGGACCTTTAAACGTTAACTCTTTTTCCCTTCACAGATGCTGCCAGACCCACTGAGCTTTTCCAGTAACTTTGTTTTTATAGCTATCCAAATGTTGAATGTATTCTTCAACACGTGAATGGAAAAGCCAGTAAAAACTGGCTATAGTAATCCCCTTAACCATTTGGCCAATTCATGCTGTCTAGAACCATTAATGACAAAATAGGGCATTGAGATATCACTTTTTTGTGTGTCTTTGGCAGTCCATATGTGTATGCATACCGTGAGCCATAGGATTCATCTTTATCAATGACAACACAAGGTAGCTTACTTCACTTATGCAAGACTAACAAATGTATTTTTTTTGTAAATTGCCTCTATTCTTGGTAGTTCCAATAGATATGAATTTGGAACCATGGTGTTACTTTAAGTCAACATAACCATTTTATTCTTTTAAATTACTACACCAATCCCTCTGTCAGACTTGCATTATTGTCTTGTTATGACCACGCCCCAGGTGAGGTGTTACAATTCCAGACAAGATACCCTATATTGTTAAATTCCTGGGTAACAAGGGTTCAACCTGTTTGGTTGATCGCAACAAAGTTAATTTTAAAAACAAACCTCTTCTTTCATGGTTCCCTTTCTCTCAAACCCAAATGAACTATGGTTTAATAGGAGATAATTTTAATCAGGATTTCTTGAGTTAAAATAAGTGTCAGTAGCATCACAAACATAAACAGATTGAAAATAGTGATTTACAAAAAACAAAAGTTCATAAAATGTAAAGACGTGCAGATCAGTCTCTGAATTGTTTGCAAAGCACAGGTAGTTGAACATTGTGGCTGTAATGGTGGATATTACTAGCAGTATTAATGTTGGTAGTTGAACAGTCAGTTTCCCAATCCTTAATTTTGCAGATTGGCTGAGATTATGTAGTTCCATTACCTTTTTGACCCGTAATGAATTCCAACATTCAGGTGAGAAAGAGTCCTTTTGTCCTGTTTTGCTTTTGTGGCAGTCAGCAAGATGACCGCTAATACTCAGACATTTATTTACCTGAAATACAGGGATAATTGAGATTGTGTGCCCCAGGCTGTTACATGGAAAAATATTCAGTCCCACTAACATACTCACTCCAGTAAAGTTTAAAAATGGCTTTTTAACTGCTGTCCTTGTTGATCTTTCAAAGACACAAACACAAAATGTGTATGCAGTTTGGGACCTAATATTTAGTGGTAGTTGAGCAAAGTGTCATAGCCCTTCATTATGCTCGTAGTCACAAGAGATCACAGTCCAGTCTGTTTTTCCCCCTTTTGAAGAGCTGTTATTTGAAGCTCCCTTCACATCTGTAGGTGGGTCCCTCTCTCCAGCTCACCGCCACTTTTTTAAACACACTTTGGATTTCAGTTTTTTGCTGTTTAAGAATGTCCACAGTACTGTGAGGGTTTGAGATGTCATCATGACGCTTACAACACCACTGGAAATTTAAGCTACATTTGAAAATCAGACAGTTATGGGGTATTTCACAATATGTATGCATCAGACCTCCTAGATGTGCTTTCAAAGACTCAGCATTTTTGTAGGACATTGTTCCATGGCAGTATAATCAAGAATAACTGAGTTTAAATCAGTAAATACGTCTTCCCATTGAATGTGTTATGTCAGATGACCAGATTTGAAGCATTATGCCAGGACAAAACTCTTCATTATTGAACACACGATTGAACAAACTCACTACAATTTGGTTGTGTATTTTCTTTCTGTATTTTTTTTTGGGTTTTTTTTTGTCTACCTGGGAGTGTTATTACACATAACTGAGCAACTTGGTGGTGGCTTTAATCACATTGTCAAAACGCTTCAGTTGTTTGCAATGTGGGAATGCTTCACGCAGATTTTGATTTCAATGTGGTTATCTGTTGAAGCACAAACAGCTCAAATTCAGAAGTTAAAGATATTGTGTGCTCCAGACCAAGTGAAGTGTAGGGCACAATTTGATTAGGTATTTTTCAACTAATTGTTCAGTCTCGTCCTTGCTCTGTTCTGGGACTGCATCTCACCTCAGTACAATCAATCTGATTGGAATCAAACAAAAGCAGTGGTTGGTTTAATACACTGTCTTGATTACTTGTAATTAACCAGGCAGTGCTTGCAAGATCCAGAATAAAATTCTGTTTTACCCTGTATGATTTTGGAGTCTGGCAGTACTTGCACAACAGTTGTGAGCTCACCAATTGCTATATTATTTTCCAATTTAAGATGACTAGATGAGCTTCTAATGTAACCCTGTTATGATTTGTAGAATTGACAAAAAAAACTGCAAAAAATAAAGTGGTGAACCCAGAGTTTTTCAAATCCCAGGAATTTAGGGAGCTTAACTCCATGTTGCTTTCTCCATGGCAACGCCTTAGCCCACCAGAATTGAATTGCCAACAAATTACAGCTTTTCTCCCATAGTATAAATTATTGTGATTATTGAAATTTCACATTCTTACACTTATCCTGCTGAGTGTACAACAAAAAGCTGGGAAACAAATCTGCTTCTTCAGTGATATTCAAGAGAGAAAGCATTGGAAATTCAGAGAATCATGAAATGATTAAACTACAGAATGAGATCATTAAGACTGTCAAACACATGCTGGTTCTCTGCAAGATTTATTCAGCTAGTTCACTTGCCATACCCTTCTGGTGCTTTACAAATGTTTTTCTTTCAGGTACAATTCCCTTTCAAAAGTCACGATTGAAAATGCCAACAGCACTGAGACGCACCAGTTGGTTAGCGCTATAGGAACATTTGAATGTATATCTATATATTTTAAGGTATAGTATATGTTAAAACATTAACAATTTTTTTCCCTCACTGATCCTAAAAGAGCTGCTCTTGCAATCCTTCTGGACTGAATGATTCAGATGTTTGAGTTCATCAAGGCAACAAAAATGTCTAGCCTGTTTAATATTTTCATCAGCACTGCAGTTGGCAGTGGCAATTTTTATGAATACAGTAAAATTTCTCTCACTGCCCACTTGTCTGGGTGATGTTTCCCATCACAGTTTTACAGACTACAATATAATGGAATAAAATTTCTATTCAGATTTAAAGGCAGTCAACTTGCATTCTTATTCTGATTTCCTAGTGAAGAACTTTGATTTACTAACACACGCAGTGCCATATTATTTTATGCACTGAAAACGATTCAATGAGCCTTGGAAATATTCCAGTGTATGTACACAGGTAATTTTTGTTCAAATTACCAAGTATTGGACATTTCAATGCTGAATTTCGACCTAACTTCTGTTTTTTTCAAAGAGGAACAGACATATTTTGCCAAATTGACATGATTTCAACATTAATTGCAGACTATTGTAAACAGGAAACCATCTTTGGGAACCACAATGAATAATCCGTTTGCAGAACATTGGTTATGGTTTTCAAAACTCTTTTTTCTGCAACACTGCTAAACGTACATCTCTTAGAAAAGAACTACATAAATTTGTGAAAGAGCTTCAAAGAGTTTGACTTACCATTGCAAAATAACATGTGCACAGCCTATCATGGCAGTCTTGTATGATTTTAATAGCCTTGAATATTTTGATCTTTTTCAGAAACTCTGGATTTTGCTGAAGAGGTGTTTGGGTTCATTAGGCTATTATTCAGGACACTACTTTTTTCCCCAATGCTCTTCTTAGGCAAGATCGAAGATGGTTTTCTTCCACTTCAGTGTGAGGGGTTCTGAGATGGCTATAAGTTCAATATGCAATCTACAGATTTTTGGGCCATGTTGTGCTTGAGTGATATCTAATTTATTTAGAGGTTAGTATGTTCTCTCCAACACCCTGACATTGCCTCTGTGAAGTCCCCTGATGTGTTCAGTGCCTTGTTGGATGCGCCTTGTCTATTTTTATCAGGGACATGCCATGACTTCTCAAGAGTTGGCAGGGGTGTTTGATCTGAGGACAGCCTAAAATTATTTCTACTACCCTCTTGGAAATCTCCTGTTTTTAACCGCATTCCTATAAGAATGGTTTGTCTGGGAGACTGATTTTTGGGTATACAAACAACATGTATAAATCAAAGGTCTGGAAGGTGAAGAATTTGTTGAATGCATTTAAGAACATTTTCTTCAATATGTAAACATTCTAACCAGAGAACGAACAAAGCTTGACCTTCTCTTGGGCAATAAGACAGAGCAAGTGACTGTGATCGTGGGGGTCCATTGAGGATAATTCTGTTTGTTTTAAAATCATTACGGAAAAAGAAAAGACCTCTAGAAAACTTAGTTTTTAATTGAGTAAGGAAATTTTAAAGGCATTTGACAAGAAGTTTCAAAAATTGATCGGAGAAGACTGTTCACAGATAAAGGGATGACTGATAAGTGGGAGGTTTCCAAAAGTTTGGTCATGAGTTCAGAGCCATTACGTTCTTGACAGAGTGAAAGACCAGGCTGGTAGGATTGGGGAGCAACAGATGAATAAAGATAGTGAGGTTCTGGTCAGGAATAAAAAAAAACACCATGTATTAGATATGGACAACTGGGTTCAAATGAACCTCTTGAACAATATAAGGAGTGTTGGGGCATTCTTAACAGGCAAAGAGGATTGGAGATAGCCATAGCAAATAAGGTTAAAGATAATCCGAAGAGATTCTCCAAGTACTTTAAGAGCTGAAAAGCAAAACAGCAGGGCCCCATAAAGATCAGAGAGGTCCCTTTTTTGTGTTGAGCCTCAGGGAATGGGAGACATAGTAGATGAACATTTTATGTCAGTTTTTTTTTACTATGAAGAATGAAATGGAAGGTGGAGAACTCCAGGAAATAAAATAATGATACTTTGAAAACAGTTCACATTACAGAAGTAGTGCTGGAGGTCTTAGAAAATATAAAGTTGGCTTAAATCTGTGGGACATGATCATGTCCATCCCAGGGCTTTGTGGGAAGTTAGGGAGTAAATTGCAGGGTTCTTTGCAGAAATGTTTGTTTAATCTATAACCAAATGGCTAGGGAGTGATAAATGTTGTGCCTTCTTAAGGGATGTGAAGAGAAGTCTGCAAACTAGAGACCCGTGAGTCTGGTGTTGGAGGTGGGTAAGTCATTGGAAGTGATTCTGAAAGATAGGACTTGTATGCATTTGGAGAGGCTAGGATGATTAGGGATAGTCAGGAATGGGTTTTGTGCCAGGAAAATAGTGTGTCTCAAACTTGATTGAGTTTTTTTGAGGATGTAACCAAGAAGATAGATGACAGCAGAGCAGTAGACATTGTTTACTTGGACTTCTGGTAAAACTTTTGATAAGGTTCCACATGGTAAACTAGTGAAGTTAAATCACATGGGATTCTGCAAGAGCTTGCCATTTGTATACAAAATTTGCTTAACTATTGAAGACAGTGATGATGAGATTGTCTTTGGGACTGGAGGCCTGTGACCAACAGTGTTCCACAATGATCAGTGCGGGTTCACTTTTGTCACTGACATAAATTATTTAGATGAGAATATAGGAGGCATGCTTAATAAGTTTATGGATAAGACAAAAATTGGAGATATAGCAAACAGAGAAAAATGTTGCCTAAGATTGCAAAGGGATGTTGATCAATTGGGTCAATGGGCTGAAGATTGACAAATGGAGTTTAATTTGGATAAATGCAAGGCATTGCATTTTGGAAAAACAAACATGGGCAGAACTTATACAATTAAAAGTAGGGCCTTGGGTAGTGTTGTAAAAGTGACCCTAGAGGTATGGGTACATAATTCTTTTAAATTTGCATCACTGGTAGACAGGGTGATTAAGTTGTTTAGCATGCCTGTCCTCATTGCTCAGACCTTTGAGTATAGGAGTCAGATTGAGGTTGTATGCGATGTTGGTAAGGCCTGTTCTGGAGTACTGTTCAGATCTGGTTGCCCTGTTATAGGAAAAGTGTGATTTTAAACTGGAGAGGGCTCAAAAACATTTACCAGGATGTTGTATCACAGATAATGGGAACTGCAGATGCTGGAGAATCCGAGATAACAAAGTGTTGAGCTGGATGAACACAGCAGGCCAAGCCGCATCTTAGGAGCACAAAAGCTGACGTTTCGGACTTGACCCTTCATCAGAGAAACTTTTTTTTCTGAAGAGTCTAGGCCTGAAATGTCAGCATTTGCGCTCCTAAGATGCAGCTTGGCCTGCTGTGTTCATCCAGCTCAACACTTTTGTTATCTGATTTACCAGGATGTTACTGGGAATGGAGGTTTTGAGCTGTAGGGGAGAGGTTGGATAGGCTGGAACTTTTTCCACCTGAGTGTAGGAGGTTGAGAGGTGGCATTATTGAAGTTTATAAACTTATGTGGTGCACAGATAGTGAATGGTAGGTGTCTTTTCCTTGGGGTGGGGAATTTCAAGACTTGGGGGTGGGGGGGCATATTTATAATGGGAAAAGAGATTTTAAAAAGACATGAGGAACAATTGGTTTACACAGCTAGTGGTTTGTGTGTGGAATGAATTACCAGAGGAAGTGGTGGATGCAGGAAGAGTTACAACATCTGTAAAAAAAAAAACATTTACGTAGGTCCCTGGAAGGAAATGGGCCAAGCACAGGCAGGTGGGAGAAGTTTAGATTAGGATTCTGGTCAGCATAGACTGTTTGGATTGAAGGGTCTGTTTCAATGCTGTATGACTCTGACTCAATGATTATGTATTCTTTTCCGTGAATCTTAAACAATATTATGCATTGGCAGTAACCCCCTCAGCTTCAACCTTGTTTACGTGTGGATTTGAGCTCTTTCACTTCAATCTTGGCAATGAACCTCCAACTCCTATGCTGAGAATGACAGTATTTTCATTCTTTCGCAGCACTCATCATGTGACTGAGTGAGGTGACCAATTTAGAGCAGTCATCTTCCTAGCCATTAATTTGGGATGGTTCTGCTCACTTTAAAAATCAAGTGAGGCTGAAAAACCTCTATCCCAGCCGTTCAATGTGATCGGAGATGTGAAAATATAGTTCCAGCCTTTTTCTGAAGAAGGAACAACGTCAGCTTTTCTGCTCCTCTGTTGCTTGGCCTGCTGTGTTTGTCCAGCTCTAAACCTTGTTATCTCAGTTCCAGTCCTGTTCCCTTTTCAGAAATCACTGATATGTAATTGACCTCTGAATAAGTCTGTATACTTCTGTTCAGAAGAAAATTAGGGAAAGAACACTGTCTTTTTTTCAAAGTCTTGTTTTTCACATTGCTGCTATTTTAAATCTAAGGTTTACATTTGATCTTCCCAAGGATTTCAAAGATTCAAAAGGAAAAATGTGCCATCAGCTATATATAAATTCATCATTCAGTTCCTGTTGCTTAGCCTTCGTAGTGGCCTTCTGACTCAATAATAACCTAACCTTATTTTCACGAGTCAGGCCAGATAAAGGTATATTGTTGGCTTCAGCCCCCCTCAGACTCAAGCTGAAAAACTGATATCTGTCACATTACATGTGCCCATTGTCTGCTCAGGCATGTCTGCTGACCAGACCAGCTGGCAGGGGGTTTATGTTAGACAAACAGGAGGCTGCAAGAATACAGCAAGCCAGCTAGCATCTGGAGGAAAGAAGGCAACGTTTCGGTTATTACCTTTCTTCAGGACTGTTTGCCCACCTTGGATTCCAGCATCTGCAGTTTATTGTCACTAACCAGGTTTATACTGCTGCGCAGTCTCTTCCAAGGAAGGCCCACTTTGAAGAAGCTCTCTGCCTCCCTCAGATGTGAACTCACTGCCATGCTACTGTGACCACCTCAGCCAGTCCTGAAGAAAGGCAATACCTGAAATGTTAGCTTCTCCTTTTCTCTAGCTGTTGCCTGGCTTTGTGTTTTTTCCAGCCTCCTGTTTGTCTCCCTTGCGTTCTGCACTTTTTTGTTGTCTTTAGGAGTTTGTTAAACAGACAGTCACCACCACTTCAGGAAACAGGTGTAATAAAGGGCTCGTGGGGAAGAGTATAGATGTGCCACTGGTTTAAGGTTACCAAGCAAGTGAAAATTTGTCATTTGTCTGGTTACAGTGGGGGTAATGTCAGAGATGAATTTTCTGGAGGAAGTGTTTGACTGGCAACTCTTAAACCAGGAATGGACAGGGCAGAGAGTGCAGGAAGGCTGGAAAAGAACAAGCAGCAAGTGCTAGAAAAGACTGGGGATAGAAAAAAAACGTTGGCAATCTCTCTCAACCAGCAGCAAAACCTCTGGGTTTGGAATGGCTCAAAAAAGTGATTTGAATTAAATCAGTAGGAATTGGCAACGAGACAGGGGGTTGAGAGAGATTTAGAAGTTTTACAGAAGACAAACAAAACTGTGAGGTTTGGTGCTTCAAAAAGGGTCAGAAACTTAAAAAAAAATTCAAGGTCAGTCCAGCAGTATCAGAGGGGGACAGGACAGAACCTGAAGGGATTAGAAAGGCCAAAATTCATCAATTACCCATAAAGGATGACAGAATAGGGCCAGACAGCTGGCTAACAGATTCCTTCATGGCAGAATTACAAGGGGGAAAAGTGGAATTCTCAAACCCAGGACAGGAAAAGGTGAAGTCTCACTTAGTCAGATGGTCACGCTCAAGCATAACAGAATCGGAATATCCAGCTCATGAGATTTAGTATTCCAGAAAAAGTAGAAGGAATTGGGGAAAACCCATACTCGATGCAAGGGAAAGTAGACATCACCAGTGACTCAAACGCAGGGGATTCAAGCTTACAGTTCTTCAGCAAAGTGCAGGTTGCTTTGAGTTTGTTGATTGCATTGATTTTTCTCGTGAGGCTGAACAGGTTTCCTCACCCCATCTTTCCAAGCTCCCTGCATTAAAGGGTATTTCAGCCCATATGGCAAGAATCATGTCCAATTTTCACCCCAGCCTAGCACATGCCCTGCCTGGAGCAACTTGCCCACAACCACCCCCACCAGATATCCTGGAATTGACTAGAGTCCATGGTGTTGGATATGGCATTACAAGGCAGGGATGCTGTGAACAGCCAGGTAGGCTCCAAGCAAGTGAGTGCTATGAGAAAAAGTAAAGAACCTGGCAATGTAGCCTAGTGCAGTCCCTGATCTGGGTGTGTCCCTGAGTGCACAATGTCCTTACAATAGTAGATTAAGGTGCAACATTGAAGTGTAGAAACATCTTGTAAATGGTTCAGAGATTGGTATCCACCTTGTGCTCAATGTCCTGTGTGTATGTGACTGATGCCCATGGAGCTTAATGAAGATATTGGTGCCCTGTGTCCAGCATAAAGGTCGTTCAGTGCAAGAGGTGAGTTGAATCCATCAAAACCTGCTCTAGTTTCCCTGTCGGGTTTTTCCAGCAGTTCACGCATATGCTGAGTTTGCTAAGTTCATAATCCGTGATGTGTTGCTGTTAACAAGACACTTAACAAGCAAAAATGGGTATCCATCAGGAACTCCCCACTGCCTGGAAGAATCTTGGCACGTTGCTTGTAAAAAGCCAGCGAGATGCAGTGACATGATCTCCATATTGAGATGGGGCTCCCTGAACATCTTGCGTGGTTCGACCATGCATCATGAACATAAGAACATTTCGCCCAGAGTTACCCACTGGGAGATCAAAGTGGGGGGGTGGGTGGAAATCAAATTTCAATCCTCAACCAGGATGATCTAAAGTTAAGAGACTGAGGTGCAGGATTGATATCCTGGCACCCTACAGGAAGCAAACCTCTGACCTTGGAAAAATTAAGGGCTGTGTTTTCTGAAGATTTGGCTCCATCCCTTCTTTTTTTATGGAAAGAGAGAGCCTTCTGTTTGGTGACAAGAGATTGCGATAAGGGCTCCTTCAGAATTGGGATAACAATGCCATACTTTCACAGTAACTGTTCTTTTGTAGCACAGAACTGGCAGGGGTGCAAAGGACCCCAAACCCTTTTTAAGAGCAGTCAGCTGCCTTATTCTAAAACGTAAAGGTCCTGAATCTCAGACAGCCATTTTGATGGCTCCTGACAAATGGTAAGGTTAGGGCATTGGGGAAAGTGGGGGAGGGGAGGGGGGGGGAGGGGAGGGAGGGAGGGAGGTGGGTAGGAAGGTAAGGTGAGTGGGTGGGTAGGAAGGTAAGGTGAGTGTCAGGTGACTAGTATGCCATGGTTCCAGGGGAGTAGGGTGCAGGGCTGGGTAGTGTCAGGTAAAGTCATTCCAGCTAATTAGGGTGCAGGCTGCCAGGTAGTTAAGGCTGCAAGTGATGGTGTTCTAGGTAAGCAGGGTGTCAGCTGGGTAGGATATCAACTAGGGACAGATTAAGGTGCCAGGTGATACGATGACAGGAGGGCCATGTGCCAGTGTGCAAAGACCAGATGAGTGATGCAGTATTTAGGAAGGTCAGCATGGCTGGGAGAAATCTTGTCTGATGGGGACAAGAGAGGGTGAATATTGAGTTGGGAAGGATGTCTGTGTCTGGTGGCTGTAGGAGGTGGGGGACATTGCATGTCAGATCTGGAGAGAGAGTAGGGGCAAGGGAAGGAAGAGTGGTCCAGAATGGTAAGGGGGAGCTCTTCCCAAGGGATTGGGGTGATGAGCAGAAAGGAGGAGCAGTTCCCAAGGGGATTGGTGTGGAGTGAGCAGAAAGGGGGAGCAGTTCAGAGCTGGTGAAGGAGGGAGTCTGCCCAGACTAGGGGAAGGAGGCACCTGCCAAGAACCCTTGTCATTGGTTCCTTCATCTTCACTAGTATTGCATTTTAATTGAAATGTTACAGCTGTGTTCAAAAGAAATCAAATATTCATTGTGACCAATTGATGGGGTTTGGAGAGGGAAGTTGAATAACCATCCTCAGCTAATCATGACAATCAGAATAAAACAAGATCCTGGAGTCTTTCTGGATTCTCTCTAACATGTTTTATCTCTAACATACCTCCTTAGGCACCAGTGATGGTGTTTATTTTCATTATGTTGAATATATGCTCTTGCCCTTCACTTATCCATGCTCAGCAAGCTTATCCTTGTCGTCATTTTGAACACCACTAAAGTAATAGGAATTTCATGGAGAAAGAAATCCAACAAAGGGAACAGCATAAATAGGTGAATTTACAACTCAGTTTAACTTGTTAAGAAAAATCTAGGCTCAGCTTGCCGCTATGAACTTGTGTTCATTTATACAAGCTACACTGTAAATGTGTTTCCTGTATGAGAATGCATGAACCGCAGAACCGCAGGTAGCTATGGCAGACTGCTGCCTGATTTGCAAATCTGACCACTTTCCAAAGCTCAACAATCCAGTTTTGTCAAATTCATAGTCTCGTTACCTGAAAAATATTAAAATGTAAATGACTCAAACGGTGCTGGTAACATTTACCATCAGTAAAACAAGCTTTTGGCCAACTGCCAGAAATTACCTATAGTAAAAGTGAATGTTTTTCACAACAGAGTTTATCACCTAAGATTAGAGATCTTGATCAATTGTGAATGGGCTGGGGAGCAGCAGATAAAGTTCAATTTGGATAAATGGAAATATTTTGTATTTCTGTTACGGCAAGTAAGGGCAGGATTTCTACAATTAATCGTAGAGCCCTGGGCAGTGTTATAGAACAGAGTCCTAAAAGTTCAGGTCCATAATTCTTTGAAATTTGCATCACAGACAGGATTGTTAAGAAGGTATTTAGCACACTTGCCTTCATTGCTCAGATGTTTGAGTGTAGGAGTTGGAACAGCATGTTAAAGTTGTACAGGACTTTGTCTTCTGAAGTGTTGTGTGCATTTCTGAATGTCCTGTTTATAGGAAGGATATTATTAAACTGAAGAGTTCAGAAAAAGTTTTTTACAGGTGCTGCCAAGAATAGAGGGTTTAATTTATAAAAATTTGCTCTGACTTTTTTTGCTGGAGTGTATAATGTTGAGTGGTGACCTTTTGAGATTTATAAAATCATGAGACATAATTGGGTGAATAGCAGAGATCTTTCCCCAGGTGGGGTATCTCAAAACTAGAAGCCATATTTTTAAGGTGAGGAGGAAGATTTTTTAAAAAGGACATGAAGGCACCATTTTTATGAAGTGGTTTGTGTGTGGAATGAACAGATAAAGTGGTGGATGCAGGTACACTTATGACATTTGAGACATTTGGATAAGTTCATGAGTAGGAAAAGTTTAGAGAATATGGGACTAGTTTAGTTTAGACAGTCACAAGTTGGACTGAAAAGTCTGTTTCCATGCTGTATGACTCTATATAATTCTATATATTAAAACTCTTCAAACAGTATTGACTTTAAGTTAGAACGGTTTAACATCACCAATTTTAGAGTGGGATTATTAACTACTGCTGTAAAGTACATTTTGAGCTAAGGTCCTACTGTTACCTGCCTAAATACTAATTTAAGCTTAATTTTTTTAAAGTAAGTCTTTACTAGATGGAAGTTAAATTTATAATTCTGCAAACTACAGATTGTAACAAAGAAACAAACCATTGCAGCTGCTTCAGGTTGTGTTCCCATTTGCCACAGCATGAGGGAACTCAGACAAAAAAATTACAAGAGAAACACTATGACTTTGAGGAGCAAGAACTTGATCATTTAAGTTTGAATCTTTTTAACTATCAGAACCCTTCTCCTACATTTATGTCAAATAATTATGAAAACCTGTGGTAAAAATTGTTGGAAAGAATAATCAGTGAAATGTTGTGCTATGTATGGTCCTTGTTGGTTGCCACAAGTCTCCAAACAATGTAAGATGGGTGGCTAAGAAGCTAAGCCCAAACTAAAGTCCAAGATACACAGACAAAAGGGATGTGTGGGATCAGTCCCGCTGCCTGCCCTGAATTGGTGCAAAGTGCAAGGGAAGAGGAAGCAGCTGAGGCAGGACACAGGTTTGGTTGTGATTGACATGAAATAACAGTACAACAGTTTTGGCTCACATTGACGTCAATATCACTCTGCACCAAAACTTGGTGGCAACAGCAGCACATGTGCAGAGGCTTCCTGAAGCCTGAAACATCAAACTGGACTTGCGACATTAACAGTGGTTTTTCTCTCTCCTGACATGCTGTCAGACCTGCTGATCATTCTGTGTTTGCTCCTGAAACCAGTCTCAGCCCACTGACACTTGGCCCCATCGACACATGCAAGGGAGCAGCATTTGAAGTAATTACTCATTCTTTGAAAACCATCTTGTTAACATTTACTAAAAATACAGAATGCACAATCCCAAAGCAATTTGAAAACTGCAAGTATTCTTTGTTTGTTTAAATTTAGGCTACTGGTAAATGGCACAGTAATTAAAAATACCTTTTAGCTGAATTAATCAAACTTGACTTGGTGAACACCTTTTTTAAACATATGAAATAATTTTTTTGAAGTAAAATCATCAGTGAAATAAAGAAGCATAATTAAGTACTCTGGCAGATTGTCGTTGCTTCCAAGTAGATTTAACTGTGACATACAAAGGACAAAGTCAGAAATCTCTCAACACCAAGTTACAGTCTAACAGCTTTATTTGAAAACACAAGCTTTGAGGATGTACTAAATAAATGTATAATGCTGCTAAATCTTTAATCAGTCAGAAGGTTTTAATTGAGTAATGTGTGTGTATCTATAAATCCCTGAATTCCTCTCGTCATTGTCCTGAGAGAACTAAAAATTTTATCAGTGTAATGAGGAGATGACAGTTAAGGTTGGACAAAGCATGTTAGAATCTGTTTGTGTTTTAGCTTGGAGTCAGACTAGGTTTATTTCTAAAGTAGGAATTTATAAAATGTCATATTGACTGACTGACTGACTGTCTGTCTGTAAATTGTATCAGTGATAATGGGAACTGGAGAATCCAAGATAATAAAATGTGAGGCTGGATGAACACAGCAGGCCCAGGAGCGCACAAGCTGACGTTTTGGGCCTAGACCCTTCATCTCTCTGATGGGTCTAGGCCCGAAATGTCAGCTTTTGTGCTCCTCAGATGCTGCTGGGCCTGCTGTGTTCATCCAGCCTCACGTTTTATTGTGTGGTCTTTGAACACCATTAAATATATCTGCAAATATAAATTGCCCCATAGATTTGCCACTGTGTTTGTGGGTGTGGGGGGTGAAACTGCATGTGCGTGCGTTCAACCTCAGATCGTCAGATAAGCAGCCTCCAAGGTAGACTTAGGAATGCACAACAACGCAGAGTTGCCAAGCAGAGGCTGATGGCCAAGTTTGGTACGGTTGCACTTCAGGTGACCCCTAACACACCATATTCTCCTCTCTCCCTCGCTCACTCAGACACACTTGCGCACGTGCAGACGCAGACACACTCACACGCACATGAATCTATGGGGTGAATTTGTATTTGTAGATACACTTTTATTTTGCTCAATAATCATACAATTTATAGACAGTCAGTCCATATGGTGTTCTATAAATTCCATCTTCAGAAATAAACCAAACTAAAACACAGATTCTAAACAAAGCCTTACACCTAAAATGTCACCTCTTCTTTACGCTGATTAAATCCTTTTAGTTCTCTCAAGGTCGTGACTTGAAAGGAAATCAGGGATTTAAATATACATTACTTAATTGAAACCTTCTAACTGATAAAAGATTTAATAGCATCTCAGTTTGTTTAGTACAGCCTCCAGTGGTGTTAACCTTCGATCTTTTACCTATAAATTCTGTGTCTGATACAACCTCTCTCTCACTAACACCTGAAGAAGGAGCAAGGCTCTGAAAGCTTGAGTTGTCAAATAAACCTGTTGGACAATAACCTGGTGTTGTGTGATTTCTGACCTTATCCACCCCAGTCCAACATTGGCACCTCCACATCATGTGAGGAATTTGAGTAGGAACCTTGGGGAGAAGACATTTTTCTAAACTGCCACAATCTCATGTGCAATTTGTGACACAATCAACTTCAATGAATTTTTAACCATTATTGCTCAGTGGCTGGGCAATGGCCTAGTGTTATTATTGCTGGTCTATTAATCCAGAAACCCAGCTGATGTTCTCGGGACCTGGGTTCAAATCCCACCAAGGTAGATGGTGGAATTGGAATTCGAAAAAAAGAAGCCTGGAATTAAGAATCTACTGATAACCATTGCTGTGGGGGAAAAACCCATCTGGTTTACTAATGTCCTTCAGGGGAGGAAATCTGGCCTACATGTGACTCCAGACCCACAGTGACATGGTTAACTCTCAACTGCACTCTGAAATGGCCTAGTAAGCTGTTCAGTTGTACCAAAGAAATGAAACTGGATGGATCACCCAGCATCGACCTAGACACTGGAAGAGACAATGGCAGAAACAGCCCTGTCGACCGTGCAAACTCCTCCTCACTAACATCTGGGGGTTCATGTCAAAATGAGAAGAGCTGTCTCGCAGAATAGTCAAGCAACAGCCTGAAACAGTCATACTCACAGAATCATACCTTACAAAAAATGTCCCAGACACTACTATTGCCATCCCTGGATATGCCCTGTCCCACTGGCAGGACAGACCCAGCAGTGAGGGCGGCACAGCGGTATACAGCCAGGAGGGTGTTGCTCTAGGAGTCCTCAACATTGACTCTGAACTCCCTGAACTCTCATAGCTTCAAGTTAAATGTGGGCAAGGAAACCTCCTGCTGAATACCACATACTGCTCTCCCTCAAGCTGATGAATCAGTACTCCTCCATATTGAGCAACACTTGAAGGAAGTACTGAGGATGGCAAGGGCACAAAATGAACTCTGGTTGGAGGATTTCAATGCCCACTGCCAAGAGTGGCTCGGCAGCAGTAGTGCTGATTGAGCTGGTCGGGTCCTCAAGGACATAACTGCTAGACTGGGTCTGTGTCAGGTGGTGAGGGAACCAACAAGAGGGGAAGAACATACTTGACCTCATCCTTACTAATCTGTCAGCTGTGGTTGCATCTGTCCGTGACAGTATCAGTAAGAGTGACCACCATACAGTCCTTGCGGAGATGAAGTCCTGCCTTCATGTCGAGAACAGCCTCCATCGTGTTGTGTGGCACTATCACCGTGCAAAATGGGACCAACTTCACATAGGTCGAGCAGCTCTAGACTGGGCATCCATGAGATGCTGTGGGCCATCAACGGCAGCAGAATTCTACTCTAGTACAATCTGTAACCTCATGGCCCGGCGTATGCCCCACTCAACCATTACCGTCAAGCCAGGGGATCAACCCTGGTTCAACGGAGAGTGGAGGCAGGCATGCCAGGAGCAGCACCAGGCATACCTGAAGATGAGGTATTCACCTGGTGAAGCCACCAAACAGGACTACTTGCATGCCAAGCAGCAAGTGATAGGCAGAGCTAAGCGATCCCACAACCAAAGTTCTGCAGTCTTGCCACATCCAGTCATGAATGGTGATGGACAGTTAAACAACTGACTGGAGGAGGAGGGTCCACTAATATCTCCATCCTCAATGATGGAAGAGCCCAGCACATCAGTGCAAAAGATAAGGCTAAAATTTTTAGAGAAATCTTGAGGCAGAAGTGCTGAGTGGATGATCCATCTTTATCTCCTCCAGTGGGCCCAGGCATTACAGATACCAGTATTCAGCCAATTAGATTCACTCCACATGATATCAAGAAATGGTTGGCGACACTGGATGCTGCAAAGGCTATGGGCCCTGACAACATTCCGGGCATAGTACTGAAAACTTGTGCTCCAGAACATGTCGCTCTCCTAGCTAAACTGTTCCAGTACAGTTACAACTGTATATGCCCAACAATGTGGAAAATTGTCCAAGTATGTCCTGTACAGACAAAGCAGGACAAATCCAACCCAGCCAATTACTGCCCCATCAGTCTACTCTCTATCATCAGTAAAGTGATGGAAAGTGTCATCAACAGTAAGCACGCGCTTAGAAATAACCTGTTCAGTAAAGTCCAGTTTGGGTTCCATCAGAGCCACTCAGCCCTGGTTCAAACATGGACAAAAGAGCTCAATTCCAGACGTGAGGTGAGAGTTACAGCCCATAATGTCAAGGCTGCATTTGACTGAGTGTGGTATCAAGGAGCCCTAGCAAAACTGGAATCAATGGGTATTGGGGGCAAATAGGAAGATGGTGGTGGTGGTTGTGGAAGATCAGTCATCTCAGCTCCAGGACATCTCTGCAAGAGTTCTTCAGGATAATGTCTGAGACCCAATCATCTTCAGCTGCTGCATCAATGACCTTCCCTCCATTGTACGGTCAGAATTGGGGATGTTCACCAATGTTCAGCACCATTTGTGACTCCTCAGATGCTGAAGCAGTCTGAGTTCACATTCAACAAGATCTGGACAATATCCGGGCTTGGACTGACAAGTGGCAAGTGACATTCGCACCAACAGATGCCAGGCTATGACCACAACCAATAAGAGACAATCTAGTCATCGCCCCTTGACATTCAATGGTCTTACCATCACTGAATCCCCCTCTATCAACATCCCAGGTTTTACTATTGATGAGAAACTCAACTGGACTCACCACATTAACAAAGTAGCTACACGAGCAGACCAGAAGCTGGGAATACTGCAGCAAGTAACTCATCCCCTGACTCCCCAAAGCCTGTCCACTATCTACAAGGCACAAGTCAGGAGTGTGATGGAATACTCTCCACTTATTTGGATGAGTGCAGCCCCAACAACACTCAAGAAGCTTGACACCATCCAGGATAGAGCAGCCGCTTGAGTGGTACTATATCAATTCCCCCCACTACCGGTGTTCAGTAGTCGCAGTGTGCACTATCTACAAGATGCACTGCAGAAATTCACCAAAGATCCTCAGACAGCACCTTCCAAACCCACAACCACTTTCATCTAGATGTACAAGGAGAGCTGACATACAGAAACACCACCACCTCCAAAGTTCCCCTCCAAGCCACTCACCATGCTGACTTGGAAATATATCGCCGTTCTTTAACTGTCACTGGGTCAAAATCCTGGAATTCCCTCCCAAATGGCATTGTGGGTCACCCCACGCAGGAGGAATGCAGCAGTTCAAGAAGGCAGCTCACCACCACCTTCTCAAGGGCAACTAGGGATGGGCAAGAAATGCTGGCCAGCCAGTGACACCCACATCGCACAAATGAATAAAAAATAATTGCTTCCAAAGATTTTTAAAATGCTACGGCAGGACAAATTATGACATCCTCATTAATGGTGTGACCTTTTGATCTTTTACTTATAAATTCAGTGTCTGATATAACCTCTCTCACAAGCACCTGAAGAAGGAACGAACCTCCGAAAGCTTGAGTTTTCAAATAAACCTGTTGGACCATAACCTGGTGTTGTGTGATTTCTGACCTTGTCCACCCGAGTCGAGCACCGGCACCTCCACATCATATGAGGAATTTGCATGGGAATGCAGGGGAGAAGACATTTTTCTAAACAGACACAATCTCATGTGCAATTTGTGATACAATCAACTTTATCAACAGAACATTTTTCTTGAATTTCTAACTGTTTTTGCTCAATTGTTTCCTAAGATTGTTTAAAAATGCTATGGTAGGACAAATTAGATTTTTTTTTAATAGATAAAGCTTGGATTGATCTTGTTCTGTTTAGGAGAGGTTATGTAGATTCTGTGAGTCAATTGCAAACAAAAATGTGGTAATTGCACTCAGATAGCGCCTATCTTTCTTGCACTTCAGAATGAGAATGCACACATTGTAAGTGTGAGGGGGAAGATAGTCTGCAGCAGGATAACGCAAAAACGCAATTGTGTATCACAAGCCATTGTGTTCACTGAGAGATTATCAGGTTGGCAAAGACATTCTACGAAACCACATAGACTTGCAGCCATGAAACATTGCTGAGGGAGTAGATTTCAATCTTGGCCACAATTAGATTGTCAGAATTAAACAGTAACAATGTATCTACGTAACCTTCCAGCCAGTGCTAGAACTCTTAGGAGAATGGAAATTCACAATGAAAAGCCCCCATTATGCTCTGTCCCTCTAATGCTCATGTCTGGCCTCTGAATTCACCACTTCCCCTTCTTCAGATAAAACACTGACATCAGACGCTCAGCAGGTTGGGCACATGGTTCAATCAACTGAGTAGACATTGAACTGTGAGGAGTACATGGCTTTTAGGCTCAAATGTGGGTCGAGGTATTCTTGATCAATTTAAAAAAGAGTTGTGAGTAGATAAAGGAAAGTGGTGAGCATTTTGGAGAAAAATTCCTTTGGGTAACACTGTCGATTGGCACAGATTTACATTGTCAGAAATCTCACAACGTCAGATTATAGTCCAACAGGTTTATTTGAAAACACAGCCTTCGGATCCTCATTCATTCTTCAGGTGTTAGTGAGAGATGTAGTTTCAGACACAGAATTTACACGTAAAAGATTCACACCATTGATGAG